>NW_005871051.1:17386283-17540017 GCF_000147115.1 Myotis lucifugus | reverse complement strand
TCGCTGCTCCACTGATCCCGGTGCCAGGGAGGCATATTACCCTTTTACTATATAGAATAGAGGCCTGGGGCACCGGTGGGGGCTGGCTGGTTTGCCCTGAAGGGTGTCCTGGATCAGGGTGGGGGTCCCCACTGGGGTGCTTGGCCAGGCTGGCTGAGGGGATGAGGGCCGTTTTCAGGCTGGCGGGTGACTGAAGCTCCCAACCGCTCCTTTTTTTCTTTTTTCTTTTTTTTTTTATTCTGGTCCAGCTTTAGCTCTGAGGCCTCGCTGCTGAAAACATTGATACAATGTTGCGGTCAGGCTGGCTGAAGCCCGGCTGACTGAAAGCCGGTTTCTATGGGTTTTTTTAGCTTCTATATTTGCTACATAGTTGCTTAGAGTTGCAGCTGAGAGGCCAGCAAGTCAGGCGGAGAACGTTGGAGTCCACCGTCACTGGAGCAAGCAAGCCTCCCTGTTCGCTTCAGTGCATGGCTGCCGGCTGCCATCTTGGCTGACAGTTAATTTGCATAAGGATATGCTGATTAGCCAATGGGAAGGGTAGCGGTCGTACGCTAATTACCATGTTTCTCTTTTATTAGTGTAGATAGATTATATGTCAATGATTTGGTAATATTTTCTATGTTGAGAATACAAAGATAATTTAGCCTTTTTTTCTACATTGATTATAATTTCCTTTCTTATTGTAGACCATAATACATTTCTGTTAGTTTTATAACTTGTTATTGGTGATGTTTTGTAATTTTTAGTGTTTTTAAATTCTACATTTGGGAACACCTCAATCGCTTTTCTTTCACGTATGAGCTGTAAGATTTAAGGCAGCGGTTCTCAACCTGTGGGTCGCGACCCCTTTGGGAGTCGAATGACCCTTTCATAGGGGTCGCCTAAGACCATCAGAAAACACATATATAATTACATATTGTTTTTGTGATTAATCACTATGCTTTAATTATGTTCAATTTGTAACAATGTAATTGGGGGTCACCACAACATGAGGAACTGTATTAAAGGGTTGCGGCAGTAGGAAGGTTGAGAACCACTGATTTAAGGCATTTTAAATTTTCTTACTTTTGAGATTAAAAAATTTTAAATTATGGTAAATATACACGACATAAAATTTACCATCTTAACTATTTTTAAGTGTTCAATTCAGTAGTGTTAAGTGCATTCACATTATTGTGCAATCAATCTCCAGAACTGTTTTCTGGAGAGTTTGCAAAACTGAAACTCTGTATTCATTAAATAACTCCCCCTAATCTTCCTTTCCCCAGACCCTGGTAGCCACCATTCTACTTTGGTATTTATGAATTTGACTGAACTCTAGGTACCCTATACACATGAACTCACACAGTACCTGTCTTTTTGTGACTGGTTTATTTCACTTAGCATGTCTTCAAGATTCACCTATGTTGTAGCATGTGTCAGACTTTCCTGAATAATGTTCCATTGTATCGATGTACCACATTTTGTTTATCTATTCACCCACCAATGGACAGTTGAGTTGCCTCCACCTTTTGGCTATTATGCTATGCATCTTTTTGAGACCCTGCTATATCCAGAATGGAATTGCTAAATAATTCAGTTTTTTTGAGGAACCTTATACTGTTTCATAGCAGCTGCACCATTTTGCATTCCCACCAACAGTATACAAGAGTTCTGATTTCTCCACATCCTTGCCAATACTTGTAATTCTGTTTTTGTTTTGGTTTTGATAGTAACCAGCCTAATGGGTGGAAGTGGTATTTCATTGTGGTTTTGATATCTATTTCCCTAATGATAGGTGATATTGAGCATGTTTTCCTGTGCTATTGGCCTTCTGTATTATCATTTTTAGAGAAATGTCTATTTAAGTCCATTGCTCATTTTTCAAATAATTTTTTTGTTGTTGTTGATCAAGTTTCTTTGAGCAGTGGGTAAGTTTAAATGTCTCTTGAATTGATTGCACTCATTAATCAATTTGCCTTTCATGGTGTTGTTCATGGCATATTGTGAGTTTTGTTATTTTTTAGTGTCAATGCAATTAGCAAGAAATTAAACTTCTTTTCCCAATGTATTTATATAGTTTCCTTCTCTTTTAAAATTGAACACTCTAACAGTGCAAGATTCTATTCATTACTCCTACTTAAAATGTTATTATATCTTTTAATGAATTACTATTTTGGGATATCAAAATATTTTGTTGTAATTCACTTGTTGATTTTAGAATAATTCCTAGATATTATATAGAAATCTATGAAAAGTAATTTCATTGTATAGTATTCTCATAAATACATGTTGAGTTATCAGTTGTACTCCTGGTAAGAGAACACTTCCATTTTCCTAAGGACTGATGAGAACTGAATCCTCCACTTACAATTTCTATGCTTCTGATGATGAAAAAATTTTCTATAAATTCCCTTCTTGCTGCTTATGTTTCAAACCTTAATTCTTCTATGTTGTGCAGATACTTCCAGTTCTGATACCACTAATATTCTTATGTCACATAGGCTGTCTTGCCTGGCACTTTTATGCCATGACACTGGGTGAGTGAGTCAGTAGAGTGAGTAGTAGGAATATTTTTGGAATCCATTCATACAATGGGGCAGCTGAAACTATAGGAGAAACTGAACCACATTAATATATCCTACTAAACCAAAATTAAATGTACCCTAAATTCAACTCACTTTTAGCTAAATCCCCCAAATACCAATAGGACCTGACCTTAGAAGATTTGTGACTAGAAGAAGTCAGAATGGAAAGAGACACTGGTCTTAACTGATCATGGTTAAAATATTCTTCTTTTGCAAATTTGGCAAAAAAGTCCCCAAACAAGTCCATCATATAAAACATCTCTAGGGCTCTTTCCAGGGATTTAAAACTGGCCTGTGCAAGTGAGGGGCCCAGAAGCTTCAACTTCATTAGTTTCAGGGGAAATCTGGTCTGGGTGTAGGGTGGGCAAGTTAAGTCCTTCATTTTTCAGGCAGAGTAAGATGAGGAAATGTGAAGAAGGGCAGTAGTTTGGTCAATTTGCATCTTGAGAACCCAGACTCCCAATTCAGGACCCTGCACATTTTCTAGACTCTCTGCCCTTCCTCTGCAATCATACACCACATGCTCACTATTCATGGAATAGCCCATTTTGCCAGCAGAGTATGGATTTCCTGGTAAGATGTTAGCAAGCTGTGATATTTTTATTTTACTATCCCCCTATTCTTTACCTACCACAAATGTCACTTTAATTGTTTCAGCATGAACCCTAGCTGACATTCTCAGTTCCTAAGGGTCTTTTAGTCCCAACCTCATAGTAAACTCAAGACATCCAAACAGTGCTGCCAGACATGGCAGCTGGAATCCAGACATCACGGCCGACTTGAGCAATTAGCTAAGCTTCCATCCTGGGCTGGCCTCATTAGGGTTGTCCAGATGTCCACTGTTAGAGTAGCTTTCCATCCCTCGAGGCGGGCTGTCTCTCCAGGTGAGGCCAAACTAGTGTCTCTGGGAGGCTTGTCAGATCGCAGAGAGCCTTCCTCATGTTCAGGGCTGTTAATTGAAGTTGAGTGGGAATTGCAGAGGCACAGGCCATAGTTGTCCAGTCCCCAAGGCTCTCTGGTTTCCCATGCATAAACGCCGTCTGCACAGAGCTCTTCCCATCTGGGGACAAACCCAGCTGCCACGGCCCAATCAATTGTGAAGGGTGGTCAGGCACAGTCATGCTGTTCGTCTGCAGCTCAGCTCCCACCATAACTAAATGGGAACATCTGGGAAAGGGCAGGGCAGGGCTGGGACGAGGAGGAGAAGGGAGGGGGAGGATTAAACCTGCTCTGTCTTTATGGGAAGACTTTTCCTCTGGTAATGTGTGCCTCTTCTTTCCCATGTGGTGGGAGGTGGGGCAAAGAGAATTTCATTCTAGATCAATCTGACAGAGGGCCGAGCCAGATGCCAGCTATCAATAGGGTCTCCCATGCACGCCACTGAGATCATTCTCATTATAGTCTATGTGAATGGTGCCCCTTAGAATTTAGGGCTGCAGGATATGTGTGGCCATAATGCACTAGCCTTGCCAGTTAGACACACACTGGACCATGGGGCTTGTCTTAGCTTGGTTATTCACAGGAGCAGACCCTGAGGTAAGGATTTGGGCCTGATATGTTTGAGAGCATGCATAGTTTGTGGTTGATGAAATACTTTGGGAGATGTTGGTCTGTCCTGTCTTTTTTTTTAAAAAATACATTTTATTGATTTTTTATAGAGAGGAAGGGAGAGGGATAGAGAGTTAGAAACATCGATGAGAGAGAAACATCGATCAGCTGCCTCCTGCACACCCCCTACTGGGGATGTGCCCACAACCAAGGTACATGCCCTTGACCAGAATCAAACCTGGGACCCTTCAGTCCGCAGGCCGATGCTCTCTATCCACTGAGCCAAACCGGTTAGGTGGTCTGTCCTGTCTTGTTTGCCATCAAATCATAGATTACAGAGCCCTCGAATTGTAGAGCTAGAAGGCATGCTAGCTAGAGATGATCTCAGTCCTCAGTCAAACATGTGGGGCGCATGAGACTCTGAGTGGTTGGGCTTCCTCACAGTGTCACTGTGTCACTGTCAGGTCCACACAATGCTGGGCTATACTGAGAGGATGCCTCATTGGCAGGAAGCATTTTTTCTAGCTGTATTTTTCTAAAATCCAGAGATGAGAAGATCATCTGAATGCCAATTCTGCAGGAGGACATGAAGTAACAACTGATGTCGAGAATGATTTTCTGGAACACTTTGGCTGTGAGCTATCACTTACCCTGGCTCGGAGCTCCCTCCATGCTCGGCTTGCTTCCAGAACACCGTGTGCCGAGTCCGTGTATCTGGGCTTGGAAAGTTGTCGGAAGACAGGGCAGGGTTTCCAGATTACTGGGATCCAAGGGACTCCTGAGGACCCTGCAGAACTTTCCCAGTAGCTGGGAATTGGGTTATACTCATGGTCATGGTACAGATTGTCTTCCTTTGGTCCTGCCTGGCTGAGGGAGAACTTACAATAAAATGCAAAGACCACAAAATAGATGCCCTTCCCTCTCTTTGGGTTAGAGTCTTAGGTACCAAAGAGGGGAGCTGGCCTGGTTTCCAAGGGAATGTTGAAAGGAGGGGTGTTCTGCTTAGTTAGACAGGAGGAATTTAGTTCAAAGTTCCTCTTACTTCTCGCCTCCCCTTTGCTCTATATTCCAATATGTGTTCCCTGTAATTAAACTGTTAAATCAGGTTTAGTTATCTGGCTGTGATGGGAGAATCTAGAACACAGATTGTCTTTCAAATTTCCTCCTAAGAATGTTAACATAATTTTTCCTTTGCAAGTACTGCATACCCTCTGCATTTAGAGAGAGGGAAACAGTCCCAGACATTAAAAAACAAAACAAAACAAAAACCCAAAACTTCACTCTCCAATTTTCACCCCAGTGCTGATATCACTGGACCCCCAGACTTGGTGGCACACATTAATGTTTAAGAGACCCAAAGAGAGGTTTTTGTTTAAAATAGCTTGGTTGAGCCATTCTGGATTTTTGCTCTGGGAAGATTAACCCAGGGTTCTTCTAGCTCAACTACTATTGCATGCTGTGGCCTTGGGTAAGCAAGTTTACTTCTCTGGACCTCTGTCTCTTCCTGTGCAAAATGAAAGAGCTGGTTTAGGTGGTTTCTATAGACCTTTCCCTTCCTGACATTCCCAGCTCCTTGCGCTGTCCTGGCCCCACCTCTCAGCCTTCTCCCTGCATGCTGCTGCTATTCCACAGGAAGGCCTGCGGACACGTGGATTTATGTGGGGCACTGGCTTTCCTCAGCAGCTCATTTCCGCTGCTTATTACCACAGGGACAGGGGTCATTAGTCTGCCTTGCTTACTGAAGGCTTCACTCCTGAGGTTTTATGTAGTGATGGCAGCTTTAACCCCTAGGACTAACAGCAGCAAAATTTCTGGTTTCACTTTATTAATCCTGGAACCGAAAAGTGACTTTAGGGAGCACTGGTTGGTGGGGAAGTGAACAGAATGCCTTGAACCTTCAATAACTGCTGATCTCTAATGAGCTGGGTAGAGGCAGAGACACGCGTCGGGGTATGTAGGCTGGGAGGTGAGTTGTGTCTCAGTTTCTTCTTTCTGCTGGGATTTGTATTGTCAGGTTGACAGTGGTTATTGGGGGAGCAGCTGTAGCATTATGTGGAAAGGAAGTGGGAGATTCATGAATAAAAATCATTCTGTGGAAGGAGGAGAAAAGGAAGAGGGAAGTAGGTTTTGTCTAGAATTAGTTCCTGGTGGTTAACCTCAGCCTTTGTTAGTCCTATGGGCTTCTAGATAGTTGACGGCTAATATTTTCTCAAAGGGCTTGGAGATAAGGTTGACTCTATGTAGCTGTGGTGTTTTCAACAGGGACCCAAAGATTCTGTAACTTGAAGTCTGAAGAGGAAAGAGACTTCTTCCCAGGAGATGGTTCTAGAATTTCTGCTTCATCAGCACATAGGAAGTGGTTATTTGGTGTGGCATCAATCTTGTGAGATGCTTAGGATAAAACAGTGTGTCCCAGAAAATTCTGAAAATGCTGCCAATACTCTCTTGAAGAATAACATTATAGAATACTACAGTAAAATTTCAAAGATCATCCTGGGCAAGAGGAACTATTTAATTTTGTTTAATCTTCAGGCACCCAAGTATATTTGAGAACGAAACCATTTGATTTTTAATATCTCACATAACCTGTGTTTGATGGATCTGACTTTGGGAAATGCTCTCCCAGGATGAACTGCTAGTGTTAACTATTGGTCTGGGTCTTCTTTGCTGCACAGATGCAGACCTTGCTCAGGGTCTATGTGAATGGGATTTTCTTTCTTTCTAGATCCTGGTAAAGGCAGTACATGGACTTATACCTTAATTTTGATAAGTTGACTAAGGGTATCCTAAAACTCCAAGTTCAAGGTATAAAACAAAAACAAATGAAATGAAAGAAAAGTAAATATAATTCATTGGTGTAATAGCTGAAGAGGTACACTACTCCACTTCCACTGAGGAGGTACACACTGTGAAGAGGGAGGAAATAGAACAGCTAGTGGGTGGAGGTGAGGACAGTTTGCCTAAATTTAATCCTCCACCTGGAAAGAGAGAAACTATAATGAGGGCTGTTTTAGGCTAGATCTTTAGAACATAGAACCCAAAGCAAACATGCTAACATTTATTTTGGAGAGTGCAATTCAAAAGGCAGCAAAAGTAAAGGATAAAGACGGGGACAAAAAAGAGGGTATGAAGACCCAAAGTGGTGCATTACGGAGTTGGCTTCATCCTAACAAGAGACATAATGTGAGTTATTGGGGTGCATGGGAAATCTTTGGAAAGGTTTCTAAGGATCTAAGGTATGATCTTGGAATATCTTGGCACAGTCCTTTGGATACTCTACTGTGGAGAGTGGAGAGAAAGGAAGAATTGGTTGGCTGGATCCTTTCTATCATTTGCCTCTCATTATTCAGAGTTTACCTCTTTAGGCGGCTGCTGGGAAAGACAGAACCTCCATGAATCCAGCTGGGTAGGATCTGGGTGCTGGAGTTGCTGAGGCTGCATAACCACCACAATAAGCATGCTGGAGGCCATGCTGAAACCCAGCTCCTGCCCTGTGGGAGGCCAAGGCGGCTGACAGTTTTAGAAGATGAATGTAGCTGTCTCAGCCAGGAACTGAGATCCAGGGATAGGTGAGGCCAATCAAATCTGGAGAGAAAATAAACTAAGTCTAGTGCAAGGACAATCTTGAGAAATAAAAATGGGTATAATCCTGTGGAAGAAGAATGCAGTAAGTTACTTCTTCCCAATGTCAGACCTTGGGACTTAAACATGATAATACAAGGATGGACATGACAGGCCAGACAGTCAGAAAGCCAACCTGCACCCCATATCATCCTCTAGCATTTGGCAGAGGCCACTTCCTTTCAATGGAGAGTGGACATGAGTCATTTTATACTCACTCCCTAAACACCATCTCCAGTCTGGACCAGAAGATGGGAGACTTAGGTACTGGGAATTAGTTTTGCCTGTCCTAGCATTCAGACTATGACAAGTTTATTTTGATTTAACCTTGGATCATCTTCTCCAAAGATCCATGCTTCCTTTGTGCAGAAACCCTCCTTCTCTTTGTGGTTTCCAGCCTGACACTTGGCAGGCCTGGCCCAGCTGGGAGGCCATATAAAGTTACATCTTCACAGGCCTCACAAAGATTGCTTTCTCCATGCTTCTCAAGTGTTTTGTGAAAGAAAAACAAAAAGAAAGAAAAAGAAAAAAAGAAAAAAAGAAAACAACCGCTCCCCTTCTACCACATAACTTGGGCAAGGACTCAGTGACTGCCGAGTTTCTGGCCTGCAGAGACAGAGCAACTGTCCTTCTGACAGGTTCAGCATTGAGTGGATGCTTGAAACATGGGGCAAAATGAAGCTGACTGGGGCTCAGAGGCCTGCGGCTGGGTCTGAGGTTTCAGGGTTGGACCGAGTTGGACCCTAAGCTCCTTTCAGGTTGCCATTCACATTGTAAACTGCTCTTTGGCCCAGGATAGTTATGTAACTTGCCTAAGGTTACAGAGCAGCATGCGAAGCATTGGATTCAAACTCAAGGATGCCTAAAACCAAAGTTTGTTTGAATCTTTCCCTTATCTTATAGGCTAATGCCTCTCTTCAAGGCTCTCAAGCTTGGCAGACAGTGATGAAAGAGGTTCTTTGAGCTCTTAAATTCCCTGCAGATTGATAGCATACTAGTAGTACTGTCCCCAGAGTGAACATTACTAAGTTTAGATAAATTTAGAATCTAGGAATTGTCAAGGTTTTCCACATTGCTATCCTCCCCTTGTTCTCCTCAACCACTGGTTGAGCCTAGAAAAGTTTTGGGGGGAGTCCTGCCTTAGGTTAGGGCTGGATTTCTTTGTGGTTTAGGGAGTTTCTGAGCTGTGCTTGTGCCTGGTACAATTTACTACTGTGACTGTGCACTCAGAGGTCACTGTGGCCATCCCCAGCTTCTGAGCATGATGGCTCTTGAAAAAAAGCCACAGCAGGAGAAATGGTCTTGCTTGTTTTTGTTCTGGTTAGTAATTGTGAGATTTAGCAAAGTGCCATTTATTAACGTGTTTGGATATAAGTAGAACACATGAAAGAATTGCTATAATTTTGACTTTGCTTTGAAGGACCTTCCAGAAAACTCATATCATTGCTTGATAGACAGCTCAGGTCATTTTTAGCATGATTGTTATTATGTCTGAAAGAAAAAAGATCCTAGAACTAAAGTTTCTAACGAAGGCCTTCACCCTCTAAATATGCAATAATTAAGCTAGAAATATTATGACCTGTGGTGATTCTTAGGTACTGTTTTATTGCAGAAGTAGAGGGGTCACTCTCTCTTTATAAAGACTGGTATGACTTCCCTTTGGAAAATTGGAAAAATATTCAATAATAGAATGTTGATGCTGGAAAAGATCTTTAGAACATCTAGTCCAGACATAATGAAAACACTTATTTTCAAATATGTTTCACGAATACCTGGAACCTCATGAAGAAGTTTCAGGGATACCACAAGCATTTATTTTATTCACATTTCACTATGAAAAATATATGAATTATTTTAGAAGTTCTAATAGAAACAACACATATGTACCACATTTCAAGGCATTTGAGAACTTCAAAAAATTAACTTGCATTGCCAGGTTGTTAGAGTAATGCTGGTTGCTGTAAAAAGTTACTCAATGGATCTGGTATATTAGTAGAATAAAGCCTAAAATTGGTGTTTCTGAATAACGGGCAGCTCTCCTTCAAGCAGAAATGTGGGGTCCAGGCTCCTTCCAACTGTGGCTTCACCATCTTTCATTCAGGACTCTCAAGTTTTCTGTGTCCTTCTGCATTGAGCCAGCAGAAGGCCAAAGAACATGGAAGATTGTGTGTCAAAGGTTCTTTGGGGGCTATGCACACCACCACATGCTATTGACTAGAAATCTGTCATGTGGCCACTGTAACTGAGGGACTATGGGAAATGTAGTCTACCAGTTACCCAGTCTCAGCCTTACTAGACTATTCTTTTAAACACATACTAGTAAATCAGACCTGTTTATCTGAGGATAAATCATTTTTAAACCATTTATCTGTGTGAATCTGAATTCTGAGAGTATGTAATTAAATTTAACAGAAGGCATCAGCTCTTATTCATAACTCTGAATCTGATATTTTTGTATTAATCAGAAGCCTCTTTAGACTCATTGTTGTATAAATATGAAATAAATACTACATATTTAAACATAGGAAATATTGCATGCTAGTGAAATGCTGCTTTTATCTGCTCTATAAAATATGAAGTTCTACTGCTAAAAAAATGTTAAAAAAATACTGATCAGGTGCTGTTTCTTCATTTGACAGGACATAGAGACTCAGAGAGAATAATACTTGCCCAAGGTCATACATTGATGAAGAAACAGCTGGTATTTTAAATCAGACTTTCTGGCTCTGAGTCCAATGCCTTTTCTTCTGTTTCAACTTGTTCCAGGGACTCATGGCTTTCTTAACTTGAATTTTTTTTTTCAGCCCATTTTCATATTCTTCGTCTGCAAGTGAGAAAACAGCTGAAACTTGAGGGTTGTTAATTTTGCCTTTAAGATTTAATGTCTTGCATTTCTGGTCCAGCTGTTTCATGAATCAACATTCAAGAAGCATTTACTAAGCATCTATGTCACAGATTATGCTGGGTGCTGACAATGCTGTTGTTCAACAGCTACCTTTCCATAAGAGTCTTGCAGTCTAGCAGAGGAGCCAGATAATAAATAATGGAACAAGAGTGGAAATGTATATATTTGCAAATAGTTGCTATGAAGGAAACACACAAGAGAAAAACTCAGAGATCAGGAATCAATGGGCTCCTTGGTCTGAACCTGGACACATTCCAGGCTTGGCCATGTCAATGAGTCAAGATCCTGGAAGTAATGGCTTCCTTCCCCTCTGGATGTTACTGGTGAGATTCTTGGCCTGGGAATATAGGTTCTGGGTGTTTTGTACAGCATAAGCAACATAAAACTGTCAAAGGCTACAGAATGTGCACAGATGTTAAAATAAGTACAAATAATTAAAAGATGAAACTGAATCCAGATTCCTCCAAAAACTAAATAAGAAAGGATTTCCCTGATGGCTAATGAAGTAGCTAAGTAAAATATGAAAAACAAATAGCTTTTCCATTATTTTAAAGGGGTAGGTTAGGGAATATTTTTTTATTAGATATTCATTGGCATACTTGTTGCCTTTCCTTTCTCTCTGAGTTTTTACATCTGCAACCTGATCCAGAACTTTCCTATGCAGGTGAAAACAAAGACAGAAGAGGCAAGACCATGTAGGGGTGGGTACTGAAGTGGACACAGACCATGGAGTAAACATAGATGTATATGCATTGTGGTGTGTGTGTGTGTGTGTGTGTGTGTGTGTGTGTGTGTGTTATGTGTGGAGTGTATGTGTGTTGTGTGTTGTGTGACTGTGGTGTGTATGCATGTGGAATGCGCATGTGTGGTGTGAGTGTGGTGTGTGTAGTCTGTGTGTGGAGTTAAACACATGCTGATCAGATGATCAAAGAACCTGATAGGCAAAGTTGAGGAGGAGCACATAATGGTGTTACCTGAAGCCTCTCTGAGGGGAATAACAGGTTGAAGCAAGCATTCAGCATCTTAGATGAACACATGGATGTGGATTATAACAGGGACCTTTGAGAGTGACTGGCTCCACCTTACTATTTCCTATGTGAGAAGATGAGGCCAAGAAAGAGAAGCAATATGTTCAGGATTGCATGACACAAGAGTGATTGGAGTCATGACTAGGACCTCAGTCAGGGTTGCCATCCTCACCCCAGTTCTGGGCCAGGACACTCTAGAGGAGCGTGAGGACACTGCCCTAAGAGTCAGAGTGGAGACTGGAAGGGAAGAGAGGGCGATAGCTCTATTAGGGCTCACCACCATCAGTGTTCATTATTTAAAATAATTGTCATTGCCTAAAATTATTTGTTCCCTAAAATGTGTTATTTGTTATAAGCTTTGTTTCTAACATAAACTTCTTTTTTATAAAACATGGCTTAATGTTTAGATTTTTATACATAGTTCTAAACTGTTAAAAACACTGTAGAATCAGTGAAAATGGGAAAGCAGCAACGTTTCTTTTCAAAAAATTGATTGAATTAGTTGTGTTCTTGCTAAAGGGAAAACAAATGTTATAGTTTCAAGGCTGAATTTGCTCATTTATTCCAACGAATAATATTCTAAAAAAAAAAGAAGCTGCCCAGAACTGGTTGCTGTCAAAAGTGAGGCCTTGGCATAACAGTTAGTTTAAAATAAAAAAGTGATATTCCTGGAGACAATGCCATACCTTCCACTCATTTAAAGCCAGAATGATATGACTAATTAGAAAAGGTATGGGGACTAAAACACAGCCCAACGTGACCACTGAACCAGTGTTGCAGATAGCGTGCTGTCAGGGGAAAGACTGCCTGAAAGAGTACAATTTCTTGTAAACATCTCAAGTTGAATTGTGACCCTGATGAGATCTCTATATGTACCCATGTTTTATGAGTACAATGATACTTTATTTTATCCCCCCCCTCAAAACATTTGAATAAGTTTGGACAGAGCAGCTGAATTTATTTATTTTGGGTAAAGACAAGGAATCTCACGTAATGATATTTTGAGTTTTGAATGATCTATGTCTCTCTTTTCCCTCTGTTCAGCTTCAAGTACTATTTTTCATGTGGGTGACTTCTAGATCCATATTCCTTTTGTGGGCACCCCCAGTTGGATATCCATATTCACTTCCTTATCCTATAGTAATATCAAAGTTGACATCATAACCTTTCTTAGGCTGAGTTCTCCAGAACGCAGAGCCTGGGATTGTGACTTATGTGTTGTTTTAGTCAGGTTATCCAGAGAAATAGAATCAACAGGAAGTGTATTTATACAGAAAGAGATTTATTTTAGGGAATTGGTTCATGCCATTATGGAGACTGGAAAGTCCAAAATCTGCCAGTTACTTCCATTTTCTCCTCTTTCAGTTGTCTCATATATGTATTCCTTCTCTCCAACCCCAATGTTGTCATCACTGCCTATCAAATCCTCACCATTTCTTCTCTAGGTTCTTGAAATAATATTTTAACTGGTCTCCCTACCTCCAACCTTGGACACCTTCCAGAGCTATCTCTCTAAAATGCATGTCTGACTATGGAATGTCCCTTGCTTATAAAAACCCTCAGCAGCTCTGAAATTTGAAGACTAGATTTCCTCTAACTCCTCAGGTTGGCATACAAGGCCCTTTATAATTTGACCCCATCTACCTCTTACTTCATCTCTTTCAACACTGTTCCCCAGATGCTCTGCTCCTCTAGGGGATGACCCTTAGCGGCTACTCAGGGCAACATGCTCTGTCATGCTTGATGCCTTTGTCCATGCTACACGCTGTGGCTGGAATGTTCTCTCTCCTCCCTACGCCTCCATCCACAGTCCAAGTTTACCTGGTAAACATGTACTCCTCTTTCAAGACGTGGCTCAGGTATTACCTTTCCTATGAAATTTTCCTGAGGCTTCCAGATATAGAATAGACTAACTTTGATGTCATTCCTACATTTTTACAGACATCCTTCAATAGACCCACATTATATTGAATTGTACTCACTATTAGCATATCTGTCTTTCTGAAGCAAACAGTAGTTGCCTTGACAGCAGGGGTCTTATTCTGACCATCTCTTTGCACCCACATCATGTAATGCTCAGCATGACACAAAATAGGTGCTCAATAAGAGAGTTGCAGATGAGTTGCTGAGGCTCAGAAGGGGCTATGCTAGACTGCTGGTGGAAGGACTTCCTACCTGAGACAATGAAGCAAGAGGCTGGGGGATGATCACATTACATTCTCTGGCAAAGGGAAAGAACAGGTGAGGGCCTTGTGCATCTGGATTATGTTAGGGACAGGCCTGGCTCAGAGAAGAGGGGATATATTTGCCCCTGTGGAGCCCCCTTCCTTAAAGTCTGAGTCTTAAGAAGCCACGGGCAGCTTAAGCAGAAGCTGAGTTCTTAAGGTCTAGCCAGAGGAGGCTGCATTGGCATGTCTCCCGAAGAGCCAGAGCTTCTAGGTTCTGAGAATTTGTTCCCTAATCTCTGCTTACAGGACTCCCAGTGGCTGGAGTCTGCATGAAAGGGGCCTTTGTCTGATATGAGAATGGCTTTGGGGCTAATCTCTCCTTGGAGGCATTTTCATTCACTTTAATGACTCTGCCTCCTGTCAGGCTTTTCTTCAGTGAGGGGGGTTTGTTAAAGAGATTTGAAGGAGGAATATGAGCTCCCAAATGTAGCGTTCCTCAGAGGGTGCTGTTCCAGGGAAAATAGTGTTCAGCCAAATGTATTAGGATGCTCTGGATACGGGGGAGAGGGCAGAGTGGAGAGCAGGGAGATTGTATATCTAATAAACACATGCATGTATGAATACTGCATGCACTTGTACCAAGCACGTCCACCAGCCTCTGTAACTTTCCCCGCCACCCTCCTGTCGACAGTGGGGGAGGTGGAGCAGACAAGACGGAATGATGTCATCCCTAGGACACTGTCCTTTTTCTCCTTCTCTTTCTGTCCTCCAGTTTTGTATAAACACAGCTGTTTGTGAGGAATGCTGGCTTGGGAAAACATAAGCCATCCGCATGAATGACCTTTCTTCTCCACCACACACCCCTTCCTACTGAATGTGGGAGACTGGAATGCTTTCAGCCCAGCAGACCCATTGTCCTCATGTCTGCAATTCCAGGCCTTTCAGCTTGCTGGTTGGAGCCTGGGGTGACTGGGCTCAGGGACTGTGCAAAGCCCTGAAAGCCAGACAGAAGCTCTGGTTGCAGGTGACACCTGAGACCACCCGTGGAAGATTCCTAGAGGAATGTAAAGAGGAGAGGAGGGCTGCTGTCTTAGGCTGGGGGATGCAGGGTAGAGGTTGGGGGGTGGGGTGGATGCAGGCATTCACTGGTCTGTCAGCCTTGCCCACAAAGCTGCCAGCCTCTGGGAAGCCCAGGGGAACAAAGCAGCATTGGTGGGCTTTGGACCCGGGTTTAGGATGAAGCTATTGAAGAGGGGTGTTGGGGCAATATCACACTTGCCACAACAACCCATTTCCTCCTTCTGGTGCATTTAGTCACAAATTGAGACCCATAGCCTTTTATCCATTTAAGGAATAGAAATGGGGGCAGCTAAAGGGAGAAATCAGGCCTGACCTCATGCTGTCCAGCTCCTTTTGAAATCCAGCAATACTGCGGCCCATGATAATTGATTGGTGGTGGTTTTCCATTTCCAAATGGTGACCTCTGGACTTTGTAGGTTAGGGTGGTTTTATTGAAGCTACTGAACTTGGCATTTGGGCTGAGAATATGCTTGCTTCCTGGTTCCCTGCCTCCATCCCAAGCCACAAAACTTTTCTAGTGCCCCACTCACCTGCATGGTTTTGTAGCCACAAGCTGTCAAGGAGAAGTAATGAGCACTCCCTGTGCCTCCCAAGGCAAGGGTCAGGTGCCCTAGAATGTGGCCCAGAGCAGCCACTGGGGAATGAATGGGATTAAGTGCTAGAGAAATGGTGGCGGGTGGTGAGCCAGTGGTCTTCTTGAATCACCTCTTGGGTTTTTATGGGGAGAAAGACAAGCTTTTACCCACTTTTCCATGTTAAGAAAGCATCTCAAAGGTATGATCTTAGAGCCACTGAGGCAACATTTAGCTCCTGGCTGCCTCTCTTGCTGGCAGTTTGTGAGGCAAATGGAGATCTGCATCCTTCCACTCACTGGGTGCCTACGGTGTGTCGGGAGGGCTGCTAGAAGCTTTGCATCTGTTCCAGTTTTATCCTCACATCAACAACGTTATTAAACAGTGTTATTTTATAATTAGTGATAAAGAACATGAGATAAATGTAGTTTAATAAACATTACCCAATGAGTTAGTGATGGAGCCAGGATTCACACCATTTGGAATTTCAATGTCCACACATTCCAGGAATTCAGAAGGAGACAGAATGCGTAGGAATGATCAGAATAAACTGAAGGCAATTGCCCTTTCCATCTACCAGGTTTGTTGGTAGATGGAAAGGGCAATTGCCTTCAGGAGGTGATGTGAGGGATAAAAATAACATCCTTCATTTCTCCAGATAGTCCGCTTGCAGCCTGAAACCCAACATTACCAAGTCATTCCTTTGAGTTAAGCAAAACTCTGTTTTTGGAAGCAAATATTTCTGGAAGGGGAAGTCATGTGGCTATTAAAATACTCTATTAAAAAATAAACACACCCTCATTTTCTCTTAAAATGTTTTAGTTTAAATTGTGTTCCTTGTAAAGTAATCCTTAACAGAAAGTAATTTTATCAGAATAAATGTCTGGGAGGGGACCTCTTAAAGGAGTTGAGAAGTGTTAATCTTTGACATTTACTCTCATAAGCACATTTTAAGTAATTCCTAGAAACTGATAATATCTGTTAGAAGAAAAGGATTTCTCTCTCTCTTTTTTTAAGTAGTAGAATATTTCACCATTCTGATTTGAAAAAAAGATAGACATGGGTGTTAACTTTCTGAGATACACCTTTAGAACTGCAATCACTTAGGATTCTGCTTCAAAGAAGGAAAAAGAAGGAATTTGAAAAATAGTTTGAAAGCTTAAAATATGATAAGATGAGATGATATTTGTTAAAGTACTTGGAAAAATCCTAGTGTTAAATGAATAGAAGCTATTATTATTTATTCTAGAGAGTACCTCCTCAGCAAAGGAAGAGTGAGAGGAATAATGTCCTAAGGCAGTATTTCCCAAGAGTTTTCTGTAGATTTCTATGTGTTAGGTTGTCAATAAGTGCTAGATGAATGCAGAGTTTCTGGTTAGATGCATTTGGAAAACACTGCGTTAGAAAGTTAAAACATGTTTTTATACTATGGGTGTTACCAGAACTTTTACTATACAATAACGTGTGGTAATTCTCCCAAGAGGGTAGACAGTATACTATAGAGGGTACAGAATTTTTTTGTGGGTTGGGCATTTCATAAGACCAGTATTCTCTGGAACATAGTTTGAGAAACACAGTCTAAAATTGTAGTCAATATGCAATATGACATGGCAGTCCACATGATATGAATTTAAATCCCAGCTTCACCACTTAAATGAGATGCGAGCTTGGGCAAGTTACCTAACTTCTCCATGCCTCAGTTTCTTCCATTTGTAAATGGGAGAAGTAACATTACTAATTTGCTCAATCATGAGGATTAAATGAAGAGTATCTGCCATGTAGTAAGAGCTCAATAAATATTAGTCACTGTTGTTACTGCTATTGACATCTTGTTCTGGTCCCTATGTGCATGCTGAGCTCTAGCAGAAAGGAAAAATGTCACCAGCATTTTTGCATCTTTGTTGTTATCTTTCCTTCACTTAGAATGCCTTGCTCACCTCAGTCTATGCCAGGCCCAAACAACAGGGAGATATATCTCAATGCCACTTGCCCCATGAAAATGTCCTGGATTCTCCCAACTTTCCTTCTCTTAAATCTCCAACATTCCTCTGGAGGTTTCTTAGACTTTGAATACTTGGCTTTATATTTGTGTAATTTATTTTTTCATTGGAAAGATGTCTTATTAATATTTGATTTCCTGGTACCTGGTATGGTACCTCTATCAACTATATCTCCACTAAAGTTTGGCTGAATCGTTAAATTAAATTTCATCACCCTCTACTTAGAGGCAAACACTCTGTAATGAGATTATCCTTAAATTCCTACCTATACTGGCATCACCAGAATTTTATAAGTAGGCTAGGACTGGTGAAAATGGGCCTTGGGCTAAGCAAGGCATAGGGTAGGAGGGGAAACCAAGAAGAACAAAGAAGATTCATATGTACTATGATTGTAGGTGTTAGGTTTCTTTTTCCTTAGGTATTTTCCAATTAAATATATTCTATCCCATTTTACCTACCCATGTCCACTACATATCTGGATTTGTGTTGGGGTATTGTATGGTTAGGGAAAATAGAAGAAAATCAGAGACAACTACTGCCTATAATTATAATTTTACTAGTATGACTGTAAGTCTTCATAGCTGTTACATCATTTCTTTTATTCATTCTACAAATATTGACTGAGAACCTTTGTGTGCTAAGCACTGGTCTGAGATGGGGACATAAGAATGAGTGAGTCAGGGAGAACCAAGATGGTGGCATAAGGTATACACCTATACGTGCTGCCTCTCACAACCATACCAAAACTACAACTAAAAGACAAAACGGCTATCATCCAGAACCACGGGAAAGCTGGCTGAGTGGAAGTTCTACAACTAGAAGGAAAGAAAAAAGTGCATTGAGACTGGGTAGGAGGTGCGGAGGCACGGAAGAGCAGAGGTACGGAGGTGCGCGAAATGAGCTGGCAACTGGGTGCACTGTTTTTTTCAATTGGAAGGGAGATACAGGCTCCCGACTGCTCTGAACTCCAGTTTCCAGAGAGACTCTGGGGACCCAGACTCCTATGGGGAGAAACTGGACTTTCTGGCATCGGGTCAGAAAGCGAGGGTGGCTTTCTTGCAGAGGTGCTTGCAGGGATCATTGTTACTGCGTGGGGGCACAGGACATGGGGAAGCGGAGACGCGGAGATGGCTGACTGGCAGCCATCACTGTTTGCTCTGCCCTGGTAATTCCCTGAGACCCTTCCCTACCCAATTTACAGCTGTGCACAATGGCTTTTGCATATGAATGGCCTGTCCTTTCTCAGCCTAACCTAACAAACTGCAGCTGGGTCAGAAAGCTCCAAAATTTCCAAACCCCAAACAAAGAGGAGAAATCTGCAGATCTCACTGTAGCTCCTGCTGGATGGCCTCAGGAAGTGGCTGACTTTGCACCTCCTTGGAGATCCAGAAGCCAGTGTACCCAGTGGTCAGATACCAGATTTCAACTCCTCACATCCATAAGTGACACATTCAAGAGGCAGACTCAGTGAGCACCAAAGCCCCACTGAAGCAAGTCCTGCCCCATAAGGGTGTCTCTAGCACAGCAGTTCTTCCATTATAGACACAGCGGGTCCTTACAGCCAATTGGCCTGGAGGTCAATTCCTCACAGTGATACCAACAGCAATCAAGACTTAACTACAACAAGACTGTGCACCCAGCCCACAAAGGGGTGCACCAAGAGTGTCCACCTCAGGTGATTGGGGAGGCTGAGCCACTGGGCCCTATAGGACATCTACCACACAAAGCCACTCTATCAACACAGGGAAGCAGCCAAAATGCAGAGACAAAGAAACATGTCATGAATGAAAGAAAAGGAAAAAAACAAACTACTGGATATAGAGTTTAAAACCACAGTGATAAGGTTACTCAAGAATCTTCTAGAAGCCTCCGAGGAACTTAGTGAGACCTCCAAGGAACTTAGTGACACCTTCAAAGATCTTAATGAGAATGCCAAAAAATGGAAAAGGACCAGTCAGAAATTAAGCATACACTGTCTGAAATAAAGAATAATATACAGAAATTCAACAGCAGACTAGAGGATCCCAAGAATCAAATCAAAGATTTGAAATATGAGGAAGCAAAAAACACCCAAATGGAAAAGCAAAAAGAAAAAAGAATAGAAAAATATGAAGATAGTGCAAGGAGCCTCTGGGACAACTTCAAGCACACCAACATCCGAATTATGGGGGTGCCAGAAGAAGAGAGAGAGCAAGATATTGAAAACCTATTTGAAGAAATAATGACAGAAAACTTCCCCTACCTGGTGAAAGAAATAGACCTACAAGTCCAGGAAGTGCAGAGAGCCCCAAACAAAAGGAATCCAAAGAGGACCACACCAAGACACATCATAATTAAAATGCCAAGGGCAAAAGACAAAGAGAGAATATTAAAAGCAGCAAGAGAAAACCAGTTAGTTATCTGGTGGGAGGAAAGCACATGTGAAAGACAACCCCCAGAGCATCAGCGGAGACTTTGCAGGCAGGGATAATGTCTGAAGGCCTCGGCTATCTTTCCAACTGGGGAGACCTGTGGAAGGAGGCCCCACAAGTCACTGAGAAGGCTGAGACTGGAATAAAACATGGAGGGAAGACCAGGGTGGGAAGTCACCACCTTCTCATGCCTCCTGAGGCAGAGAGGTAGAGATAGAGATAGAGATAGAGATAGAGATAGAGATAGAGATAGAAAGAAGGAAATATTTCCATACTATCCAAATATGAAAATGAGACAAGTAATTATGCTGCATTTCTCACATTCCTTCATCTCTCTAATCTGATTTTGCTAGACCCTGAGAAACACATAGAGACTATAGAACAGTTGAGGACACTGAGGCCAGAGAGGCTACTTGGCTCAAGTCTTAAATTCCAGGAGTCTCATGAATTCCTTTCTAGGAAATACTATAACCAATAATATGCATTCTGAAGTGACTGCAATGATTCTCTGTTCCAACCTTTCTGTTTTTCAGATAAAGTATCTGAATACTGTCATACCTTGTCCCAGGGAATGGAAAACTATTTGGGAGATGGAGTCTTGGGAGTCAAAGCAAAGTGATTACCTCCCACATCCTTGGTGAAGAGGAGAAGGCTTGTAAGGGCTCTCAGGTTCCATCATGACATTTTGTAGGATCTCTTATTCCCTACAATATTGCCTTCAGTGTTTACTGTAGGGACCACTGCCTGAAATGTTTAGTGATGGGGGAGGAAAGCAAGTGCCCAATACAGTACCATTTGGTGTGTCCCTCCCACCCAAGGAGTCCCATTCTCTAAACCTGGCCTAGTCTGTACCTGGCAGATGTTCTTAGGGAAGAAGCAGAAGTGACTTTCTGCATTCCAGCACCATCTAGGGCCCTGGAATGGAATTTATAATGTTCCAAAGGTCCAAAGGAATGGCACAAAGTAAGGACTGGCACCTTCAGCCCATTCCGCAAGGTGTTGCCAAGCAGTGGGCTGAAGGCAGAGGGGTTATGCACATCTACCTTAATGGATTTTCTTTTGTCACAGAGGCTCTAGTTATCCATAGAGCGAAACTGCACCTATTCAGGTGGTGTTTTTAGCACCACTACTTGAAATCCCACCCCTTCCTGCTCTTGGTTGAGGGGGTCAGGGGACTAGAGAGAGGATGAGTAGAGAGAAATGGATGAGGTTTTGAAAAGGGCCAATGGATTTATTAGGTGGACTATGAAAGCTATCTCGACAAGTGCCATCAATCTTGTTTTACAGATGGAAACCTAGGACTAGAGAATATGTTGACCAAGTTCCTCAAAGGTTCTAAGAGGAGACATAGTAGTCAAATTTCAGTTCCTGGGGTTAGTTTTATAGATCCAAAGGACGTGGACAGCATGGAATGTGGTCTTTCCAGCAGCATGGCACATGAGACCCTGAGGTTCCAGGACAAAGAGGGGTGACACTAATCTATCAACCTCAGTTAGGACACACTATGATTTCAGGTACTTGTCTTCTTCTCTGTGTATTTTAATTGACCTTGTCTATGGGCTAGGGTGTTTCTAACAGCAAGAAACAGGAAGAGACTCACACTTATTTAAGTGACAGACATTTAAAATCTTACATAGAACGTTTATACAATGGAATACTATGCAGCTGTAAAAAAGAAGGATCTCTTGCCCTAGCTGGTTTGGTTCAGTGGATAGAGCATTGGCCTGCAGACTGAAGGGTCCTGGCATCAATTCCGATCAAGGCCACTTGCCGGGGTTGTGGGCTTAATCCCCAGTAGGGGGTGTGCAGAAGGCAGCCGATCAATGATTCCCTCTCATCATTGATGTTTCTGTCTCTCTCTCTCCCCTCTCCCTTCCTCTCTGAAATCAATAAAAATGTTTTTTTTTAAAAAAGGAAGGATCTCTTTCCCCCCCCCAAATCAATATAAGGCTTTTATTGTACATCTTTATAGTTTCATAAACAAGTGTGACAAATCATTCAGCATCTTGGTGTTTCTATAGCTGGACAACTTAGATCTTATTCATCAGCCTGCTTAACTGTCCCTTTTTCAGAAACATAGATACCATCCAAAATTTTTCTGATATCCTTGTTTTTAACTGTTGTGGCTTGCTGAATCAAAGCAGCAGAATTTGATACAAGTTCAAGGTCATTTCCTTCAAGAATCAACTCATCTTTCTGGGCTCAAGATACTGAATAAGCAACGCCTGACCTCATCCGAACTCTGGGGATGTATTTTTCGCCCAAGAAATTTCTAATTTCAACAAGAGAACCATTCTCCTGAATAACGATGTTGATGGGGAAGTGAGCGTACACAGACCTCATCTTGTAACGGAAGCCCAGTGTAACATACTTGATCATGTTCTGTACATGACTGCAGATAGTGTGAACTGTGGCCAGTTCCTTTCTATTTCCCTGCCATTTGTCAACCTGGAGCCTCTTCTTTTTCTTTCGAAGGAGACTGAACTCTACATTGATGTGGTTGAAGTCCCTCCTCAGGGTGCCTCTGGGGCCCTTCACAATAACTGTGCATCCCTTCAGAGTGATGTTCACATTTTCTGGGATGTCCACAGTCTGTTTGCTGAGAATGGTCTTCATCCTCACAGTAGATGCAGCAAAGAGCAAGGAAGGATCTCTTATCCTTTGAGGCAGCAGGGAGGGACCTGGAGAGTATTATGCTAAGTGAAATAAACCAGTCAAACACAGACAAGTATTACATGATCTCATTCATATGTGGAATCTAATGAACAAAATAAACTGATGAACACAATGGATCCAGATACATAAAAGCATGGAACATACTGATGAATCTCAGAGGAAAGGGGAGGGGAGGGGGAAGAGATGAACCAAATAACTAATATGCTTATATGCATAATCCATGGACACATATAATGGTACAGTGAAGGCTTTGGGGTACGGGGTGTGGAGTGTAGGTCAATGGAGAAAAAAAGGGATGTCTGTAATACTTTCAACAATAAAGATGAATTAAAAAAAAATCTCACATAGAGAAAGTCTAGAGGCAGGATGGACTCTAGGTAAGATATACTCATCTGGATCCATTTCTTTGTGATTTGCTCAACTTCCTTCTCCTCTAAGGGTTAATCTTGTTTCAGGTGTCTTCTCTCATGGTTTCAACATGGTTGCCATCAACAGCTGAGCCAATACATTTTCTTCTTTCACACACAGGCAGATAGGAAAAGCATGGAATAAAAATCCTTCCCTAGCACAAAATGTAAGTTTTTCCTTTTTACCTGATTAGCCACCTTAAGTCATTTGCCAATTTCTAGACAAATAGCTGTTGTTAAGGGAATGCCAGGCGGTGATTGGCTTAAATCTGAGATCTTGATCTGGTCAGGGAGACGAGATTGCCGTGATTGGGTCAGTGAGTTCAGAACCCACATCTGAAGGCACATTGATAAGTGAGGGAGGGCAGAGACCCGAACAAAACTAGCTTCCTAGAAAGGAGAGAGGGATGAGAGATACTGGGTAGATACCCAAGCGAGTCCATTTTGATTAGCACTTAAGCATCCCAAAAGAGAGCTGCTGATATCTGAGGGAAAGATCGATGACTTCAGAGATGGAATAGTATGAAAACTACTTATCCTCTCTCCCTGGCAAGAGAAGTTGTGATGAGGTGGCAGGGTTGGTAGGGTCTATACTTGAAGCATAAGTTATAGCAATTTTTGCAGGAAATGACTGCATGAAGCTATTTTCCTTATAAAGGAGCCATAAAACTGACAGGCTCCTAAGAGCCTTACAGTGGACCTTTACAGAAAGGTTAAGTGCCTTGGCCAAGGTTAGAGTGTCAGATCCTATACTAGAAACAGGTCTTGTGGCTCATATTCCAGTGCTCTCTCCATAACCCCGGGGAGATGTCAGTGCGGTGAAAATGACATCAGCCCTTTGGTGGTAAAGGTATGTGTAAAGAATGCAAATTTTAACCCTGGGCAAGTTCCTTAACTTCTTTAGGCTCCAGTTTACTCACTATTGTAATGAAGGAATCTTATTAGAAGATAATGAAAGTACATTCCAATTCTAAGAATCTATGAATAGCTTTAAATCATGGTTCTCTTCCAAGAACCTGACAACACTTTTTCTATTAGGTCATTTAACTGCTGATTATTTGTTTAAATAGTTTCCCAGGAGTGACCCAGAACATCCTACATAATAAACCAGTTGTTAACTCATAAACAATATGGACAGGATTCATCATCATTATGCTTCCCAACTGAACATCCCTGGGGCCTCTAGTTGCTTGGACACTCTGGTTAATGGAGTGTTGTCAGGGATTCCCCATGTGGGTGACCACTTTTCCAAGAATTAGAAACAACAGACTTAACAGATACTATACTGGGAAAATGTGCTTTTAAATAAATGAAATAGAACTGTGAAGAATCAAATAACTTTGTGTTCTTCTTTCACCTCCCTTCTTATCTTGGTGTTCTTGTTCACCATCCCACACCCTATTACCATAAAGATCTCAGCTTGAATCACTAATCTTCACTTAACTAGTTGAGATTTACAGTGTTATGTTTCCTGGAGTATTTGTAGAAAATCTTAAAGCCTCCAGACCCAAAGAAGTACAGTTGGCCCTCCATATCTGCAGGTTTTGTACCTGCAGATTCAACCAACTGTGGATTGGAAATATTCAGAAAAAAATTGTTGCATTGTTGTTGATGTGTACTATGTAGTTAGGCCTATGATGGTTGCATCTGTACTGAACATGTTTAGACTTCTTTTCTTATCATTATCCTCTAGTCTAAACAAAAAGGCATAACAACTATTTACATAGTATTTACATTGTGTTAGGTATTAATAAGTAATCTAGGAGTGATTTAAAATATATGGGAAGGTGTGCATAAGTTATATGCAAATATTACACTATTTTATATACCGGACTTGAACATCTGTATATTTTGGTATCTGTACGGGTCCTGGAATCTATCCCATGCAAATACTGAGGGATGACTGTATACAGCTAATGGTAGCATTTTTTTTTGTCCTGTGATGGTCCAGCATAAGATACATTACACTGCAGTGGTTCTCAACCTTCTGGCCCTTTAAATACAGTTCCTCATGTTGTGACCCAACCATAAAATTATTTTCGTTGCTACTTCATAACTGTAATGTTGCTACTGTTATGAATCATAATGTAAATATCTGATATGCAGGATGGTCTTAGGCGACCCCTGTGAAAGGGTCTTTCGACCGCCAAAGGGGTCGCGACCCACAGGTTGAGAACCACTGCATTACAGGGGCAAAGAAGTCTTCTTAGCGTACCACAAAGCATAGAATCTATTCTGTTTCCAAGAGGGATAATAAAACCCCAAAGTTTCAGGCCTCCTTTGGAACATGAGTTGGTGCTATAAGGAAGGCATGCAAGAGAGGAAGAAAAAAGGGTTTCTAGAGTTTCAGAGAATTTATGTTCAGTGTTCTCACTTAATTCCCTCACAATGACTTTATGTTATCCCGCTGAGGAGAAGATAAATGACTTGTATATACATACCCTTAAGAAGAAAAAACACACAGAACAATAGGTAGAGTAAAATTGTATTTGTAGTAGTCAGAATAGTCTAGGCTATTCTTTAGTAACAGCAAATCTCAGAAACTTAACATGACTAAGGTTTATTTCTTGCTCACATCATGGTCCAGTGTGGGTCAGTTGGCTCTTTGGTGTGGCTTTCTTCCAAGTGGGGACCTGGAACCCATGCTGCCTTCATTTTATAATTCCATTTAGCCATGGGATGAATCAGAGTCACCAAGGAGAAAGCATTCTCAGTCATAACTCTTGGACCAGAAGTGACATGTGACTTCTATTCACATTCCTATTGACTACAACTCAGCTACATGTTCCCAACCTAATTGCAAGGAAAGCTGGGAAATATTTTATTGCTACATGCCTAGGATTAAGTCTAATGTGGTGAATACATATTTTGACATGATTTTTGCTACATTATTTATGTGAGAAGGAAAATAAACTTTCTGTGTATATGTGAATATGCATTTACACAAATAGAAAGAAAAAAGTGTGGAAGGATATGCAGTAAAGTGACCTCTAAGGAAAGCAGTGGGATTGACAAGGTAAGATAAGATATAACTAAAGGGGACTTTTAGGATTTAATACTTTTTTTGTATTACATTAAAAATTTTTTAGAATGGTGTATTTATAAATTACCTGTATTATTAAACAAAAACCTCCTCTCCCAATACACATAATAACATACTCCAAAATGCACTATGTCCTCCCACAGTCTCTACTTTTTAGGAGGTCTTTTTTCTCTAGTCTGCTGGGACTGATGTTGGTGACTCAGATTATTTAATGATATCCTATTGAGAGGGATTGCTTTTTTCACACTTAACAAAGGGATACAGAGGTTCCAGGAAGAATTTTTGGATCAGTATCAACCCTTTTTCCTTCTAGCCCAGAGACCTAAAGATCAGAGGGAGAGCTACTTAAGCTATAGTTGCATCAAGCACTCAAACGACATTGAGAATCTGTCTCTCTCACTTTGCTCTCTTCAGCACTGGCTTCATCTTTTGGGAGGCTCCTCTTCATGGTGGCAAAATGGATCATAAGCACCTTCTAAGGTGGGGCCTCAGCGAAGGTGGGTGTCCCTCAGTATATGTGGTGAGGTAGGTTAGGAATGGCTGGAAAGCTTGGGGAATTGAGCTGGGTAATGATATTTGTGTGGAATCTAGTTTGGGCTGCTTACATGGAAACACTCTTTTTGGCCTGAGTCATTTTTGCACTTGCAGCTCAGGAAGGTGGAGGAGTCCCAGCAGGAGCCAGGATCTGCAAATCAAGCCGCCATCCGGTGAACCATGCCCTCTCGACATTTTGACGAGAGAGCACGGTGCTGTGGTCATGCTGGCCTCCAGGTCACTATTGGGCTTTGGATTTGCCAATCCCTGCTGTCTGCTTTACAATGGCATATGTTGATCCATGCTGGCTGATAATGCACCCAGCGGGTCTCCAAGATACCTATAGAGGCTGTCCTCCTTCTGAGACCTCCCAATAACATGCCGCATGTCCCCTTTGCTATCAGTTTCACAGTGCAGGGACCTTGGAATGTCACCCAAGACCTGATTTTCTCTCTGAACACATGGAGACCTTCTCACAGAGATCTGAGACCACCTTAACCCCAAGGCTTTATGTAGTTGAGGTGGAAGAGATGGGTTGACTCATAATTTTCAGAGAGGAACTCAGTGACTCTCATGTCCTCCCAATGAGATGGTAAAAGAATCTATCAGACACTGTGATCCTGATTGGTCAAAACCCATGGATGGACACTGGACAGGAGTCAAAGAGTGATAGAGGGGGAGCACCAACTTTATGAAGGTCACATGGCTATTTCCTTCATTTGTTATTTTTGACAGACTGAGGTGACCATGACTCAGAACTTGGTTCCTCTATTTCTTCACCTCCTTGATGGCTTCCTCTGAGTGAAGTGCAAGGGCAAAACACAGATAAGGACAGAAAGACAAGAAGAGCATGGGGCTGGGTGCTGTGACCAATTTTTAGGTTTAAGGAGTTTATCACTTAATGTTTCTTTATCATTTAGGGAGTTAGAATGCCTAAACCACAGGACCCTTTAGGGTTCTCTATTGTTATTTCTTTTTGTACATTTTTCCTGGAGAGCTGCCAAGTGTAGTTATAGAGAGGTGGTGTCCCAGTCACAAGTTATGCCCCAGCCATAGAGCCAAAGGAGACAGGAGCGAGGTAGTGGTCAAGTAGACATGTAATTCTATAAAACCCCAGAGGACACTTACCAGGCTCCTTGGAGGCAATTTTGGTTCAGTCCATGCAGGGATGTTTATCATCCAGAGCTGTCCCTACATGGAACAGGCTGTTTTATGAGATAGTGAACACCTTGTTAATGAAAATGGTCAAGCAACAGCAGAAGGATGAGCAGACAGGGAAACTGTGGAGGAAATTCCTGAGCAAGACCGAACTCTAAGGACTCATGGAATTCCATGAGTTTATGACTCAGTGGAATGAAATCCTTCCAGGCTCAAGATATATTTGGCTCCATTGCTGTCCTTTCTCTGGTCCTGGTCTGGCCTGGATGGCCTGGCTGACATCCAGGAAGTGTGAGCACTGGGCCAGGCCAGGCAGTGCCTTGCAGAGTGGGTGAACCTGCTGGGACTTCCTCTCAGTTCCTCATCAACAGCTGCTTGAATTAATCTCCAGGGCTGTGAGCATTCCCATGTTCTCCTGAACTGCGTGCATTGTGCTACTTCCCAACTTCCCACTCCCCCAAATCCACAGAGCTATTGATTTTATTTTCACCCTCAGAGGAGACACATATGAGGAGAAAGAGGCTTAGATGTCCCGAGGGCCCTAAGGGAGCATGCTTGAGAGTGGTAAAGCTGGAGAAAGGAATTTTTCTTCTATCTTCTGTTATCTATTCCATTGGAGTAAACTGGACAGGGAGTATAGGAGAGTGAGCAGGGAGGGGGCATGCAGGTACTGACTGGGCTTGTTGTGTGTCTGGATATTTCATCCCCAATCTAGAGTGAAGATAAGAATAGGCGAAGACATGAGGCTACTAAGTAAGAGAATGTGTGGAATTGAGCCCCTTGCATCTGGGGTTGTGTGATCAGAATCCCAAAATGTTTGAGCTGCAAGAGATACTCCAAATTATCTGTCTCTCCATCCATTGTACAGGTGAAGAAATTGAGACTCGAAGAAATACAGTGTTCATTAAATCAGCATTAAAGGCAGGCTGGGGTCACCTGGCCCACCTGGGTTGTTTCTCCTATGCCAACTTGGAAGACAACTTCCTTCAGAGCCCCATGGCACCAGACTTTATAATGCTAAAGACAACTCACCTTGCACAGAACCTTTCAAAAGTACTCTCAAAGTGTTTTCACAAACTCGATCTCATTCCATCTTCACCCCAGCCCTGCAAGTAAGCGAGGACTCCTACAGCAGTAATGAAGGATTCTGATCATAGAGAATTCCACCTGTGCACAGGTTGTGAGGACCATGGGTATGACTACCCACCTGGTGGGCATGTTGAGCACCTCCACAGTGGCCTGGGCATCATTGCCCTCCTAGTGCCCCTTTCTCATGCCCCCTTTTGGAGAGAACATGTTCATTTGCCCATCTTCCCTGTCATTTATCAAGTCATTGGCAGAGTTTTCAATTAGTCTCCCTGACTTCCAGCACTCCAGTCTTGGAGCTAGTGGAGCACTTCAGTGACAAAAATCAGTGGAGACTTCTTGGAGCTGTTATCAAGGCCCAAAAGGAACATTTTCTGCTGCATCAGAAGCTTTCTGCTACCACAGAGCTGTAGGCCCTTTAGAATGTGTGCTGTGACCTTTGACAGATGTTGGGCCAGGCAGGACAGAATGCACAAAGTAAAACTGTTACCCCATTTTGCCTTTTATCATCCTATATGATTGGAAAAAGGAAGTCAGGACACCAGATCTCCACATTCTCTCCATTTGTCCCTCCTTAAGGCTCAAGAGCCAGAGTCTCAAAGCTGGGAGGGCTTTGAGCAGGGCTGTGCCAACGCTCCTTCAGCCCCTCATGGCTCTGGCACAGTGTCTGGAACAGTTGATGCCTCTTCCTGCAGGCAACACTGAGCCCACTGTCCCCCTCTCCTGGGCTCCATCCACCGTCTGCTGTCCTCCTGAGCCTAATGAGTCTCTCCTCCCAGGTGTGTACTCAAGACCTTGTGAAAATCACTCTAGACACAGGGAGATTGATCCCACACACCAGGAAGGTGACTCCCCAGCCTTTCCTGGGCACCTGTTCCATCACCTCTCCCACACTCATTGTCCGGAAATTCTTTGTTGCTGCCCAAATACCATAGGCTAAAGGCAGTTCCTCTTTGTAACCACTCAGATGGGCAGCAGCACCCAGGGGCCAAAGGAGAATGGGAGAGAAACTCCAAACCTGGCCATGGGTCTCATGACCTGTGTCTGCCTGTCCTTCCTTAAGGGTGCTCACAGTTGTTTCTACTTATAGAGTGCTTTCCCACTCACCATTTGTTTGGTCTTTGTTGCTGAGGAGAACATTGAGCTGGAATTCCTAAAGTGGAGATTATGACAGTGAAGGGGGTTAAGGGACTGGGTCAGAGTCAAAAAGTCAGTGACTAGTAGGGTTGGGTTCTAGTTATTTAACTCCCATCTGTGGCATTTGCTGTACAGACTCTCTTTTCTCACCTTCTTATGAAGTCTTTCATTTCTATACCTTCATGGCTGCCTTTAGTCCCAACTCCTCCCCTTTTTGAATCCAACATCCCTGAGTAATATCAATGCACCAGTCCATCTCAGTCACATTGTAAACACACACACCTCATATACACACACATTACCCTCATACATACTCCTCACATTACACACATACATACACCACACACACCATACACACATACACACACACACACACACACACCATGAAGACTGAACACATGAGAAGTAAATAACATCATGAGAAAAAGAAGGACAAAGATAAAGACCAATAAGTAGAGAAACAAAGAGAAATGGAGAACAAAGAGAGGTGGGTGAGAGGAGAGGAAAAGAGGACAGGTGATAATGAGCAAAGAGAGAAGAAAGATCAGAGCTTTGGAGTCAGAAGGCCAGGATTCTGAATATAGTTTTACCACTTACAGGCTGAGCCACTTGAAGAAGTCACTTAACCTCTCTGAGCTTTATTTTCCCATCTATAAAATGGGCATTATTTTTTAAATTCCTATTCATTACGTGTCACCTTCTAGGTACCTGGGATATACCAATAAACAGAATAGTTTAAAAAAATCCTGCCTTCTTGTGTATGGATAGAGATGGAAAATAAAATAAATATAATAAGCAAAGAATTTAGCATGTTCATAGATAAATGCTATATGGTGTTAGCCTGGCTCTTCTGAGAAGCAAACACCAAGTCAGGTCAACATGCGAGGAGTTCCTTAGAGGAAATGCCTGTGTGAAAGAAAGTAGAAAGGCTGCCAGAGAAGGCTTGGAGGAGCCATAGACCACCATGCAAGTCTGACCCTTAGTGAAGAGAGAGAGGGAGAGAAGGTTGGGTGGAGACATCCTGGTTTGGCCAAAGCTAGACATCAGGAGTCTTTGATGTACTCAGTCACTGGCTGGGAACAGCCTAACTCAGTGATGGATTTAAAATCATTGTAGCTTAGGCCCTTGGCAAACAATGTGGCCTGGAAATGGAGGTCTGTAGCATGTGTTTTCATGGCTGCTGCATATGAGAGAGAATATTTGAAAACATGGAGCAGGATAAGGAAGATGGGGAGTGCTGGAATGTGGACAGATTACAGTTTTCATGGGGTGGTCAGGGTAGGTCTCACTGAGAAGGTAATAGTTGAGCAAAGATTTGGAGGAGGTGGGGAAGGGTCTTTCAGAGGTCATTGCCACCATTGTGTTGACATCATCATGCTGTCGGTCCTGCTTGGGAAAGCATTTTGTAAATGGTGCTTAGACACAGCTGACAGAGAAGAAACAAACAACCGTCACTTGTCCTGGCATCTTGACTGACATGTCCTCAGAGAAGAGATGCTGGCCTCTATCCCAGACCATGCTGGACCCCTCTGTTGGGAGGAGAAGCCTCGAGGACCCCACTCCCATTTTATTTGGAAAAGCAAGCATTCTGTTTCTAGGACATGCCACTCTCAGGGGTCCATAACTCTCTGAAGAGCCAAAAACAAAACAAAAACAAAAAACAGCCCCAGAGATCCCCAGAGGATGGGAGTCTTATTTTCAGCCTAACAATGGGAAATAAAATGAAATTCTTTTTTCTCAGACACCTAGATAAATATGTTATTATCCGTGAGAACTGGACTTACCAAGAGCTCCTGATAAGATATCATTTTTATCTCTGTGTCATCCTGGAGGACAGTGTGTCATTAGTAATGTTTAAGGGCAAGAAGGAAGGGACTGGAAGTCACCAAGTATCTATTCTGTGCCAGTAATTTATTTGATTTTCATGAATTTCTGAGTATTCAATCCACTTTACAAAAATAGAAAACTGAGGCCCACAGGAATCCACAGTTGGTAAGTGGAGTGGGATTCAAACCCAGGCTATGTTTCTGAAGGCCACACTCTTTCCTCTTGCTCCTTACTATACTGCTTTCCCTAATGGCCAATCATATTTCACCATTTCTCATTATACCTCTAACATTGAGTTGTATTTTAATTATTTGTCTGAGGGTTTGTCTCCCCCACTCTCTCATCTGTTCTCTAACCACTGCATGTCCCTATGGTGGACCATGTTGGTTTCTGCTTGGGCCACAGCACATTTAAGGGGCCTTGCTGCAGGAGGCTCTCAAGCTAGGTAATAAATGGCGAACTCACAGTCAACCAGCTGTCTGTACTTTCCGTATGAGAGAAGGATGGCAATATACTTTTGTATTCTTTGGAGCTAGAGTTCTTAAATAGGACTCTATATCAGAATTACCTAAGGGAAGTTATTAAAATACAGATTACCAGGTCTTTCCATTGGAAATTCTGATTTTGTAAGTTCAAAGTCAGCCCAAGGATCTGCATTTTAGTAAGCACTACTACTATTTGAGAACATACAGACAGGGTGGTCAGCCATTGGGCAGTGGCTCTACTGGTTTCTAGAAAATGCCCAGGTGACCCCTCTCTAGCTTTAGTCATAGGACAAGCACCTGGATCAAAGTAGAAGGGAATTTGGAGATCTAGGGTGGCTCATGCACTTCCTTCATGTGGTAAAGCTTCTTTGGCCTGCTCAGAAATGCACCTGTAAATCCTCCGAGAAAGGTGGGCAAACTTACCCACTACTTGACCCTGTCCCTGAGATGTACTCTATTAGTTGGTGGAAACCTCAGGGTCTTTTTCACCCCATTCCCCTCCTTGGCATATGAACAACTTTTTGCTTGAGAATAGAAGTGATAGTTTGTGGGCATGTGACTAATAGTTCCAAAGCCAGATGTGGAGCCAGGTCTCCTGATTCCCAAGTCAGGCCTCCTTCTTACTTTTCTTTCTTTCTTAAAAATAAATCTTTATTGTTCAGATTATTACAAATGTTCCTCTTTCCCCCCCATAGCTCCCCTCCACCCAGTTCCCACCCCACCCCCTGCCCTTACCCCCCACTGTCCTCATCCATAGGTGTAAGATTTTTGTCCAGTCTCTTCCCGCACCCCTCACACCCTCTTTCCCCCGAGAATAGTAATCTTGGTAGTAGGTTCTTGCTATTCATCACTTTGAATATTTCTTGCCACTCCCTTCTGGCCTGCATAGTTTCTGTTGAGAAATCAGCTGACAGTCATATGGGTACTCCCTTATAGGTAACTAACTGGTTTTCTCTTGCTGCTTTTAATATTCTCTCTTTGTCTTTTGCCCTTGGCATTTTAATTATGATGTGTCTTGGTGTGGTCCTTTTTGGATTCCTTTTGTTTGGGGTTCTCTGCGTTTCCTGGACTTGTAAGTCTATTTCTTTCACCAGGTAGGGGAAGTTTTCTGTCATTATTTCTTCAAATAGGTTTTCGATATCTTGCTCTCTCTCTTCTTCTGGTACCCCTATAATTTGGATGTTGGTACGCTTGAAGTTGTCCCAGAGGCTCCTTGCACTATCTTCATATTTTTGTATTCTTTTTTCCTTTTGCTTTTCCGGTTAGGTGTTTTTTGCTTCCTTGTATTTCAAATCTTTGACTTGATTCTTGGGATCCTATAGTCCAGTGATAGCGAACCTATGACACGCGTGTCAGAGGTGACACGTGAACTCATTTTTTTGGTTGATTTTTCTTTGTTAAATGGCATTTAAATATATAAAATAAATATCAAAAATATACATCTTTGTTTTACTATGGTTGCAAATATCAAAAAATTTCTATATGTGACACGGCACCAGAGTTAAGTTAGGGTTTTTCAAAATGCTGACATGCCGAGCTCAAAAGGTTCGCCATCACTGCTCTAGTCTGCTGTTGGATCTCTGTATATTATTCTTTATTTCAGTCAGTGTATGCTTAATTTCTAATTGGTCCCTTTTCATATCCTTGAAGTTCTCACTCTATTTCTCAGAGGTTTCTAGAAGATTCTTGAGTAACCTTATAACCATGGTTTTGAACTCTATATCCAGTAGTTTGCTTTCCTCCATTTCTTTCATTTGTGACCTGTTTCTTTGTCACCGCATTTTGGCTACTTTCCTGTGGCTTTGTGTGTGCTAGGTGTCCTATAGGGCCCAGTGGCTCAGCCTCCCTAATTACGTGAGGTGGACACTCTTGGTGCACCCCTTTGTGGGCTGTGTGCACAGTCTTGTTATAGTTAAGCCTGATTGCTGTTGGTATCACTGGGTGGAATTGACCTCCAGGCCAATTGGCTGTGAGAATCAGCTGTGTTTACGGTGGGAGAACTTCTGTGCTGGAGACACCCTTATGGGGCAGGACTTGCTTCAGTGGGGCTTTGGCGTTCACTGAGTCTGCCCAGGTTTTTAGGCAGAGAAAGTCCAGGCCATTTATATGCAAAAGCCTCTGTGCACAGCTTGGGTGGGGTTGTAAATTGGGTGGGGCGGGGTCTCAGAGAATCACCAGGGCAGAGCAAACAGCAATGGCTGCCAGCCTGCTCTGCCTTGGATAGGTCCCGGGGTCTGTGTCCTGTGGCCCCGTGCAGGAACAATGACCACTGCAAGCACCTCTGCGAGAAAGCCACCCTCACATTCCGGCCCGATGCCAGACAGTCCAGTTTCTCTCCGTATGAGTCTGGGTCCCCAAATTCTCACCCAGAACTGGAGTTCAGAGCAGTCGGGAGCTTGTTTCTCCCTCCCGATTGAAAAAGACAACAGTGTACCCAGCTGCCAGCCCCTTTTGCTCGCGCCTCGTACCTCCGCTCTTCCGCACCTCTGGACCTCCTACCGGACTCAATGCGCTTTTCTCTTTCCTTCTGGTTGTAGAATTTCCTCTCAGCCAGCCTTCCTGTGGTTCTAAATGGTATTCGTTTTGTCTTTTAGTTGTAGTTTTAATGTGGTTGTGCACAGCAGCAAATTTAGGTGTTTACCTATGCCACCATCATCTTGGTTCTCTCCTCTTACTTTTCTTTAAGCTTGCAGATGCATGCTTCCCTCATGCCCCATGTCCATCTGCTCATCTTGGACCAGCGGGCCTGCCAACTCTTTCCGAAGATGTTCAGGGGTGCATGCTGGGCCTGGCCAGTGAAGAACTCTGGGAATTTGCATCCCCAGTCCAAATATCCTCAATATTCAGCAGGGGTAATACCAACTAGGACAGTGGTCCGCAAACTGCGGCTCGCAAGCCACATGCGGCTCTTTGGCCCCTTGAGTGTGGCGCTTCCTAGGCCTTAGGAGTACCCTAATTAAGTTAATAACAATGTACCTACCTGTATAGTTTAAGTTTAAAAAATTTGGCTCTCAAAAGAAATTTCAATCGTTGTACTGTTGATATTTGGCTCTGTTGACTAATGAGTTTGCCGACCACTGAACTAGGACATCCCAAGTCAAGTCTTTCATAATTTATATTGTTTAAATTCTATACAAATAGTTGAAGTTTGGAGGCAAGCATACATCAAGAAAAAATTTTCAAGAGAAAATTTAAAGTCAATTTCCCAAAGCTTTGGTTAATATCACAGTTCAGAATGGGATGAGATTCAATTGAAACCACCATGAAAATGGACACAGTTAATTTCTAAAGCGTTGAGATAAGTTATCTTTAAGTGTTACCAGCCTTTTCTTCTCCCTCCTATCACCTCTTCTTTCTAAGGCTCTTCTCCCAAAAGAGGCTGTTTTATTTATTTATTTATTTTTTAAAATATATTTTATTGATTTTTTTTTACAGAGAGGAAGGGAGAGGGATAGAGAGTCAGAAACATTGATGAGAGAGAAACATCGAATGGGTGCCTCCTGCACACCCCCTACTGGGGATGTGCCCGCAACCAAGGTACATGCCCTTGACCGGAATCGAACCTGGGACCCTTCAGTCGGCAGGCCGACGCTCCATCCACTGAGCCAAACCAGCCAGGGCCATAAGAGGCTGTTTTAATTTGCCACTATCCTTCCTTCCCCACACAATGACACTCACATTCTGAAACATTGGCTACTGGCCTGCCACTTATAGCTCCATTTGTCCTGAAGTCATCTCCTTTCCCCAGAACCTTCAGTCTCAGGTCCATATCAGGACCCCAATATTCCTATAGCTTCATCCTATGCTCCAAATGGCACAGAGCTGGGAATAATAATATCTTAGTTATTTTATGTTTAATTTTTGGTGCTTTATGCTCTGGAATTGCTTTCTGAGCTATGATCTACCTTCCCTTTGTTGTGCCCCAGTTTCTTCATCTCTAAAATGATATTTGGATTGGTTGGTCACTAACAGCCTATTAATGACCCAATAGTGTTAACACTGAAATATTGTTTCTTCCCTGTGCCTCTCATTTTATTTCCTCTCCTCCTCCTTAGACTTAAGCTGTCACAAGCACACAGAGCAATTTCCCACTCTCCAGGAAGTCCTCAAATAAAGCTTATTTTTTAATGGATGTGGGAGGAGCTGCATATTATTCTTTTTCCAGATACTGACAGAAGAAAAAATAACTACAAAAGAAAAAAACCCACAAAAACAAAAATGGAAGCAAATCAAAACAGGAAAATCTACCCTTGGAGGAGTAGGTGGGGTGAAAGTTCAGCACCCACTGCATTCTGAGGAACTTCAGCCCCCTGTTTTGTGTTTTTATTTATTAGAATTTTACAACAAATAACTGAAGAAGAGAAGCTGGATGGCGCTGACAAGTGGAGCTCTGGTGGGAAGTCACTCCTGCCCAACAAAGGCTCTGTCTAAAAATACCCAGCCAGGACCACACCGTTTCCATAAACAGATGGACACCATGGGCCTGGCGGAGGGGCAAAGGAAATTGTATCTGACAGTGATAACAATCTGGCATATCTGAGAGCTTCACATCCTGGACGAGTCCAGCCTGCTGCCCAGATCCTCTGTTTGTGCAAATGAGGTGGCTGTAAATAGAATTTTCCTGCCGCCCACTGAGGCCATTCCTCCCAGGGGCCCACAAAACATCTCTCATGCCCACCAGCACCCCCATGGCATCCACAAAGAGGAGGCAGATGAGGTGTGGAGGTTGCTGGTGGGGTAGAGGAGACAAGGTGGGGCCCCAGGAGGACTCCATGGCCACCCTCAGTCTAAGCTGTGGCCCCAAGCAGATGACATGTGCCGTGTGCCTATACTCATAACTTTCAGGAAGTCTTGCTTAACTTCTTTGGATCTAACTTTCCAGATCTGTAAAAAGGAGGGGCATGATTTTAGAAACAGTGTGGTCAGTTTTAAGAGATACAGATATACTTTAAGAAGGATAATAACCAAGTAGTAGGGTCAAGTTAAGAGGAGACCAGAGATGTGAATGTTCCGTGGGGACCCATCAGTATTTGAAGGATTCTCCTTGAAAAAAAGATGTGATTTGTTGTACATCGTTTCACAGTGCGGAAAGAGAATCAGGTGGTGAAAGTAAAAATGTACATCATAACCATGATGTTTCATTGTCAGAGTTGCCTAGATTGAGTGGGGTCACCAGGAGCATGGCGTCCCTCATGATGTAAGCATAGCAACAGAGCTCAGGAGACTATCTCCAGGTGTTGGATGGGAGACTTTGGGTGACTTCTGGGGTTGGGCATGGTCTTTGATGCCTGTGTGAAGGAGTGTGGTTTGAAGTGGTCCCCAGGAACACCAGTCCTGTCTGGGCTCAGTGAGGTCACCTGAAGGGTCACAAACATCATGGAAGATTCTCTATGGAATATCTTGCATCTGCATTACTATAAGAGGTCTGCTTGCTCTTTGCCCTGTGGTTAGGGATACAGGCGATGGGGTCGCTGTGGGGCTCTCCTCCCCCACATCATTATGCTGCTGCACATTCCAGCTGTGGCTCCACTTTTCCTGTGTTTAATTTCAGTGCACTTATTCCAGCTATTATTATCGTGGTGATTATTATTTATGGAGTGCTGACAGAGGGCTTGGCAACACAGCAGATAAAGAGATGCGATACATGCCTTCCAGCTGTTGTGACTATAGCCACCTCCTCCCTTTGTTCTGAAAGATTCTGAAAGACTTCTCCTTCCCCCCGTAGGTCTTGGAGGAATTAAGACAATAAGAAGAGTGTGCAGCATTTATAACAGTGTCAGTTTGGGAGCTGTAAAAATACCGATTCTGGGGCTCCACTCCAGATCTCCTGAATCAGAATCTGAGTGTGCCCTGGGCTCTACAGTTCAGCACATTTCCCCAGGAGGTTCTTAGGTCCAAGGAGAAATTCTGCTCTAGAAAAATCATTGAGTGGAAAAGAAAAATGAGGAAACAGGCAGGGTATAAACATGGTATCTGCTCTCCTGGACCAGAGAGAAGCTAGCAAGAAAGGTTTGGTGAAGAAATACTGCCCATCCCTGTTTTAAAACACTGATAATGGAATATAATATGAGTTAAAAAGCTGACTTGGTATTGCTTGGTTTTATACTCCAAACCATTTGGAAGAAAGGGATGTATGTGAAAGGGGTCTTAGTAATAAAATATTGTAAGTAATTTTTATAAAGCTGATAATGGTAACCATAGTTTATTGAGTGTGTGCTACTAGTATTTGCTTGACATTCTTCTAAGTGCCTTCCATGCATAGAACTCATTTAATGTTCAAACAACCCTTGGAAGTCTGTACTAATAGTATCTCATTTTTCAGATGAGAAAACTGAGGCATAGAGAGGTTAAGTAAATTGCTTGAGATAAGAAAGCTGGCAAGTGGAACCAGGATTCAACCCCAGGCATTCTGCCCTCCCAATCTTACACTATGCTGACTTTTCATGGGATAAAATGAGGCTACATTTGATAAACTGTTTTGTACTGTTATATCTACTTTATTCATAGAAGAAATTCTGAGTTGTCTCCTGTGTTTAGGCTCTCTTATAGTTATTGGGAGTATATAGGACAGTGATGGCGAACCTTTTGAGCTCGGCGTGTCAGCATTTTGAAACTTTATATTTAAATGCAGATTTGGGTTTTTTTTTTTAAATATATTTTATTGATTTTTTACAGAGAGGAAGGGAGAGAGATAGAGAGTTAGAAACATCGATGAGAGAGAAACATCGATCAGCTGCCTCCTGCACATCTACTGGGGATGTGCCCGCAACCCAGGTACATGCCCTTGACCGGAATCGAACCTGGGACCTTTCAGTCCGCAGGCCGACGCTCTATCCACTGAGCCAAACCGGTTTCGGCAGATTTGGGGTTTTTATACAAGATGCTCAACTTGCTTACGTAAGTAGCAAGGTGTCATCACAGAGGTGATAGTGCTGCTGATTCTTGTGTTCAGAGAAAAGGGAGAAGTGAATTCCAGGGAAAGGAAATGACACATGTAAAAATTAAACAGGGAAAAAAACTATGGCTGTCTGGTGGGTTGTAATCCAGGGACTGTGGCGTTCAGGGACTGTGTGTGTAACACAGGGACTGTGATTTTCAGGGGGCGAGAAGTGAAATTGATAAGTTGGGCTTGGGGACAAATTGTGTCAACCTTGAAAGCGAATGAGGGCACTTGAGTTTATTCTTTCAGTATTGGGGGAACCACAGGAGGGACATCATAGTCATAAGATGATTGGTGACAGTGGGAAAGAGTTGAGATTAGAGGAAGAAGAGGGCCCAGGAGACAAGCTGTAGGCTGTGGAAAAAACCCAGGGAAGAATAATGAGCACCTGAACTTATTAAAGTGGAATGGAGGATGGAGAAGAAATGAAATTGGGAGGTATTTAGAAAAAGGGTCAATAGTTCTTGGAGACCAATTTGATAGTAGAGACTTATGGAGAGAAAAATACAGGCTGACTCTTGGGTTTCAGACTTGGAAGATGGAAAAGATGACAATAAGGTAGAGAATATAGGAGAGAGGGTCATTTAGGGGAAGAATAAAGCAGTGGGATTGTGCCATGTTGCTTTCAAAGGGCCAAGAAATCTGAGCAGGGAGCACAGGAGGGAGATTAGGGATGGTGAGAAAGAAACAGAATTCACTTCTTATTATGGAAAATACATTGCTATCTGATGGTTTTACTTGAAATTTTTGTGGACCCCCACACCACTCCCAATTGGACAAGTTCTCTATCTATCTATCTATCTATCTATCTATCTATCTATCATCTATCTATCATCATATATCTATCATCTATCATCTATACATCTATCTATCTACCCATCTATTTTTAAGAACACATTTGTACTTTACTAGCTGATTGAGGACATATACTCAGGCAAAAACATCATTCAAGTCAGATTTTTAGAAGTGCAATTTATTATTTTTTTTAATTGAACTCAGCCACCATTTTTATTGATGGTTTAAACTTTAAACCCTGCTCCTCAAAGTAAATCAGTTACTCCTGGTTTAAAATTTTGTCCATTCCAGGTTAATCTTTTTGAAGCAGAACTCATTTTTCAATTTTTGGGAATCTCTTCTTGTCCTTTTTTTTTGCTGGTGGCATTTGAGCACAGACAACTTCTCTCATATCCTGGTGGTACTGGGAGAGTATCAAGGGACAACTAGGAAACTTATTCACTGATCTCCCAGTGTGGGCAGGTAAATTTTGAAATGTTAATTGTTTCTCCATCATTTAGTTTCAGAAAATAGTAACTTGTGTCTCTACAGACAGACTGCTAGGGTTCAAATCCCAATTCTGTCACTGCCCAGCTGTATGACTTCAGACATGTTACTTAGTCTCTTTGTGCCTCATTCTCCTACTCTGTAAAATGAGATAACAATAGGGCCTACCTTGTAACGTTTCTGTGAGAATTAAATAACCCAACACATATAAAATACTTAGAATAGTGATTAGCACATAAAAGGCTATATAAGTATTGCATTTATTAATTCATTTCCTTACAGGATGGCATGTGGAAGCTACATTAAAGTCGAAGACTCTGTCTTTTGTGAATGTTTGAAGCCACCAGGAGATTATCTCAGTGTCCTAGAGTGAGAGGGAAATAGGGGGAGGTGAATGTAGAAAATGGCAAGGCAGAGTGTAGACATTCCTAGGGTGTGTTGGGGTGTCCTGTGGTGCCCTGGAGAGGAGGCTGGTCTGGGAGGGAAAGGTGGTGTGGGGCTTAGGAAGGCTGGACTTGGGGCACAGTGGGCACTGGACTGGAAGGGACAGCTCAGGCGCCAGCAGGCACCTAGCAGGCACCAGGTGGATCCATTACCATGATCAGCGGGACCTCTCTAATGTTGGCACCATTCTGAGGAGAAACCTCTTATGAGAATGGAAGCTGTGTTAGGGACTTGGAATAAGGTACAAACAGATTTGAAGAAAATGACTACCGAGGCCCCTTGCATATGAAAAGTGGGCTCTTTGGACTCCATAGCCAGTTTCAGGTTGGGGGCATGGAATGGAGGAGCACACAAATGTTGCCTGTGTGACTCTTGCTTTTATGAAGGAAATGCTCTTTCCCTTCCTTCTTTCACCTCCCCCAGCAGAACTAGGAGCAGAGTCCCTGGCCTCTGAGTGTAACCAGGCCTCCCCAGAGCAGCCTCAGGCAGGAAGATTTAGCCCCATTCCTCCCCACTTCCCTCAGACCTCTCCCCAAGACCAACTACCCTTCTGTGTTTCACTTCCTGTCCTCATCTTAAATGATCCCCTGTGCAGCTGTTCCACAGCTGGTGGCCCTCCAGTCACCTCCTGCCCTCCATCACTTCCCCATTGAAGGGAGCTTGGGGAGAGTCGAAAGGTGCTACATCAATGTAAGATATTTCCTCCCTTGTCCCCTCAGCTGTGCAGCTCAGCTGTGTGTCCTCTGGCACCTACAAAATCAAACACCTGCTTTCCAGATGTTTGCACCTACAGGCTGGCGGAACTGACTGCAGCAAGTCCCTCAGAACGGAGACAGGTATTTAGTTGAGGGTAACATTTAATGAAGTCTTGGCCTGAAAAAGATTTGTAGGGTCATCTTTTTTATTTCTCTGCCTTAGGAAGAATTAAGCTAAATAACTGAGTCCTTCATGCTCCATTTAGTGGAAGAATCCACAGTTTCCCCTGGGCTCACTGTCAGGGCCATTTCTTTATGACCAACCGTATTTCTTTCTAATTTTCAGGGAGATAGGCTAATACCAGGCAGAGCTCATACATAATAATCATTCTTCCTTTCCTCCCAGGGTAATTACTAGGAAGGGAGGAAGTGTGGTGGTGTAGAATAAACACTGTCTTTGGAATCACACATGCCTGTGTTCAAATCCAGGCTTAGCCATGTACTAGCTAGGGCCAGCCTTAACTCCCAAGGTTTGACTTCGTCCTCTTTAAAGTTTGGAGAGTAACACCTGTCCAGGCGAGTTTTGAGGATTAAGTGGATAATGTGTGCGCATACCCAGAGCTGTCAGTGGCTCAGAATAAGCCCCCAGCAAGTCATAGCTATTGTTGCTATTATTACTACAAATAGTCTGTTTCTTAATTCAGGCAAAAAAATTGATGTCCAGGATTAGTACCATCAGCCCATTTATACTAAATGCTTGTTGAGCTAAACGTTATGCAAAATAAGGTAACCTGCTAATACAGTTCCTTTAGCCCAAGGTTTCTTTCTTTCTTTTTTAAAAAAAATATTTTATTGATTTTTTACAGAGAGGAAGGGAGAGGGATAGAGAGTTAGAACCATCGATGAAAGAGAAACATCATGAGAGAGAAACATCAATCAGCTGCCTCCTGCACACCCCCTACTGGGGATGTGCCTGCAACCAAGGTACATGTCCTTGACCGGAATCGAACCTGGGACCCTTCAGTCCATAGGCTGATGCTCTATCCACTGAGCCAAACTGGTTAGGGCTAGCCCAAGTTTCTTAAATTGTGTTATGGTCCACCTGCATCAGAATTACCTGGGGAGACTTGTTAAAAAACAAAGAATCCTGTGTCCTAGCACTACTCTGATTCAGAATCTGTTAGCTAGGCCACAGAATCAGCATTTTGTTAAGCACCCCAAATAATTCTTGTCATATTATAGTTTGAGAGCCACTTCTAGGATTTCTTAGTAAGACTAGATGCCTCATAGGTTAATGAAGGTACATCACCTGGTGTTCCCTAGAGCACAGAGCAGGAATTTTGTAATAAATTCCTTTGTTCATCAGCTGGTATTGCCTTTCTGGAATTGCACAGAATGTTAGCATTTGAAATAATTTCAAAGGTTACATCATGCAATCACTCATCAGATTCAAGAATCTTTTTTACAGAAACTTAGAGAGTGGGCTGTGGTTTCTTCAGTGGTGTGGGGAAGGTAGGATAAAAGAGCAGGTGCCCAGGAACAGGGAAACAGGAAGAAGAAGGTTGGCCAAGGACTGGACACATGGCAGTATTTATGGAGGCTGGCCATGTGCAGAGCCCAGCGCTGGCTGTGGTGGGATGGCACAGAGGAAGCAATAGAGAGGCTTGCAGTATCTCCACTATGCTCAGCATCCAGAAAGAAACTCAGAAATCTAGTCAATCATTCTAATGTTTCTGAATGACCAGATGTTGGCTGTCAGAGTATTGAGAATTTCTGAGTCATTTTGGAGGACAGAGTGGAGAGCAAGGAAAACAAAATGGAAATAGACAGGAAAACAAGTGTGTGTGTGTGTGTGTGTGTGTGTGTGTGTGTGTGTGTGTGTTTGGGGGGCTCAATAAGATACAGGCCGATGCTGATTATTAAATTAAAGAATCATTTTTGGAGTCCTCCTAGGTGATACAAAGAGTAACCAAACATAAATAACTCCCTTCAAAGGGCAGTATAATGTATGGGAAGAATAAAGGAACAAGATTCAAATTGGGTCTAACCCCTCAGTAGCTCTGGGAACCTGAGAAGGGTCTTAATCTTTCTAAGACTCAGCTTTCTCAACTGCAAATGGTACAAATAATGCTGCTTTTCTGGTTGTGATGAGGACAAATTAAATAATGTGTGAACATAGCTAGTACAGTGCTTACACACAGAAGTACTCAATAATTGTTACCATTTCCTTCTGCAAGAGGAAACATAACTCCTACCTTGACCCTATGGGAGATGAGTCAGGAAGGAGGGCTTCCTGGTGGGAGCTGTCAGAACCCCAGAACCAGGCTAAACCAAGGAGGTGGTGGGGAAGAATATCGCTGATCTTTTCCCCTTCTGGCCTCTGATTTCCTACCAGTGCCGTCCACTGGCTGAATCCAACAATACACCACCTGGATGCTGTCTTTAAGATCTGGCCTCCTAAGGCACAGAGCAGAACAAAGGGCAGAGAATGGATCTGAGGGTGGGGCAGAGACTGTCTTGGCCTGAGAACAGGAGGAAAAATGGCTATCGGTTTGAAGAGAAAGAACAAGTAACTTCTAGCTCAGAGGCATTGAGTTAAACCAGATCAAACTGAAAGCAAATCCTCTTCAGTGTTTCAGTGTACAATCTGGGCAGGAGACTGAGTAGCCTGGTTTGCAAAGGTGAAGTGACCATTTATATGGTCAATAGAACTGGGTTCCTGACCCATTTGACTATGTACACTGAGTTGTAGCATTACATTCTGTTATGCCATTTTGTATCTTCCCTCAATTTTCATCTCTTCACTTTAGAATTAGACATAGCTGTTCTTCTGCCCTGGTTGCTTTCTTACACAAAGCTCTTTGAGAAGAATATCATTCAGTTTATTTCAAGAGATAGCTTGGGATTTATCCTTAAATTTAGATAAGCTTGATTATGAGGACAAGAGCTTTTAATGAGATTTTAGAGATAATAGACCAGAAGCATGGAAGAGATGCCTTGCAGAAATCCCCATCCACCTGCAGAGCTAGTGGCTCCAATTCCCAACCAAGATCTTGCCTGACATGCCCTCCAAATGCGACTTCTCAAAGGTGTTGCTGCAGATTAAGGAGCGACTCCCATGGCAGCTGGCTCTCGGCTTTTTAGAGAGTCACCCTGGCAGGTCCCCAGGGATCCTCTTACTCCAGAGCTCACCCTGGGAGTGCCAGCTCATTCTGCAAACCTCAGGCAGCCCCCTTCCTCTCGGTGTGGTGCCCAGCAGGCTGGAATGGTCATGGAGGGCAGGGAGTCTTAGTGGTCTGTCAGGTTTGCACTCTTGGTTGGGGGAAGACAGAAGTGACAACAGGAAAGCAGACAGGGCAGAAAAAGCAAAGATGGAATGGAACACACTCCAAGACGTCTCCTACCTTGATGGAATGGAACATACTCCAAGACTTCTCCTACCTCATAAAAAACAAATGGGTAGTATTCTGGTAAGGGAAAGTGGATCATGGAGATCATGTCTACTAATTGAGAATTTTGGGGTTCTGTGTAGGAAGTTTGGCTGTCAACATGATACTCATGGAAACAACCATCCCTCTTAATTTTTGAACATTTAGAAAATTGCAAAATGTTTTAACTCTTTTAATAGTAGTTTAGTTTGGAAAACCTCCTTTGTAACAATCCCATGGGAATGATTTAGGACTCTAGAATGGAGATTATCTGCTGGGGATTGGTGAGTTGGGCTAGTGTGAGTTAAGAGCGAGTGGAACTTCATTTATTCTTGCAACTTTCTACAAGAGAAGATGGGTATACATGGAGAGGAGATATTGATGGCCCATCTGTAAGAAACCCCATGGGTTTCTTAAATGATGGTTTTTTAAGTGAATTTTCGAGTGGTCAAATGAAGAAAAATAAGTTCCCAGTTGGCTTATTCTTGAACAAGAAATTGCTCTTTCACTTTATCCAGTATAAGCTTTGCCGTCTTCAGTGGAAATCAGTTTCAAATTGTTCATCTGGAAAGTGGGGCCAATGTTATTATCACACTGGGTGGTTGTTAAGGATAGATGAGAAAATGGCAACAGAGGGTCCTTAACCAATGTTTATAAAATAAGATATGTGGTAATCAGGCCCTGTGTCAGGACTTCTCTAGGGAGATGAACATGGGAAAATACAAGGAAGGAAATAAGCAAGCTTCTTGGAACAAATTCACACTCAATTCTAATTTTCTTTTTCCTTTCAAAACAGGGAATTAGAGGTCAAGACTAAAATGAAAAGTAATAAAAATGACTGGAAAGACTGATGAAAAAAAATCTGCTAGAGAAAATCGCAATGAATTCACTGATGCTAGGGAGGAAGAGTGATAGCGGTGGCTTTTGCAGCTCCACCCTCCCCCCCCCCAAAAAAAATCTTTATTTCAAAATTTTATTTGCTTTATGCAGTCGTATTTAGGACTATTTCTTTCTGAATTGTGGAGAAGTTGCTGGATTTTCCAAAATGTGTATAGGGATATAGACTGATGTGTGTACTAAATTCCATGTCAAGAACCTGCTAATAAGAAGCAAGGGGGGCAGCTGATAAGAGTTGCCAAGTGGAGTTCTCTGTATATTATTTTTTAGATTGATGTTTTATTATTTTTAAATTCTTTACTCTAGAATTTTAGAAATATATACAAAATTAGAAAGAAGTGGACAAAGGACCTCCATACATATATCTTCAACAATTACTAATTCATGGCAATTCTGGTTTCTTCTGAGTCACTTTGCCTCCCTCCTCACTTTATTTGAAGCAATATCAGATATATCACTTCAGGCCTATATATTTGATATGTACCTAAAGTAGACAAGGACTCTTAAAGAACTCCCTATATCATTATTACATAAAAAATTAAAATGAAGACCCTAATATCATCAAATACACACTCAGTGTTCAAATTTTCAATTGTTTCACAAGCACATCTTTCTTGTTTAATCAGGGTCCCAATTAGGTCTACACACTGAAGTTGGTTGTGGATAGAATTTTTTCTAACTTTTTAATTTGAAATAATTATGCACTCACAAACAGTGGTCCTCTAGGGTGCTGTGACTTAAACTGGACCACCTAAATATTTCTAGACTCCTCTGCTATTCCCTTAGGCTAGGTCACTATATTTTTTTTACTGGACTCCTGAGACCTTAAATTCTTCCTGCTGCAATTTTTGAAACCACGAATCTGAACATGTTACCCCACTTAAAAACCTTTCAATGCCTACACCTCTCCCTAACCTTCACCCCTGCCATTGGCCTCAGGGTAAAATCTAAATTTCTAGTGTGGCCTTCTGTACTCTGTGCCTGCTTCTCTCCTTCACCTCATCTTAGCGCATTGAGCACTGCATACTCCACAACATGCACTTCAGCTCCTCTGAACTTGTTTCAGGTCTGGATAGACCCTGCTGGTCCATTGTAACTCGTTATTTAAATGCCTGTCTTCCCCCTGGGATAGGGTCTTTTGTGTCCATTGCTATAGCTGCTATGCTTGTTCCATACCAATAGCACATGGCACAGTTGGTATTTATTTAAGGAATGAATGAGTTGTATTAATCAAGGCCCTTCATTCATTTATATTTTATTAGTTTTTCCATCCCCCAACAAATGAATGGTGGTTTTATTTGAAAGAATCATAAACCCAACGTAACTAGCTTACATTTTTTAAATGTGGAGAACATATTGGGAGTTGGAACAGAAAGTCTATGGATGGGAGGGGTTTCAATCACATGTAAATCCAGGGATTCAAGCAAGGGGCCATCTCTCTCTTTATTTCTGCTCACTTAATACCACAGTGACCTTTATTCTCATCTCCAAGAGAGATTTCTCCTCCTTCAATTATTCCAGGATTCACATTCCTTTTATTCCATTCCTCCCAAAGTAAAGGCCTTTTCCTCCAGCAAATGACAAAGCCCGATGCAGGGATTCTTACTGACCTGGATTGAGTCATGTATTCACATCTGGAACTGTCACTTTGGGCAGGGAGATATGATCCCATGACCGACCCTGTCCAAGCCAAAGTCCACCCCTATGGCTAGGAAGAGAGTGGACCATTACAGGGGCATCACAGCATAGGGTGTGGAGCACAAACTCTAAACATAGATCTCCTGGGTTAAAATTCCAGCTCTGTCACTTAGTGAGTGACCTTCAGCAAGTTACTTACCTTCTGTGCTTCAGTGTGTTCATCTGTAAAGTGGAGATGATAATAGTACTTGCCTCACAGGATTATCATGAAAATAAATGAGTTAATATATGTAAGGACACAAAATAGTGTAGAGAACATGGCAAGCACCATGAAAGTATTTGTGAAATAAAAGTAGATAGCCAAATAATACCATGGGGAAAGCATCTTTCAAAGAAATAACCACTTTATTCATATTGATTACATTTTTGCTATACAGTAGACACTGCACATAGCTAATGGGGAAAAGACAGACAAAATTCCTTTCTTTATCATATTCCAAAGTGCTATATGCAGGATATAGAAGGGATGGTCTGCATCCTTGCAGGGTCTGCCTTCCAAAGAAATAAAGTCGATGTTATAGGAATGGAAAGAAACTAAGAGGCTCACCCAAGGGATAGGATCTTTAAATGTGGCATCAAGGTCTCGACCCTCATCTACTGCACTGACCAGGATAGAGTACCAGACTCAAAGATGGCCCCATGCACCTGTATGTAGCTATGACAAGTGTAAGAAACAGGGACCCTTCAGAAATCCCCCACTGTTTCATGGTCTTGCATGGAATCACCTGTGTTGATCCAGAATCTGGGGTAAGGGACTATTGATGCCACCATATGCCATACAGACAACATCTAATTCATTCTAACATGGACCCAGTGACAGAGATAATGAAGGGATTAGCTGTAGAAGTTGGAGTATAGGGGCTCACAGGGGTAGTAAACTTGGTACTTATCCTTTCTCAACAGGCTGCTCAAACTAGCAGGGCACTTGCTTTGTATCTCTCCTATTTATTGAACTTCATTTGCCTGGAATGCTACTCTTTTGAGACATCTTGTTTTTCCTACTGGAGTGTCCATGAGGAATGGTCTCCAGCTCATGTTAGATGCCTAAGAAATAAAATCCATTTATGCATGTATGTGTTATATGTATTTTTAAATAAACTTTTAATTTTAAGTATAGTTTTATAAGTACAGAAAAGTAGCCAAGCTAGTACAGAGAGTTCCCATATACCCCACAGTTTCCCCTGCTGTTGACAAAATACATTGCTATGGTACATATGTTACAACTAATGAATCAATTCTGATACATTATTATTAACTAAACTCCACACTTTATTCAGATTTTATTAGTTTTTCCCGATGTCATTTTTCTGTTCCAGGATCCCATTCAAGGCACCACATAACATTTAGGTGTTAGGTCTCCTTAGGCTCTTCTTGGTTGTGACATTTTATCAGATTTTCCTTGTTTTTGACAACTTTGACAATGTTGAGGAATACTGGTCATCAGATATTTCATAGAATGCTCCTTCATTTGAGCTTGGCTTATATTTTTGTTATTTTGTCATGGACTGGGGTTATGGATTTTTGAGAGGAAGACTACAGAGGTGAAGTGCCGTTCTAAACACATCTTAACAATAGTATATGTTATTAACTTGACCTATCACTGCTGATGCTGACCTTGATCACTTGGTTAGGTAGGTTTTTCCACTGTAAAGTTACTTTTTAATTTCCCCCATTTCCATGCTATAAGCAAGTTACTAAGCACACTCTATACTTAAGAGGTAGAGAGTCATATTCTATTTCTTAAGAGAGTAGTAGCTACATAAATTATTTGTCATTCTTCCGCATGGGAAATTTATCTTCTCTCTCCCATTTATTGATTTATTCAATCATTTATTTATGTCAATATAGATATTTATATAAATAAATAAATGAATATTTATTCCTCAGGTTTATAATTAAATACTCTGTTATTTATTTTGTTTTGCTTAGGCCATTGGAAGTCCTTTTCATTGGCTCCTATGTCTTTTTGACATACTCTCATTATTTTGTTTTTTTCAGCATTCCTTCATTTTCTGGCTGTATAAGATGCTTCAGGCTCATCTTGTATTTTCCCTGCCCTATCCATAGAATCAGCCACTCTCCAAAGAGCTCTGGTTCTGGTTCCTTTTGTTGTATAATGGCATTAGAAACCAAGATCTGAGTGTCAGGTGTACTTGCTGCTACAAGAGATTAATTGCTTCTAGGCCCTATTAGCAGTCAGAGCAAGGAAATGTATATGTGTATAATAACCCATGTATACATACATATTTATAATTATTTTCAAATACTAGAGGCCCGGCACACGAAATTCGTGTGCAGGTATGGTCCCTAGGTTTGGCCTGCAATCAGGGCCATCTTCCCCAGCTGCCCACAGCCGGCCCCGCCCCCTGACGCCACCCATCCCCAGTTCCACATTCACCATCAGGCGATTGGAGCCTGCTAGCTGGGGGAAGGGACCTAGAGGTCTGTGGTTCCTGCCTGCTTGCCGGCCCCGCCCCCACCACAGGTCATCCTCTGTGTGTGGGGCAACCGGTGGGGTGGGGGCCTTGACCTGGCACCACCTGTGTCCCCTGCCACCCACTCCTGGCTCCCCATTCACCATTGGGCGATTGGATCCTGCCAGCTGGGGAAAGGGACCAAGAAGTGGTCATTGTGCCTCATAGTGACAGATCAAGTGGTTGTTCTGGTTGTTCCACCATCTGGGTCAATTTGCATATTACCCTTTTATTATATAGGACTAGAGGCCCAGTGCATGAAATTCGTGCATGGGGGGTGTGTCCCTCAGCCCAGCCTGCACCTTCTCTAATCTGGGATCCCTCTCACAACCCAGGACTGCTGGCTCCCAACTGCTCACCTGCCTGCCTGCCTGATTGCCCCTAACCACTCCCCTACCAGCCTGATCGATGCCTAACTGCTCCTCTGCCAGCCTGATTGCCCCTAACTGCCCTCCCCTGCCGGCCTGGTTGCCCCTAACTGCCTTCCCCTGCAGGCCTGGTCACCCCCAACTGCCCTCCCCTGCAGGCCTGGTTGCCCCCAACTGCCCTTCCCTGCAGGCCCGGTCACCCTTAACTGCCCTCCCCTGCAGGCCTTGTCACCCCCTACTACCCTCCCCTGCTGGCCTGGTCACCCCTAACTGCTCTCCCCTGCAGGCCTGATCACCCCCAACTGCCCTCCCTTTCAGGCCTGGTTCCTCCCAACTGCCCTCCTCTGCAGGCCTGGTCACCCCCAACTGCTCTCCCCCATCGGCCTGGTTCCCCCCAATTGTCCCCCCCTTGCAGGCTTGGTGACCCCTAACTGCCCTCCCTTTTAGGCCTGGTCCCTCCCAACTGCCCTCCCCTGCCGGCCTGATCGCCCACAACTGCCCTCCCCTGCCGGCCATCTTGTGGTGGCCATCTTGTGTGTTGGAGTGACGGTCAATTTGCATATTACCGCTTTATTAGATAGGATATCCATCAGTATCTACATTAAGCTAAACATAAGTTCATACTGATATCTGTGACTAATCCAGTACCACGTGATTTATGATAGCCTTACTCTCTACCTTAATGTAACTTTCTATTCCAACAGTGAGAAACCTGGCTCCCACTAAATAATATCCATTTACTTATTTGTTCAATCCTGGAACTCATTTACAGCATTTTCAGGATTGTTATCTTGTACTACCACGAGAAACAACTCTACCAACTGGAGAACAGGATAGTGCTTGGTATTGTTCTCTTATATGTATTTTAATGCCAACAGACTTTCCAAAAGAATTATTCCACCCAATGCTAGACAGCTAATGGTTCTTTCTTAAATATATTTTCTCAATGGTATATACTTAATGTCACTGAACTATATACCTAGGAATGGTTAAAATGCTGAATTTTATGCTATGTATATTTTACCACAATATAAAAAAATATTGTTTTACTTTTTTCCATATATTCCAATGAATTCATTTCCAAACCTGGATGATTATCAAAATCAAGGTCTTTGTAGTGTGAACCAAGAATCTGTATTTTTAACAAGTTCCCCAGGTGACTGGCAGCCACTGTACTAATACATTTTTTTTCTTTTAAGATAAAATAAAGCAACTGAGAGATCCAGGGATCTAGAATCTTCAGATGTATTTCCAGCATCATGTCAGATGGAGAGGTCCTCTGAGACCTGCCAGTAGTGCCAGTTGTCTCCTCTGGGTGATGAGGAGAGGCATGGCCTTCTCCACAGTCTGGATGAGGACCTCAATCAAGCCTTCCTCCTCCTCCTCATGACCAGTCCAGCCCTCCTGCAGGCCTGGCTTGACAGCTCCAGCTCTGAGCTGCCTGGGCACCTTCCTCAAAGGCTGTGCTGAGTTGCAAAAAATTTAGAGCTTTGTCTCCCCAAACTTCGGCATGATCTAAGCATGTCAGAATTGCCACATGAAAGAAAGTTGCTTGTTTCTCAGAGCAGTTTGCCAATTGGATAAGCAAGTGTCATCTCCTAGCTCATAATAAAACCTCCATTAAACCCTTTATTACATTTCCCAGTCTGTAGAGCAGGCTTGCCTTGGACCAAGGACTGCTGAAGGAGGTTGCAACATGTGTCTCCAGCCCCTTGCCTTTGGCTGTCTTCTCTGACACCTTGGAAGGCAGTAGCCTGGCAGTGAGTGGGGCTTTGGACTCCAGAGCCCAACCTGGCCTTTGTAATTAGATACTCAGGCTAGACCCAGTCTCATGTTTGAGTCACCCAGGGGAGGGTGCAATCACTAGGTGCTGTAGAACCTTGAAACTGTGCACCAATCCAGTCCCTTGGGTGAGAGTTTATGTCTACAAGAAGAAGCACCTGAAGACCCAGGCAAGTTCAGGTCCTCTCCTAATCATTTTCAACTGCACAATATGACTTCATTTTTGCATACAAACTGATGAATTTTATGCTAGCTCGTGTGTTTGCCTAGGGCAGGTAAAAAAAAAAAGACTGTAATCTAAATAGCTGACACTCGGGGGTAAACTGGTGTATTCTCACCTCTCAAAGGTCAATCCAGCCACCATAGGACACTTGGGTGGCAGGACTTGGGGTCAGTCAGAAGACAGGTTAGCTACCCATTGATTTAAAGGTCTTGGGAAAGTCATGCAACCTTTTTGATGTTCTCTTTCTTTGAAAAAAATGGACATAAAAAGATTGATGTATAAATCAAATATGAAACTTACTATGAAAGTATTTTGTAAATTGTGATCATGAGGTCAATGTATTACTGGCCAGACTAGATTAGATAGTAGACAGTATCCCTCCACTTTCTCTGATGTCCTCTGTGTTTGCCCCAGATATTTCCTTATCCTATGCAATTACTCTGAATAGTCTTTCTTATTCACTGCTAGTGGCACCAAACACCTTCACACTCCTCCCCTTCTACTATCTTTAGAATTATCTCTCAATCTAAAGCTATGCTCCTCTCTTTAAAAGAAATATTTTTTTAATTGATGTTAGAGAGGAAGGGAGAGGGAGAGAGAGACAGAGAGAGCTGTGTCCTGCATGCCCCCTACTGGGGATTGAGCCTGCAACCCTGGCATGTGCCCTTGATCAGAATTGAACCCAGTACCCTTCAGTCCACAGGCTGACGCTTTATCCACTGAGCCAAACTGGCTAGGGCTATGCTCCTCTCTTTATCTACTTCTTAATTCCACATTATTAGTTACTTCTCCCCAGAATTCATTCATATGCCAACTGGTGAAGTTGTCTTTTTATTTTTTTGTTGGAGAGAGAGAGAGAGAGAGAGAGAGAGAGAGAGAGAGAGAGAGAGATCTGTTGTTCCACTTATTTTTGCATTTATTGGTTGTTTCTTGTATGTGTCATGATCAGGGATTGAACCTGAAACCTTGGTGTATCTGGATGATGCTCTAACCAACTGAGATACACAGCCATGGCTGAAGCTGTCTTCTTATCAACTCCATTTGTATGTTCCTGCTCTGCCCTTGCCCTAGCCCACAGAATGCCTTGGCCCCTCAGCTTTTCCTCAGAAAAACTCGTTTCAGAGTCCATGTTCCACCTGACCATAACCATGACCATTTCAACCCTCAATGTGTCCCTCTCCTCTGAAGTGTAGCCCTCACACCACACTGTTGTTTTATGTTGTTTACATGTCTTAGCACTCTCTCTCCAACAGAACTGGGTGGTCCAGCTGTCTGTCTAGCAGAGTGCAGAACCTACAGCAATTGCTCAATAAAAATGTGTTGATTGTGTTGCAATGCCATAAGCTATAGTGCTATGACCTCTTCCACAGTCTTTGGCACAGGTTCTTTATTCAGGTCCACCTCTATTTCTCAGTTCTCATTGGTAATTTAACACCATGACATAGACTAAGTTCTACCCCTAACTGCCCCCTTGCTTCCTCTGGCCCTTCCGCTTACCTTGGCATATTTAGAAGAGTTGTCTTCACCTCTCTCCTCCTTTTCCTTCTTGGTCTGTATTCAGGTGCCTTGAAGTTGACTCTCTATTCAATTTCTGGTATTTAGTGTGGTAGGGAGAAGTCAGGACCTAGTGGCTCAGGCATCTAGAAGACTCTCAGCGGTGCCTGAGCAGAAAGACCAGAGGATATTAATCTAGGAATCATTCACATAGATTATCACTATAATTTTACATCCAAGCAATGTGTGAAATTCTAGGAATGAGTGGAAGCAATCAAATACTGGCAATGAATGGAATAGATTGAAGGAAGGCTCTGAACCAAGAGCAGTGCTTTCCCTCTTCTCTGAGATGTGACATCTGAAACTTCATTTACACAGGACACTGAGTGGGGCTCCATAGTCACATTGATTATTTCCAAACTTATCTCTGCCACTACACAACTGTGGGATTTGGGGATGTTTGTGTGACCTCTCTACCAACATCCTCTCAGTTTCTTTTGATAGATGATAGTATTATTTATCTAAGGGGTTAACTAAGCTTGACTATGTTACACACAGTACATGCTCAATAAGTGTTAGCTATTATTACTGAATAACTGGGACATTTTATTACTAGTACTTTACAAACAAGCTCTTGCTCTTAAAAATGGTTGATTTTTCAAGCTTTCTCTTTCCCTCCTTGGTCAAGTTTATGGAAGAGTGTATTTCAATGTGTCCATTTTCTTATACCCCAAATTCTCACCCTTTTAACTTGGCTTCCATTTTCATCATTCATGGAGGCTTCATATTTTAACACATTTGATAACACCCCACTCTCAAATTCATCAGATGACTTTGAAGGCTCTTTCTCTTTATAGAATTTGGCATTATTGAAAGCCTTCTTTTGAAGTTCTCTTCTTCCTTGTCATTCCTTGACTTAACTCTTAGTTTACATATCCCTGGCTCTCTTTCAAATTCTTCTTTGGCTCCTCCTTTTTGACCAAGTTATTTCAGTTAGCTATTGGCATTCCCAGGGTGCTGTCTCAAGCCATTGATCTAGCTCTTCTTCTTCTTCTTCTTCTTCTTCTTCTTCTTCTTCTTCTTCTTCTTCTTCTTCTTCTTCTTCTTCTTCTTCTTCTTCTTCTTCTTCTTCTCCTTCTGCTTCTTTAAATTCTTTATGGTTGAAAGTATTACATATGTCTTCTTTCTCCCCCATTGACCTCTCCCAGCCCACTTCTGCCCCCCAGCACAGGCCCTAACCCACTATTGTCTGTGTCCATTGGTTATGCTAATATATGAGTCCTTTGGTTGATCTCTTACTCCCCCCTCTCCTCTTTCTACCTTCACTGCCTCCCCTCTGAGGTTTGATAGTCTGTTAGATGCTTCTATGTCTCTGGACCTATTTTTGTTCATCAGTTTATGTTGTTCATTATATTCCACAATTGAGTGAGATCATGTGATACTTATTTTTCTCTGACTGGCTTATTTCACTTAGCATAATGCTCTCCAGGTCCACCCATGCTGTTGCAAATGGTAAGAGTTCTTTCTTTTTTATAGCGGCATAGTATTCCATTGTATAGATATACCAGTTTTTTAATCCACTCATCTGATGATGGGCACTTAGGCTGTTTCCAAATCTTAGCTATTGTAAATTGTGCTGGTACGAATATAGGGGTGCATATACTCTTTCTGATTGGTGTTTCTATATTCCTAGAAGTGGGATTACTGTGTCAAATGGGAGTTCCATTTTTAATTTTTTGAGGAAACTCCATACTGTTTTCCACTGTGGCTGCACAAGTCTGCATTTCCACCAGTAGTGTACGAGGGTTCCTTTTCTCCACATCCTCGCCAGCAGTTGTCATTTGTTTATTTGTTGATGATAGACATTGTGACAGGTGTGAGATGGTACCTCATTGTCATTTGATTTGCCTCTCTCAGATGATCTAGCTCTTCTTGATCCATCTCTCTCCCTGGGCATTTCACACCTAGTGCTTGATCAGTTCACTGCACAGATGGGTCCACGATGTCCAACTCTACATAGCATCAACTGCATGTTGAACAGGGAACACTTAGTTCATACAGGTGTTTCTGGGAACCATTCTATTCAGTGAATAGGTAATGGGAAATGCGTTTCTAGTGTTTCTCCTATAACAGATCTTCAAACACAAGCCTACTATGTTTTTGGTGCCCAGATGACCCATCCATCTCTGGAAGAATCACTGGCCCTGCTAGACTTAATGCACAACTTGATCTCAGTTTCTAATATGTTATCTCCCTAAGGAACTTGCAAGGGTCATTTTGCTTTTACTCAACATTGACCTTAAGTGCTGCCTTCAGAACCTAACCTCTGTATAAGTTGCATTGCAGTGATCTCCAATACAGATTCCTGAATCTTGTGAGTTTTCTCCTGGGCTCCAGACCCCTATATATAAAGATTCAACTTACCTAAAAATAATTTTATCTCCATTTCACTCTCCCAGTCCTGTTCTTTCTGTGTTGTTTGTTTATTGGAACATTCTGGAAACAATATGATCTTTCAATCTCAATGCTTCTTTACTATTTAGGATACTGGTGATTTATCTTGATAATAGCTTTCCAAGAAGTCTCCTCCCTCAGTCCCTCCACCCTTCCATCCTTGTTGTTTACCCAGGCCAGAAAGTCTAAGAACAAACTAATCCTACCACACCCTTGCTAAAAACATTTCTTGACTACATTGAATACGGACTGAAGTCCCAAACCATCAACTTATTCCTTGAACATAATGCCACTTTCCTGTTGCCAAAGTTTTGCTCATGATGTTCACTCAACTTGGAATACATTTTCACCCTTTCTCAATATAAAAAACCTTTTTAGTGTTAGGACCCAATTCAGATGTCACGTCCTGTGTAAAGTTTTCTCTGATCCCTGAGGTTCAGAACTCATGGCTTCTGCATGGGTTTATATTGAATTTTGTTTATAATTGTGTGATGACATATAGCAGTCTGGCTAGTGGTCACTATGTAAAAAGTCCATTTTCCTTACTAGGTGGAGTGCACAGTCCCATGTTTCAGTGCCTTAGTCATCTTTGAGTTCCTGTCTTCCTTCTGCCTGTCCACCCCACCCCCGCCCCAGGGTCTAGCTCAGTGGTTTGCATAGAGATATTTTCTACAAATATTTGTCATTGAAAGGGATTTATTTTGGATGTTTTAGATAAAAATATTTTAAAGGGCAGGTATGGTTCCTTTGAAAAGAATTGTGAGATTCTCATCCTATTCTAAGGCAGGCCAGGTTTTGGGGAGAGGAGATGCTAACTTTATGTGACTATAGTATGTGACACCCCCACTTCAGGCTCACATTTCCTTTTGCAGTCAGTTGCCTAGTAGTAACTGGATCCACAGCCCACACCCTCTGAACCCAAGACACTAAGGACTTGAATAAATATTTACTAATAGCCAGCACAGAGAAGTTGTGTAAAATGTCCAGTGTCACACAGCAAAACATCAGGGAGGAATAGACCAGCCTTCCTATTCTCTCCAGGCTTACAACTAATGTCATGACTGTTTCCAGATTACATGTATTCTTTCTTCTAATGTTCATTTTCTCTGCCCTGCCTATCCCCCATTGTGCTTCTGGGGATATATAGTAGAACAAAACCTAATGTCTTAAGATATCTGATTGATACAAATGATTATTTTCTCAGATTATCTTTGTTCAGCTTTGTAAAACTCTGCTACTTCTCAGTTTTTATTCCCTGGTCTTTGTTTCTGCCCTCTCTTTTTCTACCCACCACTGAACCATTGGTGTTCTTGAAGTCACTATCCTCTATCTACTTCTGCAGCTCGAGTTTGCTTCTCCATGGTGAGGGCTCCCACACCTCTGACCCTGGTTCAAAGATAATTCCTGGCTCCCCAGATACTCAATTTACCCTCACAGCTATCACCTGTTATTTCCTGAATCCTATCTCCACTAAGGTGAGCTGGGCCAAAGGATTCTTATATCCATAATACAGAAGAAAATGCTCAGACTCAGACTCAAAGTCCCACAGTGTGATGGGATCACCTGGAAGGACCAGGATTTGGGCTGTTTGCTCCATGTTCAGAGCTATGGGTTTATAGCCATGAAATGAGATTTTTGTCCCATCAGGCCCAGGCACAGAGCTCCAGTTCAGACACAGCATACCACATATTGGGATGGCTTTCCCCTCTAATAAGATGAAAGATTCTCCATACCTATTCCCTTCTTTTTAGTCCTCATAAGAGTCAGTTTCTCTTTGACCTTTATCTTACCACATGGAATCTATTTACTCATAAGAAACTCAGCTTGTATGCCAGTTCTGTTTACTTGCTTTCTACATTGAAATGTCATAGCTGAGTTTTCAGGCAAGAGAGAGTTTAAAGATTTGTAGAGTTGTTGTTGGTGGTGGTAAAGAGAGAGAAGGAAGAAGAAGAAGAAGAAGAAGAAGAAGAAGAAGAAGAAGAAGAAGAAGAAGAAGAAGAAGAAGAAGAAGAAGAAAGAAAGAAAGAAAGAAAGAAAGAAAGAAAGAAAGAAAGAAAGAAAGAAAGAAAGAAAGAAAGAAAGAAAGAAAGAGAGAGAGAAAGAGGGTTGCTTAATATTGTTATCTAGACCTTGATCACTCTTAGGCTTTGCTAGGCTTAGAAGTGGTGGTCTCAGCTTCTAGACATCTCAGGACTCATTCCATCATTCATCCCCTCTACTGTTGGAGGTTTGAGTAGCTTGCTCTCTTGATCAGTTTCCCTGAGTGGGAGGCACTTCATCTTCCCATCTCCTACTGGGCCAGGTTTTGAAGCCAGACCTGAATGGGGGGTTCTCTGTCTTCTTCATGTCCCTTCCCCCTTGCTTGAGGCCCTTAGGGGCATGGACCCTGTACCAGCACTGCCTCAACTCTCTGGAATGCTTTTCATCTTCAACTGGGTGAACTGACAGCATCTTCCTATTTGAAGCTCAGGCAATTGTCCCACTTGTTTCCTTTGGCTTCTTCTCTTCCTTCCTCCATGGCCTGGGGATGGCTGTGCTAATACTGATGCTGTGTTAGTCCTCACTGCACATGGGCAAGGGAATTAAAGATCATAGAGGAGGTAGATGATATGTAGGAGCTTGAGTCCAGTTTCTTTAGTTTATAGGTGAGGAAATTCAGGCCATGACTGGTGAAAAGGTCTGCTCAAGCCACATATCCAATCAACTGGCAGAGCTAGAACTCATGCATTCTGATGCTGGCATGGTGTTTTTTCTCAGGGGTGTAACCAAGCAAGGATGAAATGATAGGAAGTAAGTATAAGAAAGCCAAATCTGGGATGGAGCTTTTGACATGTTATCCCTTTCACAGAAAATTGAGACCAATGGTTCCCATCTAGAGATCTAGGACTCCCATAGATCTGCTGATAACCCATGTGGTCATTACATACGGAAACTTCTGGGAAGAAGAGAGGCTGGGAGGAAAATTGCTCCTTTCTTGGGTTCTGGTCACTTATCCTCGGTCATTGTCATGTGGGTCAGTGAGCATCACCCACCTAAGCTCCTGGAATGGGAAAATCAAACAGAAAATATAGCCCCCACTTTGGGAGAAATCATGGTTTTGTTGAGGAGACTGGAATCATGGAAATAAAAGTGGCTGAAGTGCAGGAACCAGCCTTAGCAATCAGCTAAGAAGACTGTTGTCATTAAAATGTGCCCCTATGAGGCTGGCTAAGCCTTTAGAGGACAAGGCCCCCTTGAAAATAATCTACTGGGCTCAATGCTATTCAGCACTGAAGATGACTACACCATTGATGAACCACCTCTCTGTCCAGTGATGTCATTTGTCAAGAAGCAAAATCTTTTGGACAAAGTGAGACCTAGGAGAGAATAAGCAGATGCATGGTGGTAGGAAGACTGGGCCCCCCAAAAGGGACTGGACTAGGAGAGGAGGGGTAGTCAGAGATAGCCAATGCTGGTACAATGACTAGTAATTGCTCTACCACACTTGAGGTATGAAATAATGGCTTAGTTCAGGCAGCTACAAAAAAATACCACTGTAGTTTATAAACAACAGAAGTTTATTTTGCACATCAATAGAGGCTGGAAATCTGAGATCAGGGTATCAGAATGATTGGGTGAGGGCCCTCTTCTGGGTCACAGCCTTCTTATTTATATACACATGGTAGAAGGGGCGAGGAATCTCTCCGTGTCTCTTTTATAAGGACACCAATCATATTCATGAGGACTCTACCCTCATGACCTAAGCATTTCTAAAGGCCCCACCTGCTAATATTATTACCCTGGACATTAGGTTTTCAACACATGAATTTGGGAGGAATACAAACATTCAGACCACAGAAAATGAGAATAGCCTTTGTTACTGTAATAAATTTATTCTTATAATAGAATTATTTTAAGTCCAATAAAATCCATGCCTAAATCCAACTTCCAGGGTGGGTAAAAAATAGATTTTTTGGTCCCCCTTCCCCTTTTTAGGTTGCATTTTCTTTTATGTTATGTCCAGAAATAATAAAAAGGCCTCTAGACAGTAATGTTTCAGGACTTATTCTGAAGATGCCCACTGGAAAGGACCGCATGGCCAATTAAAATTTAATTTTCCAGGTGCCACGTTTGACCAATGGACCTTGTCCCAGCTCCCAGAGTCTCAATATCTGATACTTAATCACTGGCCAACCACATGGAACCTTTATCAGAGGTTCACTTGGGATACAACCTTTGAGTAAAGACAGGCTCATGCTCTCCTGGAACTTGTCCCTTCCTCATGCTCCCAGTTATGGAGAATACAATTATTTTCTGTCTGTAATTGGGCTGCTGTTCTCTTCCCTTGGACATCCTCTCCTTGGAGCCTTCATCTCCTTCTCCTCTTAGTCTGGAAATGTTTCAATTGACCTAGATCATAACTTAACTAACTAACCTAAGTTTTTGAACCAGTGAGTCCCATTTTCCCCACTCATGATCCTAGAAAGCATTGGCCCAAAGGGATCCTGGCGGTTTAAAAAAAATTAGAGTGTAGACCATAATATGCCTCATGTTTGTGATCACTGGGCTCCAGATGACTGGTTGCAAATTGTTGTTGTCATCAAATGAACTTCATTATTCTCAATGATGAACTTGATACTTAGTAAATGTTAAAAATATGAACTTATTCTAGAATTGATCTTCTGTTTTAACTATTGGGATTCTTCAGAGAATTGTATTAGAATAAAATCCAAGCATATGTGGAGAAGGTAGCCAGATATCTCCCAGCTTGGGTGGTTTAGGATTTTGAGCAGCTGTTCATGCTGAGTCCACAAACAATGGAAAGACTTCAATCCCTTCTTAATACTGCCCTGTGTTCCCTTGGCTTCCTAGCATCATGGTGGGGCAGAAAGAAAGGGATACTGAAACTTGCAGTGAAGCTCCTCTTCTCCCAGGGATTCTGGGTCACTGAGATAATGTCTGTGAAGGGGCCTCTGCAGGGGAACCCATTCTACAAATACAAGGGGCACTCTTGTTATTTCTGGGCCTCCTGGAGCAGCCCAGGTAACTTGGCCCTTTCATCTTAATGGGCAGTTGATGCCTCCTCTACGTCCTTTCTCCCAGAATTAGGGTTTTTCTTTAAAGAAATAATTAGTGGGTTCTTTTAAACCTTTCCAGTGACTCATTCTTCTTTGAAATACTAACCTGAGGTTGTCTCCTTCAGAGAATAAAATAATGATAATAGCAATTTATTTCATAGCAAGAGCCAGGCCAATTAGCACATGCCCTATGCCCAGAACTTAAAAAAAATATCTCTAGTCTCTTTCAGCTCCAAATGTGTCCTGAGATTTCTTACCAGGGCTTTACTTTAAATGTCAGTTGCTTGCTGTCTGTAGTAGGGAAGGGGTTGAGTGAGAAGTATCAGAGTGTGGGACAGCTAGAAGTTTGGAGGTATAGTGTACTTTGAACTCCTGCTCATCTAGCAGACAGGAGGACATCTTTGTAGGTCTCAAAAGTCAAGGCTCCATCTGAAAAGAGGATGGAAGAGGGTTTTTTTTTAACCATGGAATTTCATAGTGTTTCATTTGTCTTTATGATGTCTCAAGGATGGTAGGAAGGATGTGTGGCTGACTGAAGACACATTGTCCTTTGTACTTGTATAATACAAAACCTTATTGATTTTGCTTTTAAGAGTTTGTGTGTGTGTGTGTGTGTCCCCTTTACCAATTTTGATTCTCATTGCAACCTCAATGAGGTATTAAGGCAAGGATCACCATCCAAGACTCTGAGAGTAACAGAAGACACCTTAGAGATTAGCTGTATCTAATTCTCTCATTTTACAGATGGGAAAATAGAGAACCAGAGAGAAGGTAAAAATTTTTTTTAAAATGTCATTAGATGGGTTTTGGTGAAACTGAGATTGAACCCAAATTCTCCTGACTTCTTTGCTTTTTCCATTCCATAGCTTCAATTATCAACAGTTAATTGTCTTTATAGGAGCATGGGTCAGGTTTAGGAGTTATAAAGCTTTTGATTTTGGCAAAATACTTAGATACCAGATTAAGTTAAATTCAATTGCAATTTGGGTCCCCGATTCCTATTTCTGTCTTCAATTGGAATGAAGACTTAGTTAACACCAGTTAGACTACAACTGAGGCAATTCTTTGTTGGGAGCTATTTATTACTTTGGTTTCTTCTCTCCAAGTTTCTTCTTTTTCTTCAAATGTAAGGCAATACAGGACTCAAGAGTCTGAGGAAAGCTGAATCTTAAGCCTTTGGCAAAATGTTCTCATGTCCAAAATTCTGAACAACTTGATGAGTAGAAGATTAGACCAACTTGTTCAGTAGTTCAGTCAAAACAATTGAGTGCTGATAATATGGGAGTGGAGTTTTTTCCATGAGGTTTGTAACTAAAGGTAGCATCATGCTACCTTAACATTTACCTAACAATTTTATCTATCTAGGTTCTGGCCTGCAAGGTACTAAGCTTGGACAAGTTTTTTAAACTTGCTCATACATAAATAAGACTTAATTTTATTGCATATGGAATGGAAATAAAAATTATACCTACCTCATCGGTTAAGAGGAACAAATGAGATATTGCATGTACGGCGTCTGACACATAGTAAGCAATTCATAACAAGAATTTTTATTGCTATTATTTCTGGGCATTGCTGTTGATTTCTTAATTCTTTTTAAGGATTAACCCATGGTCTATCTAGTGTAAGTGAATTGGGTGTGGTTTGTGGAGGCTGTGATTCTATGTTCTGTGCCTTTCCTTCTAATCTCTCTCAACCAGCATTCTAGGACCTTTTCCTGGGCCATTTATCTGTGCTTTGTTGTGTGAAGGACTGCCAGATTTATCTTCCCTCAGCTAGACAAGGACACCAGGCCAATCTCACTGTCTTCATGGCCAAGCTAGACGAAATCCAATTGGAGGGGATAGCTCACAACCTTCCATGCTTATAAATGAGAACAGCTCTTCCCTCACCAGGGGCTAAGTTATTCTGAGGCTATAAAAAGATTCCTGTCCACTTCAAAGGACTTTTTATCAGCTCATCCATACTGATCCTGTTCAACTCTTCTCATTTTCAAAGGCAGAATGAAGCCTCTTGGCTGAACCCCCAGCTAGGCTCTTACCTTCCTTAAAATATATTTAACTTCAATTAAACTGATCCCTTTTGGCTCCTTTAAGCAAATAGGTTGTCTTCACCAAGAGTTCCCTGACACTCACCCCCCCTTCACTTCTACCTCATCCAGTCCCTAATATGTCATTCTCAGAATGTGTGCAGAGTCAGCAATGCAGCTCAGCCAGGTCCTAATGCCACTGGATCTTTAAAATCACTTGTTTCAAAACATAGTCCACTCTAAACCACTTCTGTGCCTGTGAGAGAAGGGCAGTAAATGAAGCATTGATTTGGAAATTAACAGCCTGGTTTTTCAGGCCTCATTCTGTCACAGATGACTTTGTGTGAATTTTGTCAAGTCTGAGCTTTGTTTTCCTGTAAGTAAAATGAAGGACGTAAGTGTAACCATCTACAGTGATCTATTACTTTCCTGTAATTGCCTGTTTCTAAGTTTGCCTCCCCAATAGCATGTGTGTTTCTTGAGAACAGAGAAAGATTTTGCCTCTCTGTATTCAAATTTCTTGGAAAACATTTGTTGAATAAAGGTACTTGAGCTCTTTTCTAGTACACCTTTCCATCCTATCCATTTCTACCCTTCTGTGCCAGATAGGCTTCTGTGCCTCCTTAGCTTTATGATCTCCCAAACCCTTAGCTGCCTGCTTCTGCCAGGGTGACAGGCTCCAGGTGATCCTGCACAATTTCATTGTAGGAGGCAGATCAACTGAATACTGAACTCCATGGCTCTTCCTACCTCTTTCAGATTGGGTATAGTGCCACACTTCAGTTTGAAGGCCACCCCAGTGACTTTCAAAGGGTTCAGATGATGTAACCCAGAAGAGAAGGAGAGATAACCGGGTGTCTGTAAATAGATCTGTCTTTCCCCCCTCTCTCCAAGGCTTTACGTTTTTCTGTACAATGTGTGCAGATGTCCAGTGTGATTGAGTGACCCTTTGGGCTTCTCTGAAGACTGTAAAACTGTGGCTAATTGATATTTGCTATGACCTAAATGTTTTCCTCTCCCCCCCAAATTCATATGTTGAAATCTTAAATCCCCCAAAATGATGGCATTAAAATGTAGGGCCTTTAGGAGGTGCTTAAATATGACATTAAGAGGTGGGGACCTCATGAATGGGATCAGTGTCTTTATAAAGAGGCTCCAGAGAGATTCTTAGCCCCTATCACCATAGGAGAACACAGCATAAAGGCAATGGTCATGATAGAGGAGGCCCTCTTAAAAGGTGACCATGCTGACACTTTAATCTTGGCTTTCCAATTTCCAGAAGTGCATGAAATAAGTTTATGTTGTTTACATGCTACTGAGCCTGTGATGTTTTGTTATAGGAGCTCGAATAGATTAAGATAATAGCACATCACCTTTGCTTCTCATTCTTCCTTATCTTATGTCCCTTTAGCCTTACTCTTGCTGCCTTGGGATTTTACCTTCCAATAAACTATTAACACCGAGTCTCTCCTCAGATCTTGTTTTCTGGGGGAACCTAAGCCATTTGTCAAAATCAATCTACCCAGAGCCCATTCATCCTTACAAGTTCATGGAAAGTTAGAACTAGAAAGGAAAATGCTATCCATTTATTTATTTTAATGGATAATGAAATGAGGTCTAAAAAAAGGAAGTGACTTCCTCAAAGTTAGTGGATGAATTAGTAGTAGAACTAGGGTCCCTAATTTCTACCCCTAAATCTAGGAAGAGGAGCATGGTAAGGGAGGAATAAGAATTTTCTTCTTCCTGCTTTGTGATTGGCAAGTGAAAGCTCTCCACAGTGGTGGTAGCATCACAGTGGAACTTGTCATTTTTAGCTGTTCTCTGGATTGGAAGTTTTGTCAGTAATACAGGGCAATGCAGGCCAAACAGGACAAATATATTTTGTACAGAGAGGATCCATCTGCTTTTGGTTAGGAAAATAGAGACACCACCCAGGATGGAGTGAGAGTCTAGGAATATGCCATACACACGGACTTTGAAAGCAATGCAGAATGAAATGACATCTTCACTTTCTCATTTGGGCTTAACTGCTATCCTGGTTAAAAGCAAAAGCCTGGACAAGACTTTTCAAAAGGCCCTTTAGAGCTAACAAGTGAGTCTTTGTGCATAGTACCATCTAAGCTCCTTCTTCTTTTCCCAGGGATGAGACTAACAATTGTCAGTATGAATGTTTATCCACATGACCATTGTCTGTTTCTAGGATAAGAGAAGCAAAGAGAACAAGGACCTCATAGAAACAGAAGGGAAGACAGCTTGGGATTCATATAGTTAACCATCTTACTTATGCAGATGAAGAAACCAAAGACGCAAAGGTCATGAGACCTGACCAGGGTCAAGGAACTGATGGGGGCAATCTGGATTCTGAAATAGCTTAATTTTCTAATTGAGAAAGGTAATTTAGTAAAGAGACTTAAGTTTTCCAGAATACTTGATAGGGTGAGAATCATAAAGTGAACTCTATCCCTTCTGTAATACCAGAACTGAAATGAAAGATGTCTCTGTGTCTCCCTCATGTACCCCCTTTCATCCTCATGTTAAATTTTATTAATTAATTAATTTTAAAATTTAGTCTTTATTGTTGAGATGATTACAGATGTCTTTCTTTCTTCTCCCCTCATAGTCCCCCCTCCACTTGGTTCCCATCCCACCCTAGGCCTTTGCTACCCTATTGTCTGTGTTCATAGGTAATGCATATCTATATATATAAAAACCTAAGTGACTATCCAACTGTCCGACCGTCTGACCGGTAGCTATGACATGCAATGACCACCAGGGGGCAGATGCTCCAACTGGTAGCTATGATGCGCACTGACCACCAGGGGGCAAACGCAGGAGCTGCCGAGCTGCAGTGACTTGACAGCTCGGGTTCTCGGGTGGCGCACCTGGAACCAGAGAAGAGGGAGCCCTATTCCTTGGTGTGTCACCTGAGAACCTCCCTCTCACAATCCGGGACCCCTTGGGGGATTTTGGAAAGCTGGTTTCGACCCAATCCCCGCAGTCCAGGGTGAGGGACCCCACCGGTGCATGAATCCATGTACTGGAACTCTAGTATTCATATAAGATCTTTGTTTACTCTCTTCCTGCCCTCCCATCCCTCTTGCCTCTGAAAATCGTCAATCTGTTCCATTTCCATGCCTCTGATTCTATTTTATTCACCAGTTTATTCTCTTCATTAGCTTTCTTATTCATTTATTTTTATATTCAATTGTTGATAGATATGTATTTGTTGCCATCTTGTTCATATTTTTTATCTTTTTCTTTTTTTTCTTCTTCCTCTTGCCCATCAACATTTCATATAATACTGGTTTGGTAGTGATGAACTCCTTTAGCGTTTTCCTGTCTGTGAAGCTCTTTATCTGACCTTCAATTCTAAATGATAGCTTTGCTGGGTAGAGTAATCTTGGTTGTAGGTCCTTGTTATTCATCACTTTGAATATTTCTTTCCATGGCCTGCATAGTTTCTGTTGAGAAATCAGCTGACAGTCGTGTGGGCATTCCCTTGAAGGTAACTAACTTCTTTTCTCTTGCTGCTTTTAAGTTCTCTCTTTGTCTTTAGTTCTTGGCATTTTAATTATGATGTGTTTTAGTGTGGGCCTCTTTGGGTTCCTCTTGTTTGGGACTCTCTGTGCTTCCTGGATTTGTAAGTATTTCTTTCACCAGGTAGGGGAAGTTTTCTGTCATTAGTTTTCAAATAGGTTTTCAATATCTTATTCTCTCTCTTCTTCTGGAACCCCCACAATCTGGATGTTGGTATGCTTGAAGTTGTCCCAGAAGCTCCTTACACTGTCTTCATATTTTTGGATTTTTTATTTCAGTCAGTGTATGCTTAATTTCTGACTGGTCCTTTTTCATTTTTTTTTTGGCATTCTCACTAATATCCTTGAAAGTCTCACTAAGTCCCTTGGAGGTTTCTAGAAGATTCTTGAGTAACCTTATAACTGTGTTTTTGAACTCTATATCCAGTAATTTGATTTCTTCCATTTCTTTCATTTGTGACATGTTTCTTTGTCTCTGTATTTTGGCTGCTTCCCTGTGTTTGTTTCTATGTATTGGGTAGAGCTGCTATGTCTCCTTGAGTTGATAGAGTGGCCTTGTGTAGTAGGTGTCCTATAGGGCCCAGTGGCTCAGCCTCCCCAGTCACATGAGGTGGCACTCTAGGTGCTCCCCATTGTGGCTATGTGCACAGTCTTGTAGTTGAGTCTTGATTGCTGTTGGTGTCACTGGGAGGAATTGACCTCCAGGCCAATTGGCTGTGAGGACCAGCTGCAACTACAGTGGGAGAGCTGATGTGCAGGAGACATCCTTATGGAGCAGGACTTTCTTCAATGGGGCTCTGGTGCTTACTGAGTCTGCCCCTGGAATATGTTGCTATGGATGTGTAAAGTTGTAATGTGGTATGGTCTGACATTGACCACTGGGTACACTGGCTCTTGGGTCTCCAGGGAGGTGCAAAGTCAGCCACTGCATGGGGCTACCCAGCAGGAGCTACAGAGAGATTTGCAGATTCCTCCTCTTTGTATTGGGTTTAGAAGTGCACAGATGAGGCCCAGCTATGAAACAGGGCAGGCTGGTGCTGGTGCTGGGTCTTGGGCCTTTTATTGATAGGTTTGGGCCTCCCTGACCCAGTTGCAGCTTGTTTGACATATTTTAGCCTGAGCAAGAACAGGCCATTCATATACAAAATCCATTACACAGGTTGGGTGGGGCTGCAAATTAGATGAGGTGGGGTCTCAGGGAATCACCAGGGTGGAGAAAACAGAAATGGCTGCCAGTTAGCCCTGTGACCTGGGGAAGTCTCAGCATAGGAACAATGACCCCTGCAACACCTCTGTCTGGGAGAAAGATGCCCCTGAGTTCCTGCCCTGATGCCAGACAATCCAGTTCCTCCTTATATGTGTATGTGTTCCCCAGAGCCTCACCCTGGTGGAGCTTAGAGGAAAGAGGACCTTGTAAGTTCAGTTTGTGGTGCTGGGCTTTTAAGAGAAACAGCTGGATCTCCAGCAGCCTCTGTCACTGAGCCCTAATCTGCACTGGTTTTTACAGCCTGTAGTTCTTACTGCTTGTAGGGACTTATTTTCTGAGCTCTGGGACCCTGGGCTTGGAGTCTGGTGTGGGACTGGGACCCCTTGCTCCTCCAGGCATCCTCCACAGAGATGATTTCACTCCTGGTTAACCAGTCTCCTACCAGACCACCTCCTACCTGTCTCAGTGTGCTTTCTTCTTCACTTCTCTAGTTGTAGGACTTCCATTCAGCCAGATTTCTGGAAGTTCTGTATGATGGTTTTTCTGTATTTTAGTTGTAATTTTGATGTGATTGTGGGAGGCAGCGAGTACAGGCGTTTGCCTATGCAGCCATCTTGGTTCCCCTCATGATAAATTTTAGAGTGTTCTGAGGTCTTGAATACCACAGCTATTCCTCCTTCTGCTTTTATCCTGAGCTGTAGTAGGAAAAAAGAATAATATTAGGGAACCCCTAAGGTGTTATAGTGATATAGAGAGCGGGTCTGAGTCAACTAACAAGGACCATCTTACTAACCTGGGAGCTTGGGTGAGTCATTAAGTCTTCTGAGTCTTGGCTTTCTTATCTCTATAATGGGGATAGTATATTTGATTCAGAGGATGATAGAGAGGAAAGGTGTGATAATGTATCTCTCAGAATATCTTGTAGAGTCCCACACAAAACCAGATTAGGATCATTTGAGGAAGCACACTTAAATTAGGATAATTTTAGGAGAGTTTACTAAAGAAAGGACTCTTTACAAAGATGTGGGCAGAGTTTAGAGAAGTCAAGTACATAGTGCCATTTCAGCATTAGTAGCATGAAGGAGTAGGGGTGAGGGAGGCCTGTTATGGCACCAAGGTAACAGGGTGAGGAAGGGAGTGTTTTCAGGATCTGGAAGAAGAGAATGATCTGTGAGAGGACCTTGAATAGGAGCCATTAACCTTCAATTGGAGGAGGCAACCAACCCAAGGTGACCTCACAGAGATGGAGCCAGGGAAACAAGGACCTTGATCACACTTTCCTTCCTTCCTCTGATCTTCTGCCAGGGTTCTATTGGATGAACCCAAGTGGGAATCAGAGAGCATGGGAGCCTGCTGATGTAATCCATACAAGTCAGTCTCCCGGGGCAGGGAGCAAGGTGGAGAAAGGCAGAGAGTGAATCTGGAAAGGCAAATGGAAGATATCTGGCACAGGACATGCTTGTTAAACTATAAACTACTTAACAAAGGTAATGGATTCTGTGCTGTGCCATCCAGAACCATCACACAGAAGCTTGCATTCCCCAGATGCTGCCAGTGTGGCCAGCTGACTGCTTGCAGAGTCCCTCTCCAAGGCTTACGCTTGCATTTTAGGCCTTTTCCCTCATGTTTATACTCCCTCCTCAAGACAGCCCACATCTATGACATGTACACAAGGTGTATAACGGTCCAGCAAACTTTCCCAAATTCTAGATAATTCAGAAAGCTACAGAGCTCCCTACAGGATAAGCTGAGACCTTTGCATTGTGATTCAACTTCTGCCCAGTAGTTTCCTTCCCTTCCCCATAGTTATTGATTCTGAGAGTATTTCCCAGAATGCAGATCTTTAGCTCTGAGTATGCTTCTTGGGGAAACTGACCCATGACCCATAGTAATGTATTATTATTATTGACATGTAGCCCTTGAACTTCAGCTACAATTGTGCAGGTTGTACAAGCTTGTATGGGAGCATCCAGCTAAGTAAGTCAAATGAGAGCTAAAATCCATTCCACACAACCCTCCTTAAGCTGTTTGCCCTGGCATGGGATTGTGTTTTTCTAATTTACACTGTTTCTGTATGGGCTCCAGCAGCTTTGGCTTTAAGTGCTTTATTTTCAATGAAGTGTCTCCAAGGATGAGAGGGAAAAGAAGAACAAAATGTCTGGATGAAGTTGCAACATCTTCTAGAAAATTAAGTACAGATTGTCTTTTCTTATAGATTCTAAGAAGATGGGATTGAGGGTGAGATAAATTTCCTCAATTGGCCCTGAGGAATTAAGTTTGTGTTTTTTATGGATCACAGCTGGTCCCATTTATCAGTGTGGTCAGATAGTGGTGACTTAAAGAAGAGGTAGGATTTGCATCTAATTCTAAATGGAATTCTCTTGCACAACAGATTTTTTCCCCCTGAAGTTTAAAAACTAATTCTATTATGGATAATGCTGCAATGAACATAGGGTTAAGATATGTTTACAAATCAATGTTTTCAAATTTGGGGGGTAGATATTCAGAAGAGGGATTGCTATGTAATATAGTAGACATGGAAACAACTTAAGTATCTTTGATGGATGATTGGATAAAAATGTGGTACATATATACAATGGAATACTACTCAGCCATAAAAAGGATGCCATTTGCAACAACATGGGTGGATCTTGAGAGTGTAATGCTAAATGAAATAAGTCAGAGGTAAAAGGACAAGAATCATGTGATTAATTCATATGTGGGATATAAAACAGAAAACAACAAATGAACAAACAAAACAAACTCATAGATGTAAACAACAGAATGATGGTTACCAGAGGGAAAGGGGGATGGGGGATAATGAAGAGGGTAACGGGGGTCAAATACATGGTGACAGAAGGAGACTGGACTTTGGCTGATAAGCACACAATGCAAAGTATTATAGACTTGTACACCTCAAACTTATATAATGTTATTAACCAATGTTACCCCACTGAATTTTATTTAAAATTCCAATGACAGTTTTCTATGGTCACTGGAGAAAGCCACTAAGAATGCTATTAGTTCATCTTTGACCCTCTCATTTTATAAAAAAAAATTAACCTGGAGGAGGGAAGTGATATTTTCCAGGCCCAGTAGCTATTCTGTTGCAGACTATAGTCCAGCCGTGGGCAAACTACGGCCCGAAGGCCAGATCTGGCCCGTTTGAAATGAATAAAACTAAAAAAAAAAAAGACCGTACCCTTTTATGTAATGATGTTTACTTTGAATTTATATTCACACAAACACTCCATCCATGCTTTTGTTCCGGCCCTCCGGTCCAGTTTAAGAACCCATTGTGGCCCTGGAGTCAAAAAGTTTGCCCACCCCTGCTATAGTCCAATGCTCCTACTAGAGAGTCCCTTAGGCTTCAGTCCCATTGGAGCCCTTGCATCCTATCTGAATGGTGAAGAAGTGTCCAGGAAAGAAGCTAGGGAAGGGGCAATGGCAGTTTCCCCAGGAGTCCCAGCTCATCCTCCTTTTGACAGTCCCTGAAGAGCACTGGTAGTGGGTGTGCTTCCTTCCCTCCTTGGTTCTGAATAAACTGCTGAACTCCCAGGGCAGGATTCACAGAGGCCACAGGGAGCAGACAGAGCTGTGCCTTTGATGTAGCTCCAGAGAGAGGCTACTCTCCTCTACCAGTGGCTGGGATTCTACTTTCTGTAGACATTTCCTGTCTTTCTTTTTCTTAAAACATCCCTGTAGGAGAATAAGTACTGTACATTTATAGTTTTGGCTTGCCAAGAATATCCCACTAGCTCATCTCATAAATCTCACCAAGCCTTCCCCAAGTAGCAAGTCATGGCCAGTCCAGCCAGGCCTGACACAGAGCAGGAGTCACTGATGGGCCAGCCAGGGCCATTGGCAGAGCTACTCTGCACCCTTTGGGAGTCTCCTTGTCCTTCCTGCCCTCTGAACTTTGAGTCACAACATTCCCACAGACAGTCAACTATTACCTCCAGAGATAATTTATATTCATTTTCTCTCTCTCTCCCCCTCCCCACCCCACCCCACCTACTATTCCACCCTACTTTGTCATTCTAAATTTACATCAAGTGCAAGCTCTTTCTAGTTCCTGGTACAGAAGTCTCAGGCTGGGCTCATGCCTCCTCACTCAAATCACAGTACTTAACATTTATAGATGAAAGCTTGTCTTCTTAATGAACCATAAAACTTGGACAGATATTTCCTCCATGCTAGCTGGGTGTCTCTGCCTCCTTTCAAGAGAGATGGGAGAGTTGGGAGGAGAGGAAGGTAGCCCTGTCTTCTCTTTCTACTCTTTTTTCTTCTGCCAGTACTGCGCTTCCTTAGAGGTTGCCTTTGGTCTTATCTAGTTATAAGTTCAACCAACACAATCTATTTCTCTGGTCCAAATCTTTTCTTTTTTTTTGGATGCAATTTCTGGCCTCTCTTTTTCAGGTGTTCTTCCTTGTACTCTCTATTAAACCTGTGTCTCTTGTTACTCTCTATTCTGAAGCTTCACCTGACTTCTTATGCTCCCTTCTGCCCCTTTCTCTCTCCTTCCAATTTCTCCAGCTTGTAGGACATCATATGTAGCAGAATGTCATTAGCAGTGTTACTTTAAAGGTCAAGTCAGATGCTCTCATGTCATGCCTACTGCCATTGCCTACTGCCATTCAGATAGTAGATGACCAAACTACAAATAAATCCCATAATGCTCTGTTCCCCAGCCAATGTTTTTTGTATGATCACATAACTTCTCTTTTCTTTTTTCTCAGGAATTCATCTCTAATCATTGCTTTTTGCTCAAACTTCTATCTTGGTCCTTTTCAGCTTCTGCTTGTATCCCAATCCTTGTATGTCCTAATGTAGAAAATAATGGGAGAAATCCGAGGACTCTAGCAGGCATGTTTTGCTTTGATCACTAAGTTGGTCAGGTTTGGCCTTTAGTTCCTAAGCTAAGTAATATTTCCAATATAAGATTCTACAGGGGTGGGTCCTGGGCTGCTTTAAACACCTGGTAGGGTTAATCTTATCTGCCTAATGCTTGAATGGAAAAAATGCCCAGAAATATCCTCTGTACAAAGGAGAAAACAGACATTTTCTTCCTTTCTGAGACATTCAGGAACATAACTGGAACCCTTTCTCTTGGAAAGAATGGGGTGGTGGGGGGATAAAATAGAGATTTCCAAGTAAACAGGAAAGTCATGATTCATTTGATCTCTGGATGACACATGCCTGGTCCCTCCCTTTTTCTTCTCAAGAAACAGCATCTCAGCTCTGGGTCCTGCTGTGCAGCATGATCTGTGCTCCTTTTAGGGAAGCTGAAGATGACAGTGCTGTGAGAGACCTGATTACTTGAGGACACAGGAAGCCAGCTGAGTGCTGCCCAGGCTTCACTTTTACTGGGTCTGAGGGCAGGGCAGATACAAGCTTCCAGCAAGGTCAGGAGGTTCCAATGAGTTAAGAACTTACCTCCTTTGAGGGAAAGGTTGGTTTCCTATGTCTTTGTCACATCTCACTTTGGGCCTTACACACTGCAGGCCATATCACTCCAAGTGCAAAATGAGCCCTTGGAGATTAGTATCTATTGGAAATGTGGCAAGCTTTTAAGGGTCCTGCATTTTAGCGCAACCCTAGCCAGCAGGTAAGTTCCCCAAAATGTAAGGGAACTTATCAGTATGTGGGGACCCAACAGGGACAATTTAGGAGTCACACACAATAACAGGGAAAGCATTGCTTTGAGCCACCCTGATCTGCATTGGAATCCTAGATTTATTTCTCAAATTACTTCCCATCTTTTTGTCTTGTACAAGCTACTACAAGGCTCAGTTTCCTCATTTGTAACATGCAACTAACCATACTGATCTTACTGGGGAATATTGAGGGGGAACAAGTGGGGTGGTAAGTGTCTGTAATTGTGTGTGGTCCCCAGCAGGTGCTCAGTAAATTTTAGTTCCTAACCTCTTCATGCTCCTCCTTGTTCCCAATTCCACTTTAGCTCTTCCACCTAATCCACCTCTAGCATAAATTAGGTGGAATCCAACAAACTTGAACTCTCTAGTAGTAATTTTTTTTCTTTTTGCCTTTAAAGAGTCATTAGTAAAAATAAAACAAAATCAGATCACAACTTTTAAGGCCATCCTAGAGTCATGAGAATTTGGGTAAGAACCTCAGGTGCCCAGATTCTGCCCTGCTTGACCCTGGGCAAGCTTCTTCTGATGTGTGAGCCTGGATGGGCTCTCCTCTTTTCTCCAGCTTCATGACTTTCTCACTCTGATTTCTAGACAGGAAGTTACTTGGGTCTCCCCTGCAAACTACTTAATCAGCAAAGAAGATCTGTTGATGTTTGATCTACTGTGCTGAACAAAATTGTGGATTCAGGGATTTTAGACAAGATTTTCAAGTAGTTAACCTCAGTTAAATATCCTAGAGGACCCTGAACAAAGGTTTATTATTATTGCTTGCAGGTGGCATTTTCTGGTGGTTAGTCTATTCTGTGCTAATTTGTTATAAACCCTGTGTTTTAGGGAGTTTACAATATAATAAAGATGGTAAAACACAAACCCCTCCATGGCTTTCTCTTCTCCCTGAATCCTTAACACAGCCCACAAGATTCTCATTGCCTGGCTTCTGCCTGCCTCCCTTATTTTCCCCTTTGTTCCAATCCCACAGGTTTCCTCTCAATTTTCTTGTGATGCTCCCCTTGCCTCTCCCACACCTGGAATTTCCTCCTCTGATTTCCTCAGGTTACTCTTATCATATCTCTGATCTCAGCTTCGACATCCCTTTCTCCAGAAAGTGTCCTGTGATTTTTTGGACCCCTTGGGCTCTCACTGCCAACTGTATCTTTTGCTCTTGCCATAATCATAATGAGATTACTTACCATGTAATGTTATTTAAAGTCTGTCTCCCCTGCTTGACCTTCACCTCTATGAAGACAGTGCTTGTCTTTGTCACCCTGGTAACTCCAGCACATAATACAGTGCTCTGCTATGGTAGGAAATTAATGGATATTTATCGTATGAATAGATAAATACGAAAGGTTGAATTTCACTGCAAGAAACAAGGTATTGCATTAGACAACAATGTTGGGCACCAGACAATACCTGATATATTATTGTCTGACCAGTGGAATAGTGGAATAGATTGAAAAATGCTCAGAGTCAGAGATGTGGAGGCCACTATAAATTGGGAAGGCTTCCTGGCTGCAGATCATAAGTGAATGTGGGTCCTTCTGTTCCTCTCACATTCCAGTTCATCAGGGTTTAAGTCTACACACAACTCTGCCCAGATTCTTAAGATGTTTCCATGGGCCAGAATACCAACATGAGTAAGTACTGCCACTGTTGTGCTAAGTTTATCCAAAGCAGATGCTCTGCTGTATTGGCTGGATCCTATCATGGTAAGGGCTCAGTACATGTTCCAGCAGCTATTTTCTAGTACATTCTTAGGGCCATACTTCTGTGACAGTGTTAATCCTCCTACTAATTTACAGTGGACAGCTAGCAGTTGGTGTTTCATCTTAACAGCATTATTGCTATGGACAATTCCTAATTCTCAGGGGAGCATACCTTCAATATTTTCCATCTCACTAGAGATACTTCATATTAGGGTAGGCACCAGGTGGATACCTGTGTACTGCTGCCTACTGTGGGCAGGGCAGGGACCAATAGAGGTCAGGGAAATATAAATGAAAGAGCAGATATGACTCTTTCAGCAAAAAGGACAACCTAAAATAAGAGGCAGAACATCTGAGAAATTCTAGAAACACTATGCCATCACCTTATTTAAAGTGTACTACAGTGCTATTTTACCTAGAACTATGAATAAATAAATCTTTTTGTTGCTAGTTACTCTTTTTTTAGCTCTACGAGAATTGGCATGGTGATTATTATGTACATTCTTTTCTTCTTATTATTGTATAATTGACATACAAACAACATTTAAAGTTACATATCGATATACGTATATATCATGAAATCATCACCACAATAAAGATAGCAACACATCCTTTACCCTCAAAAGTTCCCTCTGATGCCTCTGTACTCTCTCCCTTGACTGTCACTGTCATCTCACCCTCAAGCAGCCACTGAGCTGCTCTCTGTCACTATAGATGTTTGTATTTTTCTAGAATTTGTTATAAATAGAATCTTACAGTATGTACTCTTTGTTGTCTGGCTTCTTTTACTCAGCATATTTTTTGGAAATTCATTCATGATGATGTGTATATTAATAGTTTATTCTTTTTTATTGCTGAATACTAGTCTTTTGTTTATATAACATGACTTTGATTTTGTTTATTGATGTACATTTGGGTTGTTTCAGTTTTGATTTATTACTAATAAAGCTGCTATGAATATTTGTAGATAAGTCTTTATATAGATACATGCTTTAATTTAATTGTGGTAAATATCTAAAAATAGAATGACTAAATCATATGTTTAATTTGGTAAGAAACTGAAAAACTGCTTTCCAAACTGATTGTACCATTTTACATTTCCACTAGGAGTGTATGGGAGTTCCAGTTGCTCCACATCCTCATCAACACTTGCTATAGTCAGTCTTTAATTTTAGCCATTCTAATGGGTGTGTAATAGTATCTTGTTGTGGTTTCAAATTTCATTCCATAATGACTAATAATATTGGGCATCTTTTTATGCACCTATTAACCATTTTTATCTTCTTTGGTAATGTGTCTTTCAAATATTTTGCCCATTTAAAATTTTATTTCTCATTAATGAGTTTGAATAATTTTCTATGTAGTCTGAAAATAGTTTCTTTATGAGATATGTGATTTGAGAGTATTTTCTTCCAATTTATGCCTTATCTTTGCATTCTCTTAACAGTGTCTTTCAAAGGGTAGAAGTTTTACATTTGATGAAGTCTAATTTATCAACTTTTTCTTTCATGGATTATACTTCTGGTGTTGTATCTAAGAAATATTTGCCACAAAAATGTCCCTATATTTTCTCCTAAAAATTTTATTATTCTACATTTTACCCTTAGGTCTATGATCTATTTTAAGTTAGTTTCTGTATATGGAATATGGTATTAATTGAAGCCCATTTTTTAAACATATGAATATCTGATTGTTTCAACACCATTTATTAAAAATATTATATTTTCTCCACCAAATTGCCTTACACCTTGTCAAAATCAGTTGTTAATATACTATGGGTCTATTTCTAAGCTTTTCTTTGTTTTACTGATTCATATATCTATCTTTATGCTGACAATACATTCTTTTAAAAATTATTTATTTTTTTTAATGTTATTTTTATTGTTGGCACAATTACAGATGTCCCTATTCTCTCCACTTTGTCCAGGCTTCAGAGAAGAAATAAAAGAAGGGAAGATTGAACCTGACATAAAGCTTTCTATCGTTTGACATCTCTCTATCTCACTACTTCATATCAAGAATTTTCATTGCAGGGCTTTCTCTTTACTGGATTAAGTTCTCTGAGTTAACTAGTGCCTGAACATCTCTCTTCATCTAAGGCTTTTAGGTCTTTGAAACTCCATGAGAAAGTAAAAACTGCAATCCTACATGCATTGCCTTTCTGAATTCATATTCACTGAATTCTTTATTGAGTTATTCAATTTTTTTGCTAGCCTGTTGGAATTGAACAGTACTTTGGCATCAACTAGACCCTATTGGATGTCCTTAGCAGTCATACATTTATGAAGCAGGAGCAATGTGGGCTTCTGAATGATCCCATTCATTCCATGGAGAGATTACTTCCTGCCCCACAGCCTTCTTAAGGCTCTTTACATTTCCTCCCTGCTATTCCACAACTTCAGCCTTCCTGCCAGGTGGGTTACTTTCGGTCCAAGTTTATTTAGGCACAGTCACTTTCTCCATATATATGTATATGTTGGGTTTTTTAATGCATCCAGCATCCTTTCCTTACCAGCTGCCTTTTCCTACAAGTGACTGAGTTTGGACTCAAACAGGAAAGAAAAAGTCCTTTTCTGTTCCTGGGGCAGCCACCTAGTTTCAGCCTCCAGAGTGCTGTTCAGCCTCCTGTTCCATTCTGTTGATCTTGGGTAAACTGTGGAACTGAATATGGTGAAACAGAATTTCAAAGTCTGAAATTTACCTGAACAGTTTATATCCTTTGGACCTCTCCCAGTCAGCTAACTGTATCTGAAGTAAGGTTCAAATTCTTTATTCTGACCTCTAGCAGCTCATAAATTTCAACTTATGTGTGAGCTTTGTGTACACATTTCTTAGTTTTCTTTGACTCACACCAGAGGGGTAGTTAGAGCTTATGAGTGACCCACTAAAGCAACCATTATGAGGGTTTAAAGCAACCATTATGAGTATATATATATATATTTTTTTCTATGCACATATTCATTTAAACTTTTTTTTGGCATTAACAAAATTGGGAGAAGAAGCACACATCATGCACAGATAATCCTAATTATTCACTTATTCATTCAGGTAGCTAAATTGTTGCATGGTTGAATCTATGAATGAGTTCATGGTAGTTGCCTTATGGCCTCAATTTAACTACATAAAGATGCTAGATAATCTTTATGCACAGCAAATTTTGAGGACCCTTACTTGTCAGGCACAGTCTCTTTCCTGACTATTAGCATCTTGATCATATTTCTATTGGCATTGACGAAGCCAAATTTTGACCATAGGGTGACTATCATGAACTCATTCATGGATTCAACTATGAATCATACATTGACTGAGCACCAATTTTTTGCTCATATTTATTCAAAGTTCCAGGATGGCAAGGATGAATAAGACAGAAAAAAGCCCTATCCTCAGGAATATAACTGTGTGTTCACCAAAGGGACTTAGTCCATGTGCAATAGATGTTCAATCTCTACAAAAGTCCGCATGTTCTCAGTGTGGGGGATATACTAGAACTGACAATCTACTGTATTCATGGAAAGTGTAAAGGAAGAGAGGGGAAAGAGAGCTAACACTTATATTTAGTTCTTTGTATAATACATTAAACTCATTACCTACTCACAAACATCCTATAAAGAATTAATGCTAAAAAAATAGAATTGATGCTTTTATCTCCCCTTCTGAAGATCCTCTATTTCTTTCACTTGGTCCCTTTTTCATTATCTTTACCCATAATGAAGTTCACATGGATTGACACTCATTAGGGCAAATGATTTCTTCATTTTGACTGCTTCCTTGGGAAAATAATAATGATATTGAAAACTTACTATGTATCAGGTCTTTGACTATGTTATCTTATATAATCCTTGCAACACATTTAAAGGAGATAGCAGTCTCCAGATTTTGCAATTATAGGGGAAGAAACAGAAACTGAGAGAGGACAAGGCATTTATTTGTGTAATGAAAAAAAGTTCAGGTACAGAAAAGTGAAGTGACTTGCCAATGCTAAGAGTCAACATCAGTTTCTTAACTCTAAGATCAATATTTGTTTTCCCACATCATTATGGCTCTATTTGCCATTGCTACAAATGTGTCTAAAAGGATTATTTCTCTAAAATCCTCTCTCTTTTGCAAGCAGCGCTCATTTAGGTTGTTAAATTATTTGCACATTTATAAGAACAGGTGTAAAACATCTATAATACTTGGGAAATGAAATTTTAACAGAAGCCTAAGACTTTTCATTTAAGTATTTATTTTGTGATTTGTTTAAAGGTACAATTAGTATAAGAAAAATGAATTTATTTATTTAAAAAATATATTTTTATTGATTTCAGAGAGGAATAGAGAGGGAGGGAGAGAGATAGAAACATCAATGATGAGAGAGTCATTGATCAGCTGCCTCCTCTATGCCTCACACTGGGGAGCAAGCCTACAACCCAGGCAGGTGCCCAGACCAGGAATTGAACCCTGACCTCCTGGTTCATAAGTCAACACTGAACCACTGAGCCACGCCAGCTGGGCAGAGAAATGAACATTTAAATGTTACATTCTAGTTGTCCTAACCTTTGAGTGTCAATCTCTACCTATCCTTCACTCTTCTTCTTAAAGTAAAATGTATAATTTATTATAGAAAAAAAGACAAAATTCATCTTCACATGCAAAGAGATACTTATGTTTTGATGGAAATTCTCCAGTGTCCAAAGTTATTTTGGGAGAGTTAGGTAACTTTCTAGTGTATGTTCTGTTCTCCAAGTGGCCCATGACTAAATCAGCTCAGACTGCAAATTCTCTAGGGAGAAATCCTTCAATGTTTCTTCTTCTGCTACTTCACAATCCTCTATCTTAAGCACACTTTTCTGTCTGTGCAACTTACATCTTGCCTGCTCTGATTTCAGTGGTTTTTTTCCCCCTCTTCATATATGTTCAGAAAAGATGGAGAACAGCTGGCCTCTGCTCTGCATATTAACAACCCCTCTGAGACTTGAATACTGTTATTCATTTCCTTACCTTTAGTGAAAGAAATTTTTGCTAGACATTTTGGAAGGTCTACCGGATGCAGCTTTTAATAAAATATCCATAAACTGGAGAAGAGCCATCAGATAGGAGATGACCTTTCTTGGAACCAAAGCATTTTCAGGACCATAAAATTCAAAGGCAGAACTCATCTAGAGGCAGCCCATGTGCGTTTTTTTCTTAGCAAGGCAGTGCTTTATTCCAATCATTGTGGTTAGAAACTGGCCAATGGCAAGATATTGTATCATTTATGTTTACTCTCAAATAATTAATTTAAAATAAAAGGGAAATAGGTTTAAATGTAAAGAAACCACAGTAAGGAGAATGAAAAAAGATGTAGGAGTTATACTTTGTATATTTGCTCTTGTAACTTTCAATATTTGATCATCTTATAGTGATTAATTGACTCCTACAATGCCATATGCACCAAGGCTACAGTGATGGCAAAAAGGAAGTCATTATAATTACTATTCCCTTAAAGTAAATATCAAATTCCCTCAAACAAATGTTATTAATTGCAACCCCTATTACTTAATAATTTTTATTTTGTCACTGGCTCATCACTTTCATTTCCCTTTAAAAAATGTTGTCTTTATTATTGAGAGCATTACAGATGTGTCCCCCTCCTTTTTTATCTCATTGCCCACCTCCACCATTTTATTTTCATTTTATAGTTTACATTCAACACTATTTTGTATTAGTTTCAGGTCTACAGCATAGTGCATTTAAGAATTTTTAAATAATAGAAACAGTGATATAAATCCATTCAAAGAACTTAGAAAACTAAAAAATATAAAGGAATGACAGCCAGCATAATCTTTGAAAAATCTTGGAATGAAATAACAGGCTCTTACAACTGGATGGTACCTAAGGCAACTGCTAGTGCAAAGGCCCTGAAGTCTTATTGTATGCAAGGAAGACAAAGAGGGCAGTGTTTTAGGAGCATTGTCAGAGAGAGGGGAATGGTAAGAGACAGATTAGAGAAAGCCAGAGGCCGGTCTGCTATGACCTTCCAGACCAAGGTGCAAACTTGGGAGGCTGTTGGAAATCATACATGAGAAAGGACATTTAGAGTCTCTGAGAGGGAAGGATTTTGTAACATTGTAGAACATTGTTTGATTTGTAAGAACATCAATAAATATTTTTTAAATAGATGCATTTTCTCTCATCATCCCGCCCCCACCTTTCGGATCCCTCTTCTTAGAAATTGAAGATGACACAAATAAAAATATGCCATGCTCATGGATTGGAAGGGATTAAAATGTCCATACTAACCCAAAACAATCTACAGATTTAATGCAATCCCTATCAAAATACCAATAGTGTTTCTCACAGAACTAGAAAAAATAATCCTAAAATTTATATGGAACCACAAACATATCTCAAATTGCCAAATCAATATCGATAAAGAAGAATAAAGTTGGAGGTATCGCACTCTTTGATTTCAACCTATACTGCAAAGCTATAGTAATCAAAACAATATGGTACTGTCAATAGCCTTCTTAAAACAGCTGAAGGATTGAAAGTACCCCTCTTAAGTGGTCAGGCCTTTGAACAAAACTAGCACCTCCTTCAAGGTTTATTTTTTATCTATTGCTAAAGCCCTAAGACATTTGCTTCTAAAGGAGCTTCATCTCGCTGCTCTCATGAATTGTGTGGCATTAAATAGTAAAGCCATGTGCCACACTCCTCATATTGAGCACAAGATGGAGCCTAAATAGCAGCTGCTATCTTCTTTACAGCCCTCTTCCCTTGACCCGCCTGAGTAGAGTTGCTCTAAAACCTTTCTATATAATGTTTGGTTTGAACAGAAATGTAGAACTTTACATTTGTGCCACTAAACTTCATCCTTTTGGCTTCTGTTCTTTGCCTTTTGGAGAAGGCTGCACACTATTGTTCTTTAGAACATGGGTGAGAAGCTATGGAATATCCAGAGGAGAGGGTTCGAGGTGTTTTCTTAGGAAATGATTGTGGTAACAAGAACACTTGGTTGGTGGGCTAGAGCAGCAGGACCAATTAGGAAAGGCAAGGAGTTGGAGAAAGAGCAGACTTTGAAGTCAGGCTGGTTTGAATTGGGCAAATTAAATAATCTCTCTGGATCCTGACATTAGTAAATGGGGAATAATAAACTTCAGAGTGTTGTTTTGATCATAAAAGGCAAAGATGAGAATTGGTTAGATGTGGAACACACAACAGACCCTGAATAAATGCAGTAATTACTGCTCTCTGCTGTTAGTCAGTGTTTAACAGGCTTCTAACACCCACAGCATCTTTTTGCAGAAGACATTGTTTTCATTACCTAGTTGTGGAAACTGTGTAGTTAAGGATTAGTGGCAAGTAATCCCTAATGAGTGATTGAATCAGGATTCAAATCCAGTCTGTGGGACTCCTAACTCCTCTTCTTTCTCTCTGCCACACTTGATCATTCTGACTAAAGTTTCCAGGGGCTGGTAGACCTCAATCCTAAAAGCAATTTGGTAGAGGTGGACCAGTCAGAATGGAAAGAAATAGAAAACTTAAAATCTTGTACCCGTGTTGGGTTTATGTAGAGGCCAAGTTCTCTGGGCAAGTGGTGGGGAGGAAATGTCAGGGTGGTGTGGGAGGGGAGAGATGTCATCTTGCAGAATACCTAATGGGAAGATTTATATATACGTCGCTTGGTGGTTTTAGACATTCAAATTCTCAACACAGGAGACTGGAGTGTCTGGCATCTCAGCCTAAGCATGCTCTTCTGTAGTTTTAGGAAGATGAGTAGATTACTGGACCAGAAAGAGCAGACCAAAGTGATAACATTTTACTGTTGAGTGGTTGCTAAAAATCAATGAACCTTAAAGACTATTCTCATCCTCACAAAAATCCCCAGCTGCCTGTATGTCTGTGTCTCATCTCCTTATTGGTGAGATGTGGGGAGGGGCGGACTATCAGGTTAACTTTATGATAACCATTGGGGAGTTATAGGAAGGGGAAACCATAGTATATAGGTTTTATAAACAGTTTTGGGTTCTAGTCAGGATTCCTCTAGGATCCCTTGTACCCAGAGGCAGTAATCCTGGGGCTAAGTCTAGCAGAGTCCCATGGGAGGGAGCTCCAGAAGGATTATATACTAGTAACTCTCTGTTTCTCAGAAATCTGTGGACTTGGCTTCTGTGAGGCTATAAAATGGCAAGAATGGTGTACACACAAAGTTAAGAGGCTCTTGATCCATTTTGGGTTGGGGATGTTTTGAGAGGTTTTTAAGAGCAGTGTTGGGACAGCTAGGGTCCCAGGGCTCTCATAAACATCAGAGTTGTTGGGATGTTCAGCTAAGACAATAGAAGCAAAGAGTAGCATAGGGCTGGGCATATATAAATGCTCAGTAAAGGTAAAGAGATGGAGGATGGGATCATTCTTAGGAAGTCAGAGCATCAAGTTGGAGCTTTTAGTGACCTCAGGCTGTTATATTCCTTTCTGCCCTATTCTGACAAGTTCAATTAGCCCAGTTTTATCCCTTGGGTTACCTTGAAATGGCTGAAGTCCCTTTGGGGTAGACTGACTCTATACAAGGGAAGTGAAGAAAGAGTGGGAGGAGGTATTAATAATAACAATGCAATTTTATGATGCTGATCTTTTATGTGTTATTTATTGACTACATCGTATATATTAGGCATATTACATATGACCACATCTAACACTCATGGTCTTCTTGCATTGAACACAATTTACATGACCTATCTATGATGAGGCAGACCTGGAAGTCTGACCCTAGACCAGCTGTGGGCAAACTACGGCCCGTGGGCCGGATCCGGCCTGTTTGAAATGAATAAAACTAAAAAAAAAAAAAAGACCGTACCCTTTTATGTAATGATGTTTACTTTGAATTTATATTAGTTCACACAAACACTCCATCCATGCTTTTGTTCCGGCCCTCCGGTCCAGTTTAAGAACCCATTGTGGCCCTCGAGTCAAAAAGTTTGCCCACCCCTGCCCTAGACTATCTGATTCAGAAGCTTAGATGAGAATGGTACAGCAAGGGACAGGGCTATGGAGAGAGGTGTGTGGCCCCATGTTTTTGTCATTGGTATAATCTTTGGCAAACAAAGAGCTTTTGCAAAGCAGAGCTAGGAATCATCCTTACAAAGGGCTAGCCATTTTTAAGTTCTTGTGGAGACTTTTGGGTGAATTACCTGCCTTCTTTTTCCAGTGCCATCTGGGTTAATTGTTCAGATCATGCACTCAGATTGTTGTTTGGACAGGACATGAAAGCATAAAAAGCTGCATAGGAAATGAATGTTTTAAGTTCTTTTTCCTAGAGAAGATGGGAGATTAACTGTTTTAGATATCCTAACACATTCCTTTTTTCATATGCTGGGGGGCTTGTGTTTTATTTTAACCACAGCACATTTCAGAGGCCTCTCACAGCTGATGTAGAAGCAGGGAATAACTTAGCAGCCTTTGAACAAAGTTATGCAGTGTGGTGGGGAGAGTTTCTCTCTTTCCTTGTTTTCATTTTCCGAAGAATCAAACTTTCTGTGTAGGCTGCCTGACATAGGCCATGGCCTCGTTGGTGGCTTCTTAATTAACAAAGAGGTTTTTATTTATCCAGTGCAGAGCTTGTCTTACATCCTTTCCCCATCCGCTAAGCCAGCCATGCAAAGCAGCACGTACTGAGACCTCAAAGAAATCCAACTGTAGACTTAAAAGAATCCAGGCAGCCAGCTGAAGGGGAGTTTAATAATAAGTCTGCTCTCGCCTTTTATTCTTCTTGCATTCAATTTTTAGGACTCTCAATGCGTTTGCTGCAGGAAAATGCTGGGGCTCCTGGAGGCAGTCAGGGAATTGGTGTGGTAAGGGGTGCATTGGGAAGGCAAAGGGAAGTGTGGCTTGGACCACAGCCAGTGATTGGACAGTTCAGAATTTCCACAGCCTCATGCTCATGGAAAAAACTTGGCAAAGCTACAGCCTGAAATATAGGCCTACCTTTTTAGTCCTTAGGGCCTCAAATTGCATGTGTTTCCTTCCTCTGAAAGTCTCAGGCGAGCTTTACTCTCTCTCTTTCGGAGAGTCATGGGCTAGTCAAGAGGAACTGGACTTTCACCTGCAGACTATGGCCCCTCTGATGGTTATAAAGGCCTCTCAGGTTGTCAGCCTCTTGGGAGTAGCCCCTACTCCTGGCAGAAAACACTGAAGCTGGAAGGAGAATTACGATGTAACTGGCAACCTCCATGCATTCCAGAGAGGGAGGGCCTGTGTTTTCCAGGAGATAGTGAGGTTAGAAGGGTGCCAGGTTTTCTGTGACCTTTGCCTCTCAGCTGAGTTGCTGGGGAGGAAACCAGCTACAAAGACACCATGAAGATTGCCTCCATGTAATCCCCTCTGAAAGCCAGTCTCTATCAGAATAAGAGGAGAAAAGGTGAGTGATCAGCAAAGTAGAAAATAGTTTTCAGGGCTAGGAGTATCTTGTTTAAAAGCCTCCTTTAGCAGTTAGAGCATTGAAGTTTAAAGGGAGGGTATCCAGAGCTTCCTGGCTGTCAGAGTGTGATTACAGGATGTCCATACATTGGGTCCCCGGGGTGGTGGAGACATTTGGTGCTCACTTATTATTATGCATGTGTTCACTTTGAATTTGTACTGGAGTCATGTGAGTAGTTGTGGCTGATGGCTATGATCAGGAATGGGTCAAGGCAGTGAAGAGCCACTGTACCATCTCCATCTCTCTTTCCTCTGGTGGAGAAAGGAATATGCTGAGATGGAGAGACAACTAGACTTGAGTCATTAGTTGGAGAAAAACCCCATAGAAAGCCACATTGGACTTTCAGTGAGTAAGAATCAAACTTTTATTGGGCTAAAACACTGAGATTATGAGTTTGCCTGTGCCAACCACTAACAATAATTATTCTAACAAGATGGTGATGGGCTGGTTGTTTCCAGATAAAGTCTACTAGCATGCAAGTGTTTCTCCAAAATTGATTGGTGGAGGTCTATCTCTGTCTAGTCCTATGAAGCCTCTACAAGTTTTTGGAAGGGGTGTGTGTGTGTGTGTGTATGTGTGCGCACCTTGAAAATTAACCAATCTCAAAAGAACATCTTTGCGTGTTGAGATCCCTGCAGCTTGATAATTGGAAAACACTTCCTTGATGTCCAGAGAGTTTTTACTGAAAGGTAACAGTCTGCCAATGCTCTGGTTTCACTAGGCACAACAAATGGATCTGATTGCACTGATTCATTCAACAAATACTTACTGGATATGTACGAAGGGCCAGATAGTCTTCTAGAGCTGGAATACAATGGCATGTGTGGCCTGCTTCATGGCCCTGCCCCCATCTTCCCAAGATGGTAATTATGTAACATGGTAATGGCATACCTAAGGTGCTGACAGATATCAATGATCTCCTCCCAACTTCTCAAGAACCCCAGTAGATAAGAATTCTTCTTACAGATAAGAATACTAACTCCCAGAGAGCCTCCAGGTCACAAGGCTAGAAAGTACAGAGCCTTCTCCACTCCCTGATTCCTTAACCTCTACTTTTGTCACTATACATGGACATTCCAAGATTCCTTCAAGATTAGTCACCTGAGATTTTGGGATGTTCTCTCCATGGTCCACTTTACTCAGTAAGCAGAGACTTTTGCTACTGGTCATAGGTCTGCTGATTTGGGTCTATATGACAGGAGATGTTTCCTAAGAATTGTGAAGTAAGTGCTTGTTTCTAAGAAACATGGATATGCATCTTATAGAGTCTCTGACATAGGACAAGGTTTGGAGAAAATCTGGCCAGGTTCCTTCACTTGTTGGATGATGACATACATTCCTTCTCTGTCCACTACTCCTCTTGTAAGGTATCTGTTGAGGAAGAGATAGATAGTGCCATCTCTTTAGATGTATATTTTCCATGGTTTTCTCTCTTTGGCTGGCAGGGATATTTTGTTCTCCACTATAAGTGCATTTTCCTTGATTTAGATTTTAGTAAAGGAGGAGAGTAACCATGAATTAATCCATCAAAGGGATGCTATAAAATATTTCTGTGAACCTGGTGTGAAGTTTTAATAATGAAGATTATTGGATCAAGGATAGGGATAAAGGTGGGAATTAGAAGAAGTTGTCCAAAGTCAGAATGCATATTGCTCAAGTCAGAATGTGAGAGAAAGATGCAGACTAAGGAGTCATCTTGTTCCAGAGCCAAAGAAATTGCCAACTCAGTAAAACATTGCCTTTGATGCTTTTGCTCCAGGGATTTTCTCTTTAAGGGAAGATAATTAATTATCATCATCCACTCTTACTTAGTAATAATCCTTTTATAGGCACTTGGGAATTCCACATGCCTGCTGTTGTCTAACATCTAGGCTGGAGGGAAGTAGTTCTTGGGTAGATGAAAATTGCATCCCTGGAGAGCTTCTGCCTTGAGGCAAATTCTCCTCAAGACTCAATGACTCACCAGCTATATGGAGCTTTGAGAGTTAGGCCTGTGGAATCCTGGGTCCACACAGGCAGGATGGCCTCAGGGAGTGAGAAAGAATGAACATTACCCAGTTTTTGCTTGGGAGACAGAAGAACAAAGTGAGAACCCATAATATACCAACCTCAGTTCTATCTCTGTTCTAACTAAATAGCGTTGGGCAAATCCTTTTGCTTCCTAGGTTGAGCTCTCCAACTTGAGCTGGGCATGATACATGCTTTTGCTCTTGACCTCACTCAGCTGTTCATGCAGATGACTGAGTGCTTCTGGTGGCCAAAAGGGGTAGAGCTCTTCAAGGACAGGTGCAAAACAAATATAAACTATTAAGGTTGACTTCACAGTGATTACATGCCTCAAACCAGGATTGCAACAACCTGCTCCTCTGCCCATGGCTTTTTCTCTGGTTACATTTTGGCCTAGAGGTTGTTCTCTCTCATGAAGGTGGATGGTGAGAAAGTGAAAGGGAGAGAAGAAACTAACATTTAGAGAATGTCTGAACTGGTCTAACTCCTAGCTAAGGCACTTCATCTGTGTTTTTTTATTTAATGCTTACCACAACTCTTAGAGGTTGTACAATTTATTTTGCAGATAGAGAAAGGGAGACTCAGAGAAGTTACGTGACATGCTCAAGGTAAATGAGGCCCTAAAGCTGGGCTCTTCACTGCCTGCAAGACCTTCTCTTAGGTAGAAAAACAAGGGCTAGAGCATGTCAAAGCCAGGAAGAGAATAAGGCCATATTTGTCCTCCCTTCCCTCTTTTCTTATTCTACTCCTCTTTCACTCTAACCCTTAAGCTGTGTCCATCCTGAGAGATCAGAAATGGCAAAATGTAGGGCTGACCCTCTGCAATCTTACCCTTCATTCCTGATCTCAACATCCCTTACCCTCACTCCACCCCTCCAGTTGCTGCTATGACGAATGCCTGCTCACCTCCCTACTCCAGGGCCAGGCACACTCCCTGCTACTGCACCACCCATATCCTCTCCCTGGCTCCTGGAGTTGCCAAGCTCCTGGTGACAGGGAAATCAGAGGAGAAACATGGGTTGCCAGGCCGTGTCAGGTACCTGAGACCCACCTGGGAAGTTAAACAGAGTGCCCTGAACTTACTGTTCTCTGGAGCACAGAGAATATGCAATTCCAGAGATGAAGTTCCATCCTTCTCCTCTCCATTGACTCTTCCTTGATGATGAAGCCAGCTGATGATTTCAGTTTTTGGAAGGAGTGGGGTGGAGGGACCTTCAAGAGGGTGATGCCAAGGATGCAGCCTCCTCATTCTCTGCAGGGCAGCTCAGGAGCCACACTCATAATGCTTAGTCCTGGAAAATACCTCTTACTCTTTGACTCTCCCACTATATCTGCCACTCATGCCATTTTCCCACCTGAAATGTGATAAGAGAAATAGGGGCTAGGATTTAGTAGTACGGATTAGAGAGAAAGTGACTTTAATTCTAAGAAATTGATGATTTCTGTTCCAGCTTCTAAGAAGATTGAACTAAGTAAGATGAGAGATGTGATGTGTGAATAGGTGAGAGAGAGAAGGAGGGAGGAATAGAAGGAGGGCGGAAGAGAGAGAGAGAGAGAGAGAGAGAGAGAGAGAGAGAGAGAGAGATACTACTGAAGCCAGACATCAGAAGAACATTCAGCCCGAGAGGTGTGCCAGGTGTCAGATGCTAGGGTTAGTGTGGGAAGAAGAATAGAAGTCCATTTATAATAGAGGTCTCAGTTCAGGAGAGAGCTCAGAAGGGGATGTGCTCAGAAGATAGCTTCTGGACCAGAATAAGGCAAAGGACAATAGACAGCTGGGACTCCAGACACAGAAAGCATCGTCTGAAGCAGAATACATTCTGGAATTGGTGGCCCTTCTTTTTTGATCACTGTCATCTAAACAGGGGAGATGTTTCAACTCCCAGACAATGGAGGCAAATTCATGTACATATGGCTATTTCCTGAGCAGAGCTACTGGCTCAAATACTTTTCTAACCTCTTAAATTTGCATAATTTCCAATCTCCAAATGCATACTGCTCAGTGGTTATTTCACCAGAAAACACTTTTACAAGTGTTCTTTGTCTATGGCCACATATTGAGAACTGCAGAGCTGACTACATGTACAGTCATTGTCTCTCACTATGACCCATTCACCGAAGGGCCTCCATAAGCATTATGTCATATAATCACAACCAGACTCCCATTTGGTAGAAGAAGCTAAAGAGGTTAAGCAACAACATAAGCCCAAAGAAGCACTGAGGAGCAGAGCTGGGTGCAAACCTGGGCATCTCAGCTCTAGGACCTGTGCTTTGGGCCTGGCTGTTAGAGAGACCCTCCTCTTGAGATTCTACCCATCACACAAAAGTTCCATCCTGTTCTGTTATTTATTGCCGCAGAGCAAACTATCCTCAAACATGGTATACAAAGACAACTGTCTTATCATGCTTTAAAATTTTGAGGGTCAGAAATTTGGCTCTTCTCTGCTCCATGACTCAAATGGCTGGATGTTGGGATAGCTGGGGCTGCAGGATTCACTTCCAAGATAGTTTCTTCACTCACAAGTCTGGTGCCTTGGCTGGGACAGCTGTCACCTTGAAGTATTGACTTGTGGCCTCTTTGGACTCAGATATAGAAATGTCCTACATCTGAGTTCTCCAACATGGTAGAAAACAGCCAGTGAGCGCTGAAATGTGGCTAGTGACTCTGAGGAACTGACTTTTAATTTAATTTGAATTAATTTAAATTTCCATGTCTGACAAAAAAAACTATCATGAACAACATAGATAGATAATCCCTAAGATCTGCCACCGACGAGCTATATGGATTTGGACAGGTCATTTAATCTCAGAATCTGAGCCTTCCCACCAGGAAAAAAATGTGATAACTCTTCCTGGGAGGGTTTTTGGGGTGTGTGTGGGTGTTAAATTAGAAAATAATTTGTATTCTATATAGCTGTGGGTTATATAATAATAACATAACAGAGTGGTGTGAAGATAAAAGGCATTGGAGTCACACAAATTTGGGTTTAAACTCCATTGCCAGCATTTTCTAGCCCTGCCTGCCCATGGGCCCACTTTGAGCCTCTGTTTTCTCATCTCTAAATTACAAATAACAGTAACTTTTTCACAGGACTGTTAAGAGAATCTAAATGGGTAAAAGGTTAAGATGTGACCAGTACAGTGCCTGGACACAGTAGGTGCTCAGTTCACATTAAACTGTCACAGTAGAGCCACCCTGGATTGGTGGACCTGGTGTTCAAATCCTGGATCTAGCACTTACTAGCTATGTAAACATGGGCTTGTTATTTAATCTCTTTGCCTCAGTTTTATCATCTTTCAAATGGGGATCATAATACTTGTCATAAGGTTTAAGTATTCACTAATTTTGCCATTTAACAAACATTAATCGAGCTCTCTCTTTACATACTAGATTCTGTGCTGGTGCTTGAAACATAATGACAAATAATGTCTATATGATTTACTAGGTGCTAAATTAACATTTACAAAAAGTATGAAACAGATGCTGCACATGCTTATAATTGGGGGGCTAAAGAAGGCCCCCCTCCTGGGGAGGAGACCTTGCATAGGCATGGACATTTGTCAACATTGAGCATGAACGCACATTTGCCAACATTGGAGATAAGGGTCTGGAGCTAGGAAGAGAGGAATTCATGAGTTGTTGGAGAGCAAAGAAGACAAGATTTGTAAAGAGCCAAGCACAATATACGTCTGAGGGGCTCCATGTACATGAGGGGCTCGGTATATGGCTGTCTCCTGCCCCCTTCCCTCCATGGGGCTTTGGAGTAACAACTCTCACTGTGGAGCAGAGGCAAGCCCAGCCTCTGTAGTGGGACCTCAGTTATTGCAGCTCAGGTCTTCCTAAATCTGGAACCATTCCTTTTCCTGGTTGAAACAATCAACAAATCTGGTTGCCCCAAGTAAAATACCATCAGAAATTTACCAGTTGGGTGGACATTTTACTTAGCTCCCAGATACACAAAGCATCTATAAACTCAGTCTAGAAGGGGAATGAGACTTAAACTGTTCTTCTCCCTAGGAGATCCAATGGCCTGACCCTCTCTATTACTGGTCTATATGCAGCTCCTTTGAGCTTCTGCTGCATTTGTAATCTCTACTGATCATTTAGCACCCTAAAAACAAACAAACAAAAATCCCACACAGGATAGCTTACGTTTCGATTAATTAAAGCATTTGGTTTCCTTCACACAGCAGAGGGCAGAGGCTTGTCTTGAGAGAAAGGAATATGCCTTGAACCTCCGCACGTCCACACAACCACCAGCACTGCAGTTCACTGAGGGCACTGGCTATCTGGGTGACTCAGTTCCATGTCTCTGCCCCCCCAGGGCTGATTGCAGCCTCCAAAGGGTTAAGAAAAGCAAGGGTGTGCCCAGGTCTCCTAAAGCCCTCACTCTGAATCTTACTCTCTTTCCCCATTTTCAAATATTCTTGGAACTGAAAATCAGTTCCCTGAAAAACAATTATTTGAAAGCCAATTTGCCAAAAGATCAATTCACCTATTGACTAACATGCCAAATTTATCAAATTTGGTTCTTTATAATATCTGACTACTTAACAATTTGACTAGAGCCATGGTTGGCAAACCGTGGCTCGCAAGCCACATGCGGCTCTTTGGCCCCTTGAGTGTGGCTCTTCCACAAAATACCACGTGTGGGCGCTCATACAGTGTGATTGAAACTTCGTGGCCCATGCGCAGAAGTCGGTATTTTGTGGAAGAGCCGGTATTTTGTGGAAGAGCCACACTCAAGGGGCTAAAGAGCCGCATGTGGCTTGTGAGCCGCGGTTTGCCGACCACTGGACTAGAGTGTCTAGCTGCTTTAACAGAAATGTTTTCAACTCAATATCATTGTCTCATTTTTGTCACTAATGATGATGCATAAAGAAACCTATTTTATCATCAGTAATGCTATTTCAGCGTGTCACATGGAAATTTTTCAGTTCATGCTAATATTTATGTAGAACTGTTTTAATTGATGGCTACTTTTGATTTTCTTTGTATGCTCTAGAATATAAATTTAAATTTGATTTAGTTTAAAACTGATTCACTTTGTATCTTTTCAAATTTAAAAGTAACCTTTTGATTTCTTTATATTGAAGATTAAGTTTAAATTTAATTTAAAATTCTGATACATTTCCAATGCTTTTGAATATAAATATATTAAATGCAAATGTCGAATTGCCAGAAATGGAAAATAAGGCAGATATGCAGTTTGAGAAATTGGCAAACACTACTAAAAAGTGCTTGATGTTTAGAAAACTGGAAAATGACATTGCAGCCCAATAGAAATCAGAAGTGGCTGAAAAAGTCCCATTACCTACACGATGTTGCTAAGTAGCATTCAATAGGAGAAATTAAAATCTATGGATTTTGTAGTTATTATCAGCAATAATCCATATCTTGTGACAAAAGCAACATTGTCTCTTTTTGCTAAAATAGCTAAGCAACTATAAATATGTTTTTAAATGTCAATTTTGGTTTTTGCCCACTTTCTTGGATCTTTAGTATTTCTCAGACAGTCAATCTACTTTGGCTTATTACTTCCAATCATTAGTAGCCACATTTTAAAGTTCAAAATGGCTGCTCCTGATGCATTCGAGTTGATTCTTCCTTGACTATTTGTCTGGTCCTTGACACATGACTAGTGTGGGAAGTCTCGCCACCCTCACATCCTTTCCATCGCGTTGGCTGTACCCTTTTCCCTTGAACCTTTTGCAAATAGCTGGCAAGTCAACATACAATTTTAATTAACTTTAAATGAAAATAAATGAACTTAAAGCAGTATTCAAAATAAACAGAATTTTAGATGACATTAATTCGTAATTTAAAATTGATTCCAGTTTCAAAGCCATCCAAAAGAAATAACAATTAGCTGAAAAAAAAATCCCAGTTAAAAGTTAGAATATGTTGAAAAAATTTTCCTATGACAAACAGAAATTTCAGTGGATAAATGTTCCCATTAAATATCATAACATGTGAATTTGGTAAATTTTCCAAATTGGTCATTTGGAAAATTGATCTTTCTAAGAACTGGCTTCCTGGGAATTCGCTCTTAGCAAATTGGCCTTTCAGGGAATGAGTGTTTACCGATTGGGCATTCATTGAAATGATTTTCACTGAACTGATGAATTTCCACCCTTTCTTCTTGAGTTTTTTGGAATCCCCTATCCAACCTGGTCCCCGGGGCCCATATGAATTTCCAACTAGCTGGGTTTCTCAGGAGTGCAGATTCATCATGAGAACACTTAATGGCAAGTCTTTGGGAGGTAGAGCAGTATTCAGGTAATTTCTTTGGGGCCTTTGGTATGCTGGAAACCTAGGGTTTTAAAAGGTCTAATGATATGGGTGTGGGTCTCCTTGTCCCCTTTCTGGCTCCGCTTTGAGAAACATTGGATTATAGAACTGAATCCCATCTATGCAGCTAGAGGGAAAGATTAAGGCTCCTCATTTAGTTCTGGAGTTGGAAGAGACCTTAAGATCACCTAGTCTGGAGTTTCTCAACCTCAGCAGTATTGACATTTTGGTCCAGATGATTCTTTATTGCAGGGGCTTTCCTGGGCATTGTAGGATATTTAACAGAATCTCTGGCTTATTTCTACTACCTGCCAGTTGCACCCTCCAGTTGTGACAATTGAAAGTAGCCCCAGACATTGCTAAATATTTAACCATGGAAGGGAGTAAAATGACCCCTGGTTGAGACCCTCTGATTTACTCTGCTATGCAATCTAGAACTTTCTTTTACATTTTATACCATATACCCTCTGAATGCTGCAGAGGCCTGAGAACTAAGCTTCTCACTCCGGTTTTCCTGGGAGGCAGCTTCATTGGTGTCATGAGAAGAGCATGCCCTTTGGGACAAACTGCCTTGGACCTAGGGCTTGTGTCTGTTACTCATTAGGTGTGACTTTGGGCAACTCTCTTAACTCATTTTAGCCCATTTCCTGATATGTCCTAATCCCTGCTTCATGGATTTATCACGAGGACTAAATTTATCTGTGTACAAAATGTCTGGCCTTTTGGTGTGCTTGATAACTGTATTTCCTACATTGGACCCAAATCCCCTATCTTCCATTTCCCCCAATCGATGATGAATGTTTGTGTCCCACTAATTTTCTTATGTTGAAATCCTCATGCCCAATGAGATAATATGAGGAGGTCTGGCTTTGGGAGGTGATTAGGTCATGAGGGTGGAGTCCTCATAAATGAGATTAATGCTCCTTATAAAAGAGGCCCCAGAGAACTCCCTTGCCCCATCTACCATGTGCGGCAACAATGAGAAGTCGACAGTCTGCAACCCAGAAAAAGACCTTCACCAAGATCTGACCATGCTGGTGCCCTGATCTAGGACTTCCAGCCTCCAGAACTGTGAAAAATAGATTTCTGTTGTTTATAAGCCATCCAGTCTGTGGTATTTTGTTATAGTAGCCAGATATACTAAGACACCTTCCTTGGCCATGCTCCTATACCCCAGTGCCAAGCACATGATCAGATTTTTGGACCTTGTGACAGCTCTGAATTCAGCCTTTGAAGGCTGCTTATTCCTTCTTAGCAGACCAAGCTACATAAACCTTCCTTTCTTCTCAGACAGTTTGGTGATGATAGCATTTCATTTTAAGGGGAAGTTCATCATTAAGTCAGTGTGAAACTGGGCAGAAAGAGGATTTAGGGCTGGCATGGTGGGGAGAGGGGGCTCCTAAAAGGCCTTGCTTACCAAGTTTGCTCCTCCAGGGGTTGCAACAGTCATCGCAGAGAGGCCTGTGTCCAGAAGAAGTAGCCGATGAACTACCCAATTAGAAAGAAACCAAACCCCACAAGCATGCTTTTCTGCAATGACACCCTCATGCTGGGTACCCCATAAGGGCCCAGGCTAGGAGAATGAGGTCATATTGTCCTCCCTTGGCATCTCTCTTTCCCCACCAGCTGCCCGTTTGAAATTAGCTCCTGACACTTTCCAGGAAGTATAAACGAGACACGGACGCTTGATCCTGGAGATCTGAGAAGCCACATGACTCCTCGAATAGCCAGCATTTGCTAAGCAGTTTTAAAAAGAGCATTAGTGTCCAGGCACCACGAGATAGCTCTCCTAGGGGCATGCTAAACTCCTGCTTGTGGAGGGATGGGCTGGGTTCACCACATATGCCCCCATAGGTAAACCGGACTTAATACAGCTCAATAGGTCTTGTCAATATCATGCCTGGGAAACAGGCCCCCAATTGCTGCCTTGTGTCCAAGGAGTAATTCTGAGTCAAAGTACTGGGGATCCATCTAGCTGGGGCCACAGGGATCCTCCAGTTGTAAATGACAGGCCCTAGGTGGGAGCAGGGGACCCAGGAGATTTGCTTTAGTTGATTTTTATATATTTGAGAACATGGTCTTACTTGCCAGAGCTGGCTTTGTTTCTTCTTAGACTGGGGAAGGGAAATTGGTTTGAAATAGAGTTAGTTGAGAGAATGGTCTCCCAAAGCCCCACTGAAAACAGGCTGAAATCATGGATGGTGTTGGGACTTGCAGATGAGGCAGTCCCGCCTGCCATTCCCTGGAGCCGGAGAGCCTGTTAGCCAAGGGGATTAGAGCAGATTGTTTAAACATGGGGCTGCTGCGTCTGGCCTAAGGCGCTGTGCAATTTACTCCAGACAATCTCTTGATTTATGAGTCTAAATCACACTGAGCGCTATTGTGAATCACCAGTTCCCCTCCCTTGCAAGGTTTTGAAGATAAGAGTTCCAAATGGGAAGCTTTCTGGGACCCAGGAAAAAAGAGCAGGACTGTATTTTCTAAGTCCATGAAAAAACATTGAGCTGCTTTCTGGGCATCTCTGGGAAGCTTTGGAAATGTAAGGAAGAAGAAAAAGCCATTTTTAGGAGTCTTTGGCTGAAAGAATGTCCATCAGGTCCTTGAGCTCAGTCTCCTGCTTCAGCTATACAACTTTAACCAAACTTTCTCAAGAGCCACAACATTGAGTTTCAAGGGTCTTTAGTCATAGTCAACTTCCATAACCTCAGAGAAAGAGGGCTAAAGGAACTCAGAGGCCAATCAGTTCCATGTGGCAATTCTAAAGTTAAATAGCCTGAGTATTGGAGAAATGATGTGACTTGCCTAAAACTGTAGTGTCAAGTCTGGACCATGATTCAGAAGTCTTTCCTCCTAGTTCCAAGCCATTTTTAGTGGGATCTCACCATGCTCTCCAGTTCCACCAAACCTGTGTTTGCTGAGGGATTTTCAATAGTTTTTGTGGGTTTCCCTTCTAAACAGCTATTCTTACTTCTGAAGGGGATAATGAACCATGCAGAATAGTATCCTCCATATGCCCTCCTTTCCTTTCCTTTCCTTTCCTTTCCTTTCCTTTCCTTTCCTTCCCCTTCCCCTTCCCTTTCCCCTTCCCCTTCCCCTTCCCCTTCTCCTTCCCCTTCCCTTACCTCCCTTTCCTCACCTCTCCATTCTTCTCTCCTTTCCATTCCTTTACTTTCTTTCCAGCATTTTAAAAACATTAAGACAATTTTTCAGAGCAATTTTATATTTACAACAAAATTAATAGGTGTAGAGATTTTCCATACTCCCTGCCCCATCTCAAGCACAGCCTCTCCCATTATCAATGTCACTTGCTGGAATGGCACTTTTTTTTTTTAATTGAAGATAAACCTGCAATAATCACCAAAAGTCCATAGTTTACCTAAGGGTTCACTTTTGGTGTTGTATGTTCTATGGGTTTGGACAAAAGTGTTTTTGCATATGTTTATTGTCATAATATAAAGAGTATTTTTACTGCTTTAAAAAATTCTCTGTGTTCTGCCTATTCATCTCTCCACTCCCATGCTTGGCAATGACTGTTATTTTTATTGTTTCCATAGTTTTGCTTTTTCTAAAATGCCATATATGTTGGACATACATACATACAGTATGTAGCCTTTTCAGATTAGTTTTTTTCATTTAGTAATAGGCATTTAAGTTTCCTCCATGTCTTTTCATGGCTCCATAGCACATTTCTTTTTAGTGCTGAATAATATTTCATTGTTGGGATATATTACAGTTCATTTACTCACTCGCCTACTGAAGGACCTCTTGGTTACTTTAAAGCTTTGGCAATTATAAATAAAGCTGTTATAAACACCTGTTTCTAGCAAACTATAACATATTACAGGTTTTTGTGTGGACATGTTTTCAACTTGAATACCAAGGAGAGTGATTGCTGAAATGTCTGGTAAGAGTATGTTTATTTTTGTATATATTGCCAAACTGTCTTCCAAAGTGGCAGTACCATTTTGCATTCCCACCAGTAATGTGTGAGAGTCCTTGTTGTCCCACATCCTCATCAACATTTGGTGTTGTCAGTGTTTTGGATTTTGGCCCTTCTTATACATGTGTATCTCACTGTTGTTTTGATTTGCATTTCCCTGGTGACATATGATGTTGAACATCTTTTCATATGCTTATTTGCCATATGTGTATTTTCTCTGATGAGGTATTTGTTAAGGTCTTTGGCCCATTTTTAAGAATCAAGTTGATTGATTTCATATTGTTTAGTTTTAAGAGTTCTTTGTGTATTTTGGATAACAATCTTTTATCAGATGGGTCTGTTGTAAATATTTCCTTCAAGTCTGTGGCTTGTCTTCTAATTATCTTGATATTGTCTTTCACAGAGCAGAAGTTTTTAACTTTAATGAAGTCCAGATTATCAGGTATTTTTTATGGTTTGTGCCTTTGGTGTTGTGTTATCACCACACGCAAGGTCATCTTGGCTGTATATTATATTATCTTTTAGTTTTATAGTTTTGTATTTTACATTTAGGTCTATGATCCATTTTGAGTTAATTTTTGTAAAGGGTGTAAAATCTGTTTTTTATTTTTGATTTTTGTGCATGGATGCCCATTTATTGAAGAGGCTATTGTTGCTCCATTCTACTGACTTTGCTCTAATGTCAAATATCAGTTGACTATTGTTTATGGGAGTTCCTTTTCCTTTACCAACATTTACTAAATATTCAATTGCTAAAAAAATCACTGAATATTTATTGAGCCCCATCTTTGTGCGAGGGATGATGCTAAGAGCTCTCACTTTTAATCCTCAAAGTAAATTTGAAGAGCTTCTCTTTGTATGTCCATTTAACAGACAAGGGCACAGAGACTTGGAGAAGTGACTTAACTGTCATATTTGCACAGGAAGATTTGGATTTGAGTCTTAACTCTGCATTTCTCCCTAGTACTTGAATTGATGATATTGACCATTATGTTATACTAGGTGGCATACTCTATTTAAACTAGCTGTAGCTCTAGTTCAAATTAGAGTCAAAGTAATGAATGGATTTAAGTGCTTTTGCCAGGTGGCCATTTTCAGACTGGCTTTCAATACTTCACATTGCCTATATTATTCCTTTCATAGGGACTTTCCTGCTGTTCCCATGTTGCATGGAAGTTAGCATACCCATCTGCAACTGAGCCAATTAGTATTTATTTAGGGCAGGAATTACTGTGGGGCCACACGAAGCTATCAGAATTGCTGATCCTGAGGTTAGATGAAGCACATTAACCATACTACTGCCAAAGACGAAATAATTTTTATCATTTTTATCTTCTTCTAATTCAAAAAAGCATGTTCTAAAAGCTATGAATCTTGATGAGTTAAACATTACCAGGTTTGTGGTATGCCATGACTACTCTGGATACCAAACCTAGAGTCATTAATGAAGAGCTAAGGCCAAAATGGTGGTTCATGGTCACCAGAAGCTTGACATTCCAAATGCTCCCAGACTGGGCCCCTCCCATCTCTCTAAAGGCCAAATATCTTCTGCTGATTCCCTACATACATGCTTTGTTACAGAATAATTTAATCGCTCATTGTTTGCTGGATAAGTTTCCTAGAAAGTTGTTCTCAAAGGCCTTTATATCACTATGTCTCCTTTAAGGCTTTGTTAAATAGCACCTTTTCTGTGAAAGTTTTCTGGATCTCTCATTGGAAGAAATTTCTCCTTTCAATGAGTTCCTTCTCTAACTTCTTATCACACTTGGCCCATTCCACTTGGCAAAGTAGCTATTTACTGACATTGCTTAGCTTAGCTGAGCTTAGAAATGAGAAATCAATGAATGATTCTAAGCAGGACAAAAGGGTCAGATTTGTATTTAAATTTTATCCTGTTTTTCTATGAAAAATGATTGGCCAGTGTGAGTTGGACAGTGAGATTAAAAGAGCCTTCTTGACCTCTGGAATGAAACTGGATTGGTAGAGGTAGAGACAATAAGCAGAGATAAGGAAGCTCTGCAATATTTTGGGGTCCTCAGGGGGCTATATGTGTTTGTTCTTTCTGGCCTCTGGATTCCCAATTCTTTCTCAAAGGATTTGTTCTAGTTCAATATGTCTTCCTCTTTTCTCTGACATTCTTTTTTTTAAAATATATTTTATTGATTTTTTACAGAGAGGAAGGGAGAGAGATAGAGAGTTAGAAACATCGATGAGAGAGAAACATCGATCAGCTGCCTCCTGCACATCTCCTACTGGGGATGTGCCCGCAACCCAGGTACATGCCCTTGACCGGAATCGAACCTGGGACCTTTCAGTCCGCAGGCCGACACTCTATCCACTGAGCCAAACCGGTTTCGGCTTCTCTGACATTCTACCTAAGTACTAGTATGTTGGTGCTCATGTGGTATGTGTGTTTTTGTGTGTGTGCATGTCTGTATATTGTGTGCACACATAGGTTTGTGTGCATGGATGTTCATGCATGTGTGCATGTACATGTGTTTGTGTTGACCTGCTATTGTTGTCAGCACTGCAGCCAGTGTTCTGGGGACAGATGCAGAGAGGTAAAAAGCTGACAAGTGACAATTGGATATAGTTAGAATAGGTAAGACTGGAGATTAGACACAGATAAAGGAAGTCTATCTCCACTTGGCTTCCTGAATGTCAGACTTGTTGGAACCCATGAGCAGGTGATGAGGGGGCTGATTCATTTCCTGACCTCGACAGCTTGAAGGATAGGAAGATCTCTCTACCCACTCAATGCTTGCATCTCTTTACAATGGGTGAGGGCTATTTCAATGCGAGGTTAAGGGCATACCCAACATGACCTCTGGATGGCCCCTCTGGGATAATCTGTGATATTGTCTCTTTAGTCACAATGAATGTGGGGTATAGATCATTATTTTAGCCACATGAAAACTGAGAACACTATATAAATTCACATTATTGAGCAAGAATCATTATGGTGACCTTGTATGTTTTCATATTTACTCTTGCAATTCCCTTGTTCCTTCCCTACTTTGGTTTATTTAAAATTATGGTCTCCTATAGGATGGAGACATTTCATAGCGTGGGAGTTGAGTTCAAGATAGGACCTTGAGCCCAGAAAAGAATGGAGAAGATGAAAGGAGGTCATGGCAGTGGCTTCTTCCTGGACTGTGTGTGTTTGAAAGGGGACATCCAGACCTTATAAAGAAACCCAACACAGACATGTGGCACCTCCCAACTGAGCCCTCAACCCTGAAAGGGCTGGAAATTGAATAACGGAGACCTCAATTCTCTTTAAACTAGAAAATTTATATTTACATTTTTGCAAGATTCAGTTAACATAGGACTAGTTTTCTTTGTGATACTGAGGCCTGAGTTGTAAGATGCAAGTTAATGTCATTTGTGTGCATAAAATGAAGAGGGGAGTCAAAGATGGTAGAGAAATGGAGGAGTCTAAAGCTTATTGAATGCCAATGGGAAGCCACTTAAAGACATTCTTCCAATAAGAGAAAACTGGCATCCAGACAAGTTAAATGACTTGTCTAAGGCCACATAGGGTGTTAGTGGTAAAATTGGCCTGGAAGCCAAGGGACTGACTCTACTAAAGTTTCTTTAGTAATCCTAAAAGTTAGTTTTTTTTTATGTCAAAACAGTTTTAAGAATTCCTTTAGTCAATAAAGACTTCCAGTTTCTTTCTCTCTGTCTATTTCTTGTACACACACACACACACACACACACACACACACACACACACACACCGTATATATAACACAGCTAATACTCCAAGCTTCAAATTACATTACAATAGAAGAGTAAGCTGCCAGGTCCAACAGGGTCAACTCCAGATCACATCATGCTGGAACAAAGAATCAGGTAGAAGACATGGAAAAGAGGAGAGGGGTCTGGGGGCCTTGCTATGGAAGAACCACAGATAAAATAACCCTAGAAAGAGAAGTTAACACTTGAGTGAAAAATAATGAGAACAACTCTGAGAGGAGGTAGCTGAAAAGACTGGTTTCTGGGGAATTGAATGGAAGGGCTTGACAGTGTGTGGAACAGGGGTTGGCAGTGTGGGAAAGGCTCCATCTCTGGAGGAGAGGACACCACAGGGCAGGGGTGCTTTGGGAAGCTGGTTAGTGAAGGGAAACAAGGAAGTGAGAGTGTTCTGCAAAACAAAAGTGAGTCCCCCAAATCAGAAGATATATCAATCTTTCCCCCCAAAAGTGCCATCAAGGAAAGAAACTACACTTTTTTATACCAACAGAAGAGGGTGCTCTTGAACTAAGAAACATTGTCAGCCACCCTTTGTCAGCCATAATTGTGCTTACATATAACTGTATATATATAAACACTTAAAAATGAATAGAAAATGGCAGATAATATTTGTACAAGGCCACTAGAAAAACAAAATATGAGAATCCACACATCTTAGCAGATGCAAATGCTCCTATCAACATCAAACATGAAACAGAAGACAATCTTAACACCTAAACTGAATCAAAAATCCCAAGACAAGCATTTGAAAATATGAAACAAAAACTTACATCAGGAGTTCCAAAGTTTAGAACAGAAATAGAAAAAAAAGAGTGAAGCAATAGTTGAATGAACTTAAGAAAAAAATGAAAGAAAAAGACAAAATCATCTTAAAAATAAAAGCTAAATTACAAGATACTCATAGAATAATATATTTGACTGAAAATATAAGAGACATTGAGAACAGTCAGAAAAAGAACCAAGAGGGTGAAATTTAAGTAAGGAACAATGCAAAAAGGATCAGAGAAAAAATAATTGATAGAAGATAGGTTCAGAGGAGTCTGAAAAAGACTAGTTTTAAAATAAAAAAAAATAGTACTTCAAACTATAATTAAAAAAAAATTCTAAAATGAAGACTTGCATCTGAATCTTTAAAGGACCCACCGTTTTCAAAATAAACCTGCAATGATGAAGTACAAGACATGTGTTAGGAAAATATTAAACTTTATAAATAAAGAAAACAATTCTCTAGGTCTCCAGACAAAAAGACAAAATCACTTACATAAGAAAGAAAATCAAGTAAGCATCAGACTTATACAAAATAAGGAAACAATGGAGTTGCATTTTTGAGAAACTAAAGGAAGTGTGATTTGAATATTTTTTATTGTAGAATAGCTCATTTGTATGGATCGAGACTGTAAGAAGCAGTTTTCTGTGTGCAAAAATTCAAAGAACATTCACTATTCCTCTGTGAGGGATCTACTTGAGGGTGAACATTATTCAACCAAGATAGGACCCGGACTGGAAACTTTGGCAAATGGACTTTTGAATATATTTCAGTGTAAACCTATACCTAAAACAAGGATGGGGACAAGAGTGGAGGAACAGTATAACTGTGGTATGTCATGACAATACTGGATACTGGAATAAAACATTGTTGCATAGATAGTGAGAGTAAACAACATCATTTAAAGCAGAAAAACCATAAGTAGAGGGCAAATAAGAAAAAGGAAGTAATGGCATTAGGAAAGGTATTAGTAAAAAGGTAACTACTACAATGAAAATACGAACCTTTCTAAATACCAAAAGAAATATAAAATGAGGACAGTACATACAATTTCACACAAAATATGAGTTGAGAGCAAACACATCAGTCACATTAATAAAATGTATTTTTCATATTATTATAATGTATTAATAAGTTTATTGATACATTGCATAACTCTCTCATTAAAAATATTTTCAAATTGACTCACAGCAAAAAATCAATTCTATGAGATACATAAGAGATACACTTACAATAAAGCAGTTCAGAAAGGCTAAAAATAAAGAGATTGACAAAAATATTCCAGAAAAATTGAAACAATACAATAAATAAGGGTATAAAGATCTAATCAACAATCAATAAAGAAGGTATTATGGCTGTATATCAAATATGAAACCTTGATCATATAAAGAATATAACCTATTTTTAAACCACAAATAGAATGTTCTGGGTCACAAAGAAAATCTTAGCAAGTGCTGTAAAACAGAAATTAATAAAAAAATTTTAAAAAGGTCTTTCAACCTAGAAATTAAACAATAATAACAACAACAAATTTCTGTTGAAATACTATTGGATAAAAGTAGATATATAAACTGAAATTACAGAGTTGGCAAAAAATAAATTATAATGAAAAATATGAGCATCAGATTTTATGAGTTATAATTAAAGCAATAATCTGAGGATAATTCATGGTCTTAAATACTCGAATTAATGAAAAATAATTAAAATAAATGTTTAATTCCTCATTTAAAAATATTAAAAAAAACTCATAAAGTAAACCAAAAGAAACACAGGGAAGGAAATAATAAAGATAGAAAAAAAATAAATTAATGTGGTAGAAAACAATAAAAGGAGTAGAACTAATAAATGAATCAAAATGTGCTTGTTCTGGAGAAAAAGTAGAATAGACATACCAATAGCTTACCTAGTTAAAAAAAAGGAAAAGCACAAACATACAAAATAAGGAAAGCCTGGATGGAAATAACCATTGCAAGTTTAAAATAAATCATAAGTGGACTACTTTGCAAAAGTCCATGTAAGAACATTGGAAAACTCAAACATTTTATTCTCTATGAAATGTTATTATCAAAACAGATAGCATTTAATATAGAAGGTTTAAACAGATTACTCTCCAGGGTGGAAAAAGATGGAGAAACTTTTCAACAAATTATTCCATATAGAAACACTAGCCCCAGGTGATAGCACAGGGGAATTCTGCAAACCTTTAAAAATCAAATAACCTCAATGTTTCATAAATTGTTCCAGAAAATAATAAATGAAGGTGATCTTCCAGGATTTTAAGGAGTAAATGTAAGGTGGATGCCAAAATCTAATAAATTAATAATAACAATGATAATAATATTGTAGTGAATAAGAAACTACAGACTAATCCTATATAATAAAAGACTAATATGCAAATCGACTGAACAACAGAATGACAGGTGGAATGACCAGTCTCTATGATGCGCACTGACCACCAGGGAGCAGATGCTCAATGCAGGAGCTGACCCAAGCCTGCAGGCCCCAGGCCAGCCAAGGTGGGCGCCAGTGGGGGAGCCCCCTTATTTCCCTTCTGGTCTCGCTGCAGAGGAGCGACCAGTGGCAGTGGTGGGAGACAGGGCTGGCCAGCAAGCAGGCCAGCACTGCCCCCAATTGCCCTGCTGGTCACCCCACAGATTGGCCCTGATCACCAGCCAGGCCTACGGACCCTACCTGTGCATGAATTTCATGCACTGGGCCTCTAGTTTCTTTTATAACTATTGATGCAAATCTTAAGTAAAATTCTAGTGAAAAGAATCAAAAACCACATTAATAAAATAAAACTTAGGTAATAAATTTCAAGAATGCAAAGAGTTTCAACATGAGGAAATCCATTAATGTAATTCACCTTATTAAGAGAAAGACAACCTAAGAGGAAAAACTCATTTGTAATTGCAACAAAAGGTACAATTTAAAAAAATGCAAACTCTAAGTGAGTAAAATTTCAAAATGCAACATGAAGTGTCAGAGGTAAATGGTTATCTCCATATTATGTAAAGTATTTTTAAAAATTAAGAAATAAACTTCAAATCACCAATTTCACAAAATAATGAGAAATTAATCTTTAAACATATGAAAAGATGCTCAACTGCACTCATAATAAAAGTAATGCAGATTAAAACTGTACTTTTCTCATAGCTTGAATTGGAAAAAATTCACAAGTTTAACAACACTGCTAGTGAGGCTGTGGAGAAACAGGCCATATTAGCTCGTTAGGGCTGCCATAACAAAACACCACAAACTGGGTGCCTTAGGCAACAGATATTTATTTTCTCATGATTCTGTAAGCCGGGAGTCCAAGATCAAGCTGTTGGCAGGTTTGATTCTTCACTGGCCGATAGCTGCCTCCTCACGGTAGAGTCTTTCCTCAATGCGTACACATCCCTAATGTCTATTTGAGTATCCAAATTTTTTCTTCTTAAGACACCAGTCAGATTGGATTAGAGTTTACCTTCACTGCCTCATTTTAATTTTACCACCCCTTTAAAAGCCTTATCTCCAACTACAGTCATATTCTGAGGTACCAGGAATCAGGACTTCAACATATGAATGTTGGGGGATAAAATTTAGCCCATAACATTGGCACGTACATTGCTGGTAAAAGTTAAATGATCTAATTTATTTGGAGGGAAATATGGAAATATAAACAAAAGTACCCGTGCAGCTTTTACCCTTGGACCCAGCAATCTGACCCTCAGAACTTTACCCTGAAGCTAGCCTTCAAAAACAAACAAAAAACATGTGCACCAGGTTATTCATCAAACTATGATTTGTAAAAATAAAATAATGAAAACAACATAAATACCAATACATAAAATATTGCTTAAATAAGGTATGGCATACCCACACATTTCAAAAAGAATTGAGGAAGATCTCTATTACTTGTTTAGAGTTATTTTCAGGATGTTTCAAATAAAAATAAAAAGCAAAAAAGAGTATATATGTAGTAGGCTACTTGTTATGTAATAAAAGAAGGGAAATAAGAAAGAAGAACACATGCACACATTTATTTTTGAAAAAAAAGAAACAAGAATAAACCAAAAGCTAATAAAAAGTTTGCCTGCATAACAGGTATGGTGTGGGAGTGAGAAAAGGATAGAAATGAGGAAACAGTGACACTTTAAAAAAAAATCCTTACCTGAGGATATTTTCCCATTGATTTTTAGAGAGAGTGGAAGAGAGAGGGAAAGACAGAGGGAAATATTGATGTGAGAGAAGCACATCAATTTGTTAACTCCTGCATGTGCCCTGACCAGGGCCTGGGCTGGGGAGGAGCCTGCAACCAAGGTATGTGCCCTTGACTGGAATCGAACCTGGGATCCTTTGGTTCACAGGCTGACACTCTATCCACTGAGCAAACAGCCTAGGGCAACAGTGACACTTTTGTAAGGATACCTTTTTAAATAGTTTTGACTTTTAAGTTATGATAAAGTTATGAATATTCAAAATAAGATTAAATAAACAAGGGCAATAAAACCTCTAATTTTAACAAAAGGAGAAACAAATGAATCTTATTGTATAAGCAATTGATATCAGAAAAAAAGAATTAACCCAACTAAGTGAACACAGAACTCTGGCTGCATATGCTTAGTGGCATATAATCTAATGGCAAAAAGAATTGCAAAAATGTAGACATTACTTGGTAGGTTTGTTATAGGTTGTGGTATTGATGTAGCAATTCCCACACTACTTTGTGCAAATTGTAGGAGAAGATGAGTCAACATTGGCTGATGTTAGGACTCAGTTTTTTTTTTTTTTTTTAAATCATTAGAGAAGGGGCCTACAGACATGGAATGGGAGGAGATGAAGAACTCTGCATTGGATTTGAAGGTATCAGAATGACCTCATGATTTAAACTTATACTTCTTAGCTCTGTTCAATTAGCTATGAGGAAAGAAAAGTACAAGTTGCATCTGGAATATTACTAGTATATTGTTATACAAAGCAAAAAAGATATGTTCAAAACCCCATGGAGACATACCAAATGAATAAAGGAACCAGCTTGAAGAAGTTACCACTGGCCAAATGAATAAAGGAACCAGCTTGAAGAAGTTACCACTGGCTGGATTAGGAAAAAATTGAGAATCAAAACTATATATATGCCAAGTGACCAGAATGACCAGAACGACCAGAACAACTGGAATGACTAGTCGCTATGATGTGCACTGTGGCCCACCAACCGGCCTGATGAGGGCGGGGCTGGCCCGTCAACCTCCCATGGCCCCTTCCCGCAGCCAGCCAACCGGCCAGCCCCCAATCGGCCCCGATCGGGGCAGGCCAGCCAGCCGGATCCCACGTGTGCATGAATTTGTGCACTGGGCCTCTAGTAATTATAATTATGTCTTTTATTGCATTTAATTAAAAATAATGTTATTTAAAAACAAACAGTGAAATGAAACAAAATGGGGTGGGAGTGTGAAAAAGAGCTCTTCTTTACAGAAAAATGCTAATGGAATGTAGAAGGAATAATAGAATTAGAAAATAACCGTCTTATCACCATTGATATAATGATTGATTCAGGCAAGTATCAACAATGAATACTAAAATTATTTGGTGAAAGGTTATTGAGTAACAAGGTATAAATGCAGTCTTAAAGTTTAGCCTCACAAATTATTTCCTAATTGCAAAAGAAAGGTACTTTGGAAGATATCGGTTGGACATTATCTTAACCAATAATCAAACCACATTACCCATAATGGGATAATCTGAAATTATATGTTTCCTGATATGGTACACTAAGAAAAACCCAACACCATTTGTTATATTCTTGCCAAATATATCAAACCAATTTAAACATGAAAAAACAATCAGAAAAATCTAAATTTATGTGACTAGCTTTCCAGGGTATTGTAGAATCTCACTCTTGTGAAAGAAAAAAAAAGTGACAGAATTGCTAATGAAGAATAAAGGGACACAACAACTAACTGTAATCTATGATATTAGATTTGAACTTTCATTAAAAATAATTAACCATTAAAGACCTTATTAAGTTAACCGGAAAAATTTGAATATTTATTGTATATTAAATAATTTTATGGCATTAATGTTAAATTTCTTGAGAGTGATCATGGTATTATGGATATATAAGAAAAAGTCCTACAAAGAAGAAACTGGTAATAGGAGGTTACTTAGAAAGAAGGAGGAACATACAATGATAAAAACAGAAATGGAACCCTAACCGGTTTGGTTCAGTGGATAGAGCATCAGCCTGCAGACTGGAGGGTCCCAGGTTTGATTCTGGCCAAGGGCATGTGCCTTGGTTGCAGGCACATCCCCAGTGGGAGGTGTGCAAGAGGCAGCTAATTGATGTTTCTCTCTCATCAATGTTTCTAACTCTCTATCCCTCTCTCTTCCTCTCTGTAAAAAAATCAATAAAATATATTAGAAAAAAACAAACAGAAATGGAAGGTTCACTCCTCCCAAACATCTCTCTCTAAAGTATGGATTAATGGATGCATTTTGGTGCCATTCATTAAAATATCTAAGTGTGCATACTGTGTTGCGATATCTGTAAGACATTCATAAGAAAACTTTAATTATACCATTAGAAAGGTTTTTCTAAAAGTCAAGAATTGAATTAGAGACAGAAATTTCAAGCTGAGCAATTATAGGTACAGAAGTGATAGCTGAAGCCAGTGTGGGAGATGAAATTTCCCCAGAAAGTAGAGAATATACCATGGGATGAGAATAGGATACTGGAAAATATCAGCAATGCTTGAAAATCCCTTTGTCCTATCCATCCTCCATAGGAGCTCATTCCATGTTATTGGAGCTTCAAAAATATGGCTTCACTATCAATATCAGTCAGGTCCTACCAGGAAACAAGTCACTGAGATGGTCTAGGACTAGTGAAGGGACTGCTTCAGTAGTGCCAGAAGGGTTAAGGAAAGAAAGAAGTTCAGGCACTCAGAGAAAAATAAAGACTTCTGAGTGAAATGAAGTTGTTGGTTTTTTGGTTTTTTTTGAGTGGGGTCTACTAGAGAACTATGAGACAAGTCAAATAATTATTATTCTTTTGGAATGAGTGTTTGAAAGAGCTCTAGCTTTATTCTGCTCTGTCAGGTTCCAGAATGCACGATGCTAATTTTCAAGGCTATAACTAAGCTGGGTTCTTCTCTATAAAGTCTTTCCCTTTAGCTCTGGTTGGTGCAGCACTCTTAACTACCTATGATCACCCAATCCAAATAAATTTTTTCTCAAATATACACTAAAAAATTTAATATGCTTTAGTTTATCTTTTAGTAGCAGCATTTCATGTTCCAATTCCCCCCCTTTCCTTCTAGACATTAAAATCTTTCTATCTCAGTCCCTATCATATTAGAAAGAAAGGCTGACATACTAATATACATCAAGAAGACAGTCACTGAAAGAGATTACTGTCATGTCCTCTAGGTAACATTTGACGTAGCTGTGACTTTCAATCTTTAACTTGAAAGAGCAACCAATGGAGATTCCTGGAAAACCAGCAAGGTGTGTGGACTAGATATTTTGTAGCTACCATTTTATTACCTTCCACTCTGTACCAACTCTACACTAGATACTTTAAGTACAGTGTCCATTCAATCTTCATGGTAACCCTACGAAGAAGGTATTATTCCTATTTTGTAGGTGGTAAAACCTTGTTGCTCTTAAAGATGAGTGATACAGGTAGTAAAAACACAGGGCTACAATTTGAATCCAGGTCAGTCTGATTTAAAAACCTTAAGTACCCCGCATATGACAGCTTCCCTGCTGGAGGCCATTCAGACGGAACAACTCATGTCAAGGACAATGTGGTGGGAATTCACATCGTTGGCCGCATTGCATCCCATTTTCATTCTAGTCAGATGGTTTCTTCCAAACCCAGGAATTTCCTTCTTTAATCAATTTTTATTTCTCTTTCTGGATTTCAAATTATTATTAATTTTCCCCATTTTGGGACTGAATTGACAAGCAAAACCTCAGGCTTTTTTCTTTTGATGGTATATGTTACTCAGAGACCAGGGAGAAACAATAAAAACCACTGTTCTACTAGAAATTATACTTTCATGAGTCTTGAAATTAGTGAATGTTTAATAGCTAAGTAGCCCAGAGTAGAGTTCTGGATGAAATGAAGCGACACAAATAACACAGTGATCTCAATGGAAAGGCGGAAGAACACCCTTATGCCCTTCTTTTCCCCTCCATATGTTGTGAGTTGTGGGACTCAAGGGGAAGATATAGTGTGCCTTGAGGAGTGTGGGGGAAACATGAGCTCCAGGAATGATGTTTATGAGCACTCTGATCTTAATGAAACACCAGGCTGGGAAGGTGGTAGGCACGAGTCAGGAAATTCTAAGGCCTGGCTGGAGCTGCAGAGGGAACAGCTACAGCCTGATTACCTGTGGATGGGGTATCTGTGAACAGGTCAGGATCACCCAGCATCTTCTCTTAGCATTTATCCATTTGGGCAAGAAACCAGGAGCAGGTGGACTATAAATCAATGTTCTCCGTCTCTGTCTCCAATATGTTGATGAGGTTCAGGCCCAGGCAAAGAAGGGATTAGATGTTTGAATTTACCTATGATTGTTACAGAAAAATCAAAAGTCAAATTTATTTGAATAATAATTGCTTTCATATTAGTTGTGACTCTTTTTTCATCTACTGATGATTGAAGTAAATAATTGAGTTGGCCAAAAGCAATCTTAATTTCCACATTAGGGTTGAAGTAGAATAAAGACACAACTATGGGTGAGCATATGGACTGTGTGAACTTTGGTCATATTCTGCAAATATCCCCATGATCCATGTCATCAGTGTACAGGTTATAAGGCTCTGTTTGCCTGTATAGGATTCTATTTCCTGATATTTTTCTCTTTTTCACCCTATTCCAATAGTCTTTATAAATGAACAGTATCGCCTATACATTTAGATTGTAGCAGAGGGGAAGAGAGCCTCTCAGAGATCCAGAGGAGAGAGAGGCCACTGGGGAGGACGCTGGGACCAGAGACCCACACAGTGCTCAACACATAACTGGAGTTGGATCTCAGTCCATATTTCTTGACTTTTCACAAAATGGTGGTTATTGACAAGAACTAAATACATGGCGTGGCAATGTGTTTGATCAAAGTTAGAATGTTTTGGCTGTGGCAAAATCTGGGGGCAAAATCGAAATCCTGTCTTGCTCCCTTGATTAAAGCCAGTGAGAATAGTTTCTCATTGTGGTTTCTGAGATTCAAAGAAAAGATGAATTCAAGTTATTTATTACACAAGTTTCAGAGGTTCATGGGCATTTAACAGTTCCCACCAAGTTGGATTTTGATGGGTTAAGTGTAAGTGAATCAGGAACATAAGGATTAAATTTCCTCTCCAATACACATGGGTTTTAAATGAAGGGGAAAAGGTGCTTGAGGCACAATGCATTTATTTGCCAAATCTCCAAACATTCAAGAAATAGTTCAAGATGTCTCAGTAAATCCAGCCAGCTGCCCAAGCTCCCTCTCCCTGGAGTGATCGTCTGCACATACATGCTGATGTGCACAGAGAATGATGCCCAATCTTCTGGAATTTAAGTTTTAGATCTTCTGGTCTCTGATACAGATAAATCTAAATTCCCAGATGGCCTAATGTTCAAGTTTTAGCAATCTTTCCCCCCAAATATATGCTAAACTTCCTTAGCCCATCTTCCCTTACTCAATGTCTGCTCAAATACATATCCTTATGAGGCAAAGAAAATTAGTATTTACCAATGTCACAATTATTTAGATCTAAAGCATTTACTTTGTCTCCTGTTTACATGTGGTAGCATATTAATAATCATTTGTTGGTTTGAGGTGAGACCAACAAAAGGTGAAAATGTGGCTCAATTTCCCTGAATCTAAATCTAAATGAGTTAGGTTATAGAGGTTAAAGATAGAGAAAGATAGGAGAACATGGATATAAGTTGAATTCTTTTTCAGGCATCTGGCAGTGAAGAAATGGGAGAGAAGATACGAGGTACAGAGCTGGAGAGAAGATAAGCCCACCAAAACTTTGCTGAGTCTACATGTCCTATCCTATGACAACCAGATGGGAACAAATGGTTCCACCAATATAATTAGTTTTGTCCAATTTATATGATGAAAGGTAAGAATGGGAATTTATTATTTCTATATGCATGTGGACTGAACTTTGTGTAATGCGATAACACACTGATCATGTCTGAATCTACTATGGTCATGTCCTGCCACCACTGTGGTGTTGGCAGGATTTAGATATGGAGTAGGTATGGGTGAAGGGTGAAGAAGAGAGAAGGTACTTTCAAGATATAAGCCTGCACCTCTGATTGAGGTGTTATTACTGAAGCTGGAAAAAGGAGATGAGGTAATCTATATATATAAAAGCCTAAGTGACCATTATGACCGGACAACTGGCTGGTAGCTATGATGCGCACTGACCACTAGGGGGCAGATGCTCAATGCAAGAGCTGCCCCCTGGTGATCAGTGCGCTCTCACAGCCAACCTCCTGCAGTCCTTCCCCCTGGCCAGCCAGCCCCCATCGGCCCCAATTGCCGGCCAGGCCAAGGGACCCCACCCATGCACAAATTCGTGCACCAGGCCTCTAGTATTAGATAAAGATGGTACCTTGAGGAGCCATGTCAGTAGTGCATATTTATTTTGGAGTTGTGTGCATTCTGATGCTACTTTAAAAACCACTGTGATTTAAATCATATATAAATGAAGCTATCCTAAATTCCTATTCCATTTTCTAAGAAAAGTACGACTCGCTTGCTATGATTAGGGTAGTACAGATAAAATTACAGCAAGTTAAATATTTATGGTCACTGCCATTCCTGGCTTCTTACTTCCCTTGGATTCTTACTCCTCTCTGTTCCTTGGGATTTCCTTTATCTTTATTCACTCATTGAAACATGGAACTATACTTCTTTCTTTAATTTTAATAACAATGAAAAATATTCATATTAGACCTTCATCAACCCCCAAAATTTAGATTTTCATAAAATCTACATTTACAGAGTATTTGGTAATTTTTCTGTGTTGTTAATATTTAGATCTAAACTACTTTCCAGGTGTGTGAAACTGTGGGTGACTCACAGTGTTTAAGAGTCCAAAGTTGTCTCAACCCCCACTCCTCTCTGTGTACCAGACACAGAGGGGATGGCTGCAGGGGTTCCCATGCAATCACCATGGGTTTGCTGTTTGCCTCCCCAGGGCACCCATGTGGATTTAAATTATAGTTCTGCAGCTGGCCCATAGCTCCCAGCGCTTCCCCAAGATACCCGCCCAGCAGTGGGGGGGGGGGGGGTCGGGTCTGAGCTGGGAGAATAGGGATCAAATATGCCAGTTAGCAGCTTTGAGGCACCAGACAATAGCCAGAGGGGGCCAGTCTGAGGCACAGAGTCCTGCAGGGAGCCAAGTAGCCAAATAGTGAGTTGCTCTTAAATACGAGAAGGGGGTGGGCGGCAGAAGAAACCACAGTTAGCCCTGCAAACATTCTCTGCCAAACGTCACATTACCACAGAGGATGAGGCAGCGTTGATGGTTTTCTGCAAGGTGTGTGGGGTGCGCGCATGTGCAGGCGTGAACACGCACACACGCGCACATTCATTCTGTAATGACCTCCACGAGAAACTCCCCCGCCATCCTTCCCATCCACAGCATTTGGAGCAATTAGGTAGGACTTGGGTAGAATGATTCATGCTTCAATAAATTCAATTTCAACAAAACATAATTATGGTGAGTCACCTAATCGCAGATGTAATCACGGCCGGCTCGCCTCTCCAGAAGTCAAAACAGTTGAGGGCATTCAGCAAGGGCGTCTGTTCCCTCATTATGACTGAAGGCTCCATTTTTTTTCTTTTGCCAAGCAGCCATACATGAGACTCTAGTTCCTTGCTAAGTTTGAAAATCACAAATATTCCAGAAATACATAAAGGTGCAAATGCATACTTGAGTGAATACCCTTGTATGTACCAATCGGCCTAAAATTAAAACTATACATTATTGTATATTTTTAGTGGTTGTTTTAGATATCTGTAAAATGTATAAATGTACAGTCTACTAAGAGTTAATATTATCACTCAGGCAAAATATAAAAACTGACAACCTTATGGGTCCCTTTATTTCATACCCACCGTCCTTTATATTACAGTTGTCATATGTTAACATCTATATACATGGAAAACCCCACCAATATAAAACATTTTAGTTTGAACAATTATATATATTTTAAAGGACTTAAGAGGAAGGAAATAAAGTGGTGTGTTATATTTACCCAGATATGATGACTTTTAAAATAAATATATTTTACAGAGTGGAAGGGAGAGGGATAGAGATACAAACATCTATGAGAGAGAAACATTGATCAGCTGCCTCCTGCATGCCCTCTACTGAGTATTGAGCCCACAACCAAGGTACCTGCCCTTGACCTGAATCAAACCCAGGACCCTTCAGTATGTGGGCCAACGCTCTACTCACTGAGCCAAACCAGTTAGGACTGTGATGACTTTTTGATTTGTCAATTTGGGTAGTTCACTTATTCAGTCAAACACTGATCTAAAGGCTGCTATAAAGGGATTTTGTAATATAATTAAAGTCCATATTAAAACCAGTTGACTTTAATAAAAAGTGACATTATCCTGGGTTAAACCTTTACAGGAGGGCTTAGGTTTTTCCTGAGCTCAGAGACTATAAACCTGTGAGACTGTAGCCTACTAATTATCTTTCTTTCTCGGTCACCTGCCAGACCCCATAATTGTATAAATCAATTCTTTGTAATAATTCTCTATCTCCTCTATATTTCTCTGGTTGAACCATGAATTACACAGCAGATACTTATCATTTACCATTATTGATACTCTATTATTTCCTGAAAATGCATTTTTACTCTGGTATTATGGTCATATAACTTGAGGAACTCCCTTCAGCTTTTTATTTTATTTATTTATTTATTTATTTATTTATTTATTTATTTATTTATTTTTGTAGTGCAGGTCTGTTAGCAGTGATTCTCTTAGATTTATTTTACCTTAATTTCTGAAGAATATTTTTGCTGGATATAAAATTCAGGGTTGATAGTTTTTTCCCTTTTAGCTCTTTAAAGATATTATGGTACTGTGTTCTCACCTCCATGGTTCCTAATGAGAAGCCCATTGTCATTTGAATCACTGGCCTCCTATATGTATCATTTTCTCTAATTTCTTTCAATACTTGTGCTATATTCATAGTTTTCAGAAGTTTGATTACAATGTGTCTAAGCAGGGCTTTCTTTACATTTATTAAATTTATTATTAGGTTTGGCTGAGATTGCTGAATTTTTTACCAATTATGGGGTGGCTTTTGGTCATTATTCCTTCAAATATTTCTTTTGCCCTAATCTCTTTCTCCTTTCCTTTGGGGATCCAATTACATATATGTTAGACATTTTGATAGTTGTTTTACTTATTAATTTTTGGAGTCCTTTTTATATCCTGGGCACTAATCTTTTGTTTATTATATGTTTGTAAATATCTTCTGTCAGTCTGTTGCTTATCTTTTCACTTTTTATGTATCTCTTGTTACATATGTTTTGTATTTATTTTAATATGGGTAAATTTATCAATCCTCTTTAAAGTTATTGCTTTAAAAATTTGTTTCTCTGTGTTATTTATTATAAATTATTTCCTTTTCCATTTTTTTAGTTATGCTATACTTTCTTCTAAAATGTTTTATTTTCTTTTTCATATCTATGTATTTAATCAACATTAAATATAATTTTGTTTAAAGGGAGATGTAGGGATTCAATTAAAAGTTTTTGGTTTTTTTACAACTTAACCAATTATCTCAGCACTATTATTTTTTCCGCTGATTTGCAATGTCAGCCCCATTTTATATTGTATATTCTAATATAGCATTCTCCTTGTTTCATTGGGAAAGTCTCCACAGTCATCAGATTAAAGGAATTCTCCATTTAAGAAGCCTTTCTGGCATCTAACCAATACTGAAAAGTAGTACAAATCCACTGAGCATGGTTTTATTAAGACCACCAGGCCCCAAGTTGACCCTTCCAGAATGCTCTTTTAAATTTCTGATTTTCTAAAGAGAAAGTTAGGAGAGGGAGGGGAGGTAGTCAATTGGTAAATGCTGTCTCTTTTGCTGGTCAGCTCTGTGAGGCAATAGATGTTAATCAGTTTGTTTTGTAACCCACAAAGACCACTAAGCTTATTAAAAGTCAGTTGACCATGAGGAAGAATTCTTAGCTAAGTCTTTCCCCACCACTTTTCCAGCTAGCAAAAGCTATTCTTCATATGAATGACAATTGTGAGTGTCTTGGGGAAAATAGAGAGATTTAGATGCCCTCAAACTCCAACTAAACTCAAATATCTCAAGCTCAAGTTGTCTTTGCTCTTGGGAAGAAGGGCTCCTTCTCTAACCCTTCTTGGGTATGGGTGAAGAGCTACAAGAAGGAAACCTGAAAGCCTGTTTTGGCCACTTTTCTCTATGTTGAGCCACATTCACAGCTAGAAACCATTTGAAAGGATTGGCTTACACAACTGGTGGCTGTGGTGAAGCAATTAGTTCTACAACTGTTTTGAGCACAGGGTAGCTGGCCTATTCTGAGCTGGAACTGACTGCAATGATCAGGTACTTTTGGGCTGTACATGTTGCCTTAATGTTTAACCTAATTTTTTTCTATTGTGTTGCAAGAGATGGTTAATACAGAATTCTTACTCTGCTCTGGGGTCACTCCCTTTCCAGTGGCTCAAAAGACTGTTTTAGATAGTATCTACCCAGTACCGAAAAGCTAGTTTGAGAAATCTCTTGAGAAATATACTATTCCACTTTTATTTTTTATAAATTGACCTGTAAGTTTAACAACCCTTTATAAACATACACCTAGATTGGAATCTTTGTTTTTTATATTCTTGATAAGTAAAATCTCTCCTACCTCATACCTTCATATTCTCTGTAAGTCCTCTCTTTGTCTTCTCCATACTATACTCTGGAGTTTGTATACTCTGTAGTTTGGCATGCCTACAGCCTAAAAGCAGTCCTCTATAGGAGAAGAGCATTGGACCAGGAGGCATAGTCCTGGGTTCTAGTTCTTGTCACATTTATAGCTGGTGACCCCAGTCAAAACATTTTTCTGGTTCTCAGTTTTCTCATCAGCAAAGAGTAGGAGTCAAAAACTTAGGTGCTGATAAGGGCCAGTCATTTAGGGTAAATGAAATAAGCAGGCCTAGTTGGCTCTCTGGTACACTAGAGGTTATTTACCCCTACAACCTCAGTCTAAACAGGAGTACCCAATTCTGATTGTTGCCATGGCAAGAGGGCCTCAGTGTTTCCAAATCTTCTGATTTTTCTAGATATGCAGCTATATGGATTTTTAAAAAGGTAATATCTCAATATTTAAGCATTGATAGCTAATTCAAAAGTTGAAAAATTAAACTTTCTGTGACCCTAGTAAAATATATCTCAATTTCTGGGTCACCATTGTTGACCTCTAGACTACATGGTATTTAAACTCTCTTCCAGTTCTGAAATTTTTACTTTAATATGGTCTGAATTTAAGGAAGAATTGGTATTTGAGTATGAGGAATATTTTCCTGGCATTCAGTTTTATATTTTGAAACAGGTGGCCAGGGGAATTGTGAAATGACCTTCAAATGATCTTGAAGAATAAAAAAAACCTTCTTCTGTCTGGGATTAGTTAGAAGCAGTTGCCAGGAGGGGGATGGATGAGATGTTCTCTTGCAATTTTTCTCAGATTGGATGTTGTGAAAACAATATTTTTATGTTTTGTTCAAATGATCTCGGGTCCTTTTAGGGTAGGAAGGAGGTGGTAGTTTGGTTTCTGATTCCCAGGACCTCTCCCAATTCAATTCCTGGAATCATCCTGGGGGAAGCTGTAAACTGAAATTTAAAGTTACAGTTTATAACGTCCCTTCTAAGGTTTAGATTAGATTTCATAACTTGGAACTGAAATCAGTGCAGTAGTTGGAGTGTAGATGAAAACATCTATAGCTCCAGTTGTCAGCGTGCTAATGAAAAACAGAAAGGGCCATAACCAAAGGTGGAGATGAGTGATGGCAAAGATAAGAGCCTTTTAACCTCACTTCATTTTCACTACAATTCTCTCCTTAAGAAAATTGATCACGATGACCTCAATCCATTTTCTTATGGATTAAAAACACCTAGGAAACCCACAAATATCTTTTATACACTAAGTGTGCTCAAGCTCAGAGTCAGCAGTTCAACAAGCAGATAGAATTCAATGTAGTTACTGATTGTATCACCATAACTACTAGGTGTCTTATTCCAAAGTAACCGCAGCAAAATAAACACACCACTACCTTAAAAAGAGACTGAAGATAGAAGCAAGAAAGCAAGATAGAATGCACATTCATTTGGTTATTTATCAAGTCTATTTCAACAGCACAATGCATATTAATAGGGAAAAGGAGATTGATTGAAGCCCAGGGAAGGAAGCTAGGCAAAGGATTCACTTTCCTATATAAATGAATGATGTGGATCATTGACAGTGAGCCCCAGTGCTTTTGATTGCAAGTTAGGGCTGTCTGATATGGTAATCTTCTCTGTCACCAATATCATCACCAAAATTTAAGTGCTAATCTGTATACCTGGTAAGATGGGTGAGAGGCAGAAAGATCTAATTAGACACCACACATTGTCTTGCCTCTCCAGCATCAGTTCTCACTTTTTATAACAACATCATAAATTCCTTTTGGGGTACCACTCCTTCAGAATTGCATGGGGACTCAGTTGGCCAGTCAGTTAACTGGCAACATGCTCAATGGTTGGAATTAAACAGAAAACAAGATTTGTTCTCTGAAGAATTTGAATCTTATAGGAGTGACACAAGGGATGCCCAGAGCTCCCCTGTTAGAGTGTCCTAAATAGTCACTTGATTTGTTTTCTAATGCTATTCTGGACCCTGTCCTTTTCTGAATTCTAGTAGTTTATTGTTTTCTGTGACTCACAAAACCATCCCATAGCCTTAAGACAAATCCTGCTGTACAATTAAGTTAGCCAAAGCTACTTCTGTTGCTTGCAACCCAAGAAACTTAACAGATATATCAAACATCTTCCCCTGTGATCTCACCAGCTGAGAGCTGATGGTGAAGAGGAAACAGACTGAGAATCTATTGATAACTTATTAGAATTAATAAGTGAGTTGATGAGGTTATTGTGTTAAAATTCTATATGTAAAACAAAATTGTATTTCTATATACTAGCAACACAATTAAAAATAAAATTAAAAAAACATAAGCCATTTATAATAGCATCAAAAACATCAAAAACTTGGACTAAATGTAATGAATCTATATGTTTGCAACTTTCACACATATCTTTGGCACATTATTGAAATTAAGGAAGACCTAAATAAGTGGGCTGCTATTTTAGTTCATTAATTTGGGGGCAGCAACAGATTTCTGATACAGAACCTCAGAGCTGATATTGGTGTAGTTTAAGTTTGTCTTTTTGTAGATAAAGAAGATGAAACTAGAAGGATAAAACAGCCTGCTCAAGTTAGAAGGATCTCAAGTAGCCCTCTACTACCAACAGCTCACTGCTCTCTGCTGTCAGTCTTGGTATCTCTACAGATGGTACTAGAACCACACTCTTTGCTCTGCCACTTTTCTTAGGGTATTCTAGCAATGGGGATTCTGTGTTCTTTCTCTCTGTTTTGCTAGATTATTCCAGTGCCATGAAAAATCAACAGACTGGACTTACTATGAGATTCTCTGCCTAAATTAGGCAAGTCAATCTACACTGATTTTCAGGGTTGGTAATCTGTAGTTCTCCTGACTCTGAAAGTAGCAGGTCCTTGCTGGGAGACTCACTCATTACCCATGTATACCTCAAGGGACCAGATTCAAACAAGAAACATCTTTTCATTACATTTTACAGTGTCTGGTCACAGACATTGCATAAACTCCATTTCTACTATTCCTCTGTAATAACCAGACTTTAGTAACCAAACTCAGACTCAGAACTTCAGTTTTTTCCCAACCCCCATCCTTGACTTTGCATCTGCTGTTTTTCCCCCTCTATTCCATGCTTTATTTTTTCCAACTTGGGAGACAAGGAGAATGTGTATCCCAGGTAAAGCGAAGAGGAAAGGGGAGGAGTGATGGCAGAGACACATCAAAAGAGCCCTTTGTGCTCAGGGCACATTATTCCTGGAATCCAATCAAGTGCCCCCAAACCCAACCAAGCTTTTCAGACAGCACAGAAACTAGTCATGCAGTCCTCTTGGTCTCTGCTTTTTTAAAGCTTTATAGGATACACTGAATTATTTGGTTAGGTCCTTTCAACCGTGTGACATTTGGGTTTTCAATGGCACAAATGGAGTTGATCATTAATTATTTGGACGCTTTAATTAAAAAAAAAACTTCACTGTGGATTTATGAGGGTCTGCTGGGGGGCAAGGACAAGGAGGCCTTTAGTGATTCTCTCATTTGAATGAAAGTGAGGGTTGGGAAGTTCTAGAAAGGGAGGCTATAGAATCATCTTTCAGGAAAGTCTTAAACTGAAGTTAGGGTTTATTTGAAGGAAAAGGGGCTTACAATGAAGAAAATGGAAAGGAATACAAGGAAACAGAATTCTGGGACCTGCCAAATGCATTAGTAAAAATCAATGGTTTAGCAGGGAGCCATCAGGAGCTTCTGAATCAATACCTTTCACATGAAAACTGGTAAGTCCTATGGGTTGAGATGGTGAAAGGGCTGGTTTATGGAACATTGGATTAACTGATACAGAGGGGTTTATCAGCAAGGAGAGTTTGTGAGTAGAATCTTGAATGACCAGAGGGACAGGATCAATATCTGTTTCAGAACAGTGCAGTAGTGAAGGTATAATATCCCTTCTCTTCCCTTTTGGGGCATGTTTTAAAACCTCAGCCTTTTTCTCTAACACCAATATGTGCCCTTCTTGAGTCACACACATGCTCCAGTTTCTGACATCCAGAACAAGCTCAGACTCCTGGGTGTCTCTCCATGAAGGTTTATCTCAATGACAAGTGATATTCGATAGGTTTGAGAAGCCTGGGAAAGGAATAAGCTCTTCTCCAGAGTCACTAAGACCTCCCATCTATTCAACATCTTGCATCCAGAAGCCTCAGGAAAAAGAGGCTTAGAACATCTAAAGTATATTAATGAGAAGTGCTTGTCCTTGACATCATAATGGAGTTGCTCATACCATAAGCCAAAGAGAAACATGGTGATTTGTGTGCACATCTTTACTGATTTCCCCACTTGGATTTATTAAACCACCTGCTTCTAGTTGAAGTGATTCAATATGAAAAAAATCACAAAAAACTTGGCTGCCCCTGATGTCTTTCCATCTAAAGTGCACAATTTGTTTTAAAAATGATTCCTATGATGCCAGTTGACTAGACAGTATTATTATTCCATTTTGCAAAGAAGAGAAACTGAGTCTGAAGGAATTCAAGGAACATGCCAAAAACCATAAAATATTAGTGGGCTGGAATTCTGGCCTCCTGAAAAAAAGACATTTCTCACAAAAGACGTTACAATCTTACCCACAGGATTATGGAACTAGGCTCTCCAGATGGTGCCTCTAAGTCCAGAGCATTTACAGGTGGGGCATTTGTTTATCCTATAGTCACTTCCATGCAAAGACTGGCTTGTATACATCAATTTTAGAGAGGAGGAAAATTAAACTGATTCAAATTATCATAGCAAGTGGATGTGCGATATAGTGGTGGTGGTTGCTTTGTCCAAAGTTAAGGGCTAGAAGGATCATAAAAATCTCTGGCTTCAGTTGATACTTGAAAATAAAACAATGGAATAATTTCCTAGGAAGCATGATGGACTTGCTCAACATAAAAGCAAAAGTAGGTATTAATATCTTATCTTAGCCACAGAAGGTCAAGCTTGGAGGACAGTAGATGTCTGTGTGTGAAGTCAAAGCCCAGAAGAAAGGGATTGCAGCTCTCACCCTCACAAGTAGAAGGGAGATTGGACCATTGTACAAGGTATTTGTGGGCTCCTAGGAGCATGGTATCCACCTTAGTCAGTCAGAGAAGAAACATGGACATCAGCAGTTGTTTTTAGCAGGTAAAAGTACAAAGTCATGGCCTGGAGAATGTATTCTTTTATTTCATTTTCCTCACAGGGAGAGGCAGGGTCTTCACTTTGGTGTGGGATTTGTAGGGTGTAGTGATTGAGAGAGGGTAAGTATTTGGGGGTCATACTGCCAATCCCATTGATTTTCTAGCCTCACTCTATGAACACAAACAATTTCCTTGAGTCTGGCTCCCAAATCTACAGTGAAGAGCGACTAAGTTACAAAAACTCATTGTAAGATACTGACAATTCTGATAGAGCTTCATAAAGTTGATCTCAAGAACCAGGAACCATCACATATTGTAGAAAGATAGAAGCTTCCCCATCCTTTATTCATGGAGTATACATGTAATGACTAGAGACATTCTTTCTTTACCCTGGAGTATTTCCTTTATTGATTTGTTTATTATTTTCTAAGAATGCAGGCACTGTACCAGATGCTGATGTTTTAGAACTTGTCCTCAAGGAGCTTACAATGTGGATGGAAGCAAATAATCATAAGCAGTAGCAGAGAGCACAGCAATGCAGGACTCACAGTCTAATCCTAAGGGAGTAAAAACCACTGCTTCTTGGCCTGCTTTCACCTGGGCTGGTGGCAGGTGCAGGTCAGATAGCTTCAGTGCTCCACAGGCAGTTGGACACTTTCAGGGTTAATCTTTTTCTTACTCATCTTCCTCTGAAGATACCTCTCTATATTTGTCTTTCAGTAAGTATTCACTCTTCCCCACTTGGCTCTCTGCTCATCTTCTTGGAGGGAGATAGTTTCAGCATCTTGTCTCTTGTATTGCCAGAGACTATGACTCTACTATCTTATCAGCTCGGCAAATGTGAGATCTCTTCCCTTCTCCATTTTACATCTAGATGGGGCTGGTCCGAGTGATGTGTTAAAGAACCATGCCCATACTGTGTTATGTTCCTGCCAACACACTGCCAGGATTGTTATCTCATGTCATGCCTGTCATTACAGCATCTAAAAGGATGTCAGGAGTACCCAATGCTTCCTACTCAACTCAGACTCCACTCTGTGTCTGAGAGTCAGACACAGAGAGCAAGAGTTGAAGGGGGTAATTGTGAGGCCATGAAATGAAAGAATGTGAATAGTGTGTGGTAAGGGGTTTGCAGGAAGCATGGTGTGGAGAGTGGGAAAAGGAGAGAGAGAGATTTTTTTTCCAGCTGCCATGAGTGGCAGTGACAAATAGTGGTGAGAAGGGAGAAATGTAAAGAGGGTTCAGAGGAAGTTCTTTGTGCCGTGGGCTTTCTAGTGCTGTTCCCTTAAAAGAACATAGAGATAAATCTTTGTAATTCCATTTTGTGATTTGAGGGTACTTTGACTTGTAGGGGTGGGATTCCAAGAGACCCAGCAATATTCAGGTTACAGAGGGCCTGTATTTCAATAGGTTTGTTGAATTACCTGGTATTCAAGTGATGAGCAACCATAGAAGTAGAATGCATGCAGCGATGGGCAGGACCCTCGATGCAGCACAGGAAGATGTGTGCTGTCTGCTTCTTCCCCATGTGCACTTGAGCAAATCACTCATTGTCTGCTCATCACAATTTCCTCTACATGTGCCGTGAAGATCACCCTGGCTAAATTACCCAGGTCTGTAATTGCGAGGTTCATGAGAGCTCAGTTAAGTGAAAGCACATTATACATTGGAATGTATTATAGCCATGCAAGGGAATATTATTTAAATGACATTTCTTAGTACAGTTTGGCTGCCTTTGACGAAGTGTCAGCTTACAAATGCCACCCTAGTAGATGAAATGGTCCCAACTTGCATCTCTATTTTTCCTTTTACTAAACTGGAAATAAAACCCTCATAGTTTATAAGTGAAGATTGCTAAAAAGTACATCTAACAGAAATGCTTCAAAAATTCCACCCAACTTGGATTAAACTATCTACCATGTGGAGAAGGAAGCTTTCTCCAGAAGGAAGTGTGTGACCCAGGCCTTTTGGTTTAGAGCCTCTAAGGCTGCAGACTCTACCGGCCGCAGGACCCCTCCAAAGAGCAATAGGATGAGGGTTCTGAGGTTTTCTAGGGCCTGTTCTGCAGCCCAGTTGCTGAGCATTTGTGTGTCCATGTGTCTCTGTGTGTGCTAGTGCCTTTATTAGAGGATGTGGTGGTGCCTTAGAACAGGTAGGTTTCCAGTGCCAAGAAACTGCTTGCTTTTCAGAAAGAGTCGAGTTTTCCTTGGCTCCACTGCCAACTGCTTTATCTGTTTTCATTTTAAAGATGTGTTTCCAAAGCACCATTTCCTGAAATCCTTTGGCTGCAGCCGGGTATGAGATTCCCAGTTGCAAGTCCAGGGAGGAGGTAAGCTGCCAGGGAGAGGTTTACAAACGGGTGGGTCACCCAGAGGAGTGCCAATTAAGGTCTTGCCAGGAAGTAGAGAAAAAGCCAGAAACAAGGACCCTCCATAGGAAAAGTTCTCCCTTGAGCTCTGACTGAAAACTTATGTTTAAGAATTTTAATTTGAATAGTCAGACTAAGTTCTTGTAGTTGAGGAGGGGATAGCAAGCTTCAAGTTTAACTGAGTAAGAGCAGTTAAATGAATCCTTTCACAGGAAAGCTTTATACTATCTCCTTATGTTTAGTGGCCACTGTGTCTTATCTCAATCACTTGTTTGTGCATTTACTGCCACTTGGGTAAATTTCTTTACTACTCTTACCAGAATTTGAGCTCTGAGCTTGTCAAATTACAGTGGGGCCTTGACTTACGAGTTTAATTCATTCCGTGACAGAGCTCGTAACTCAAATTACTCGTATGTCAAATCATAAAGTGAACGAGTGAGACAAGTGATGCTGGGCTGATGTGGCGTTCACTGTGACGTTCACTGCGCCAACTAGCGGTGGGGTATCTGAAGCTGGCTCGTAACCCAAATTTTAGCTCACAACTCAAAGCAAAAAATCGGCCAAGAGATGGCTCGTATTTTGAAAAACTCATTAGTCGGGACACTCGTAAGTCAAGGCCCCACTGTACTCTATAAACTCTGCAGTATCTAGCACAGTGCCCAGAACATCGGTGATGCTTAATAAATGTTGGTGTGTAAATGACTAAATGATGCAAACCTAGAGCTATTAACCAGGTTTTGATTAAAAATTCACTTCACATATATTCATTGAGTACCCAATATATGCCAGGCCTTGTTACAAGTAGTGGGAAGAGACTGAGAACAGTATATACATAAAGATAATAAGAATGACCTTAAAGAAAAATTATTTTTTTCCTACCTTTATAATCCCAGTTGTTGAGAACATTTTGGCTATGCAGAGGTCCTGGCCTACTAATTGCCCCTTTGTCCTGTTCATGGTATTGCCTAGGCTTTGGGATTTATCATGTTTATCTTTAAAATAAAACGTTAAATAATATCAAGCTAGTTAATAAGCTGAGCATCTCTCTCAGCTCTTCTATCTGATGTAAGTACTCAAGAACAGGATTTTTTTTTAAACCAATTCCCTAGCTATTAAATTGACAAAATCAGTTATTACACTTGCTTTTAGACAAACTGCTCTCCAGCAGTCCCAATTCCCTAGCTGTCAAAACCCAAACATTTATTCTGTAACCCAGTTTTGGAGATGAAATCTCCATGCTTCCCTCTGAACCAGATGAAACCAAGATTAACGTGGACAGCTGCCTTAAAGAACAACAGAAGATGCTGAAGAACCCAGGTGGACATATGTGGAGATATGTAGGAACTTTGTATAGAGTTCTTCTATACAAAGAAGGTGGCTCAGGCCGGAGCCGCGAAGACTTAAGGCTCTGTCCAGAGCGAAGGCCTGGGTCCTGGGTGCTGGAGGAAAACCGGTGCCGGCAGCCAGGGGAAGGGAAGGCCTATTGCACGAATCTCTTCATGCAACAGGCCTCTAGTATATATATATATATATACTGAGTATCTATATCTATATCTATCTATATATATATATATATATATATATATATATATATATATATATATATGCCGGAGTATCTATATCTATATCTATCTATCTATCCATATATATATTGAGTGGCCAGATTATTATGACCACCTGACGTTTGTAGGCAAATTAGCTATAATTTCACGCTGAAGTTGCTAGAGAGCCAGACCATTATAAATAGGGAAGCAGGTTGTTTACCATGACAGTAGAAGTGACTTTTTTCCTGAAGATATGGGTAAACAACGCGATTTAATAGCCTTTGAATGTGGGATATATATATATATATATATATATATATATATATATATATATATATAGTGGCCAGATTATGATGACCATCCCATCAGTACTTCATTGGGCCACCTTTTGCCTTCAATACTGTGGCGATTCTTCTTGGCATTGACTCCATAAGATGTTGAAAGGTGATGTGAGGAATCTGACACCATGCCTGATGAATAGCACTGTCCAGTTTTGTGAGATTTGATGGTTGTGGAACCAGCTGCCTGATGGCTCTTTTAACCTTATCCCACAAATGCTCAGTTGGATTGAGATCTGGTGTTTGTGGGGGCCACCTAAGCAAGATAAAGTCTCCCTCATGTTCTTGAAACCACTCCTGCACAATACGAGCACTGTGGCATGGCGCATTGTCTTGTTGGAAGAAGCCATCTCCATTGGGATACGCCATCAACATGATAGGATGAACCTGATCAGCAACGATACTTAGGTGTGTTGTGCTATTCAGATGCTGTTCCACATGAATTAAAGGGCCCAAATCATGCCAGGAAAACATGCCCCAATCCATAACACTGCCCCCACCAGATTGAAGGGCTGTACTCAGGCATGTGGGGTGCATGCTTTCATGATGTTTCCACCAATTTCTCACTCTGCCATCTGAATGATGCAACTGGAAACGTGATTCATCGGACCACATGACTTTTTTCCAATGCTCAACTGTCCAATCCTTGTGTTCCTGTGCAAATTCGAGATGTTTTATCTTGGTAACTGCAGACAGCAAAGGTGTTCGAACAGGCCTTTGGCTTCCATATCCCATATGATGCAGTGTACGGCTAATTTGCCTACAAACATCAGGTGGTCATAATAATCTGGCCACTCAATGTGTGTGTGTATATATCCCACATTCAAAGGCTATTAAATCGCGTTGTTTACCCATATCTTCAGAAAAAAATCACTTCTACTGTCATGGTAAACAACCTGCTTCCCTATTTATAATGGTCTGGCTCTCTAGCAACTTCAGCGTGAAATTATAGCTAATTTGCCTACAAACATCAGTTGGTCATAATAATCTGGCCACTCAGTGTATAATTTTGCATATATATTATGTATATAATTTTTAATACAGTAGTTACTGTATTAAATACAACTCATTCAGAGGAGTGTTGAATTCGTATAGTTTTGGGTTCTGATATACTCTCTGAATCAATAGATATTAATTATAAGATAGTGGTTTATGAAATGTCTTGGCTTTAAAAAATTGATATTTTCACTTAGAAAAATTTGGGAGCCATACTCTAGAACAAATGACTCAAGAGGCAAATTATTAACAACAGAATCTTTCTGGGATCATAGATGGACTCAGATCAGCAGACATTTATTGGAGGTCTCCCATGTGCTAAGCTTCCCAGAATCATCCAGCCATTGACAAGGCTCCAATGCAGGTCTTAAGGCTTCAAGTTTAGGTTCTTTTTTTTTGGAGGTATTCAGTTTTTTTTTTTTAAATATATTTTTTATTGATTAAGATATTACATATGTGTCCTTATCCCCACGTTACCCCCTCCCCCCCATCATACCCTCACCGCCCCCCCCCTCCCCCCGTTGTCCATGTCCATTGGTTAGGCCTATATGCTTGCATATAAGTCCTTTGGTTGATCTTTCCCCCTTACCCCCACCCTCCCCTACCTTCCCTCCAAGGCCAGACAGTCCGCTCTCTAGTTCCATCCATGCTGTGGCAAATGGTAAGAGTTCCTTTTTCTTCTTCCTCTTCTTAAAGAATACCTTTCAGCATTTCATATAATGCTGGTTTGGTGTTGATGAACTCCTTTAGCTTTTTCTTATCTGTGAAGCTCTTTATCTGACCTTATATTCTGAATGATAGCTTTGCTGGATAAAGTAATCTTGGTTGTAGGTTCTTGCTATTCATCACTTTGAATATTTCTTGCCACTCTCTTCTGGCCTGCATGGTTTCTGTTGAGAAATCAGCTGACAGTCGTATGGGTACTCCCTTGTAGGTAACTGACTGTCTTTCTCTTGCTGCTTTTAAGATTCTCTCTTTGTCTTTTGCTCTTGGCATTTTAATTATGATGTGTCTTGGTGTGGTCCTCTTGGATTCCTTTTGTTTGGGGTTCTCTGTGCTTCCTGGACTTGTAAGTCTATTTCTTTCACCAGGTAGGGGAAGTTTTCTGTCATTATTTCTTCAAATAGGTTTTCAATATCTTGCCCTCTCTCTTCTTCTGGTACCCCTATAATTCTGATGTTGGTATGCTTGAAGTTGTCCCAGAGGTTCCTTACACTATCTTCATATTTTTGGGTTCTTTTTTCTTTTTGCTTTTTCGGTTGGGTATTTTTTGTTTCTTCGTATTTCAAATCTTTGACTTGATTCTTGGGATCCTCTTGTCTGCTGTTGGATCTCTGTATATTATTCTTTATTTCAGTCAGTGTATGCTTAATTTCTAGTTGGTCTTTTTTCATATCCTCCAGGGTCTCACTAAATTTATCGGTGGTTTCCAGAAAATTCTTGAAAAACCTTATAAACGTGGTTTTGAACTCTATATCCAGTCGTTTGCTTTCCTCCATTTCTGTCATTTGTGACCTATTTCTTTGTCTCCGCATTTTTTATGCTTCCCTGTGTTGGTAGAGTGGTTTTGTGTGCTAGGTGTCCTATAGGGCCCAGTGGCTCAGCCTCCCCAGTTACCTGAGGTGGACACTCTTGGTGCACCCCCTTGTGGGCTTTGTGCACAGTCTTGTTGTAGTTATGCCTTGATTGTTGTAGGTATCACTGGGAGGAATTGACCTCCAGGCCAATTGGCAGTGAGAATCAGCTGTGTCTGCAGTGGGAGAACTTCTGTGCTGAAGACACCCTTCTGGTGCAAGACTTGCTTCAGTTGGGCTTTGGTGCTCACTGAGTCTGCCCCCTGAGTGTGTCCCTTATGGATCTGAGGAGTTGTAATCTGGATGATCCCACTCTGACCACTGGGTACACTGGCTCTTGGATCTAAGGAGGTGCTAATTTAGCCTCTGCCTGAGGTTACCCAGCAGGAGCTACGAAAAGATCTGCAGATTCCCCTTCCTTTTTTGGAGGGTTTGGAGGTGCCCAGATGAGGCCCAGCTGTGAAGCAATGCAAGCTGCTGTGGGGCCTTGGGCCTTCTCTTGGAAGTTCTGGGTCTGTCTGGCCCAGCTGCAATTTGTTAGGTAATTTTCAGGTTGCAAAGGGCCAGGGCATTCATATGCAAAAGCCTCTGCTGCAGCCTGGGTGGGGCGGGGTCTCAGGGAATCAAAGGGCGGAGCAAGCAGCTATGGCTGATCCTCAGCCTTGCCCTAAGGGGCCGTGCGTCTCAGTGTCCTGGTAATTGCTGCAAGCACCTCTGAGGGAAAGCCGTCCTCAAGTTCCGAGTTCTGCCTGCTGCCAGACAGACCAGTTTCTCCCCGTATGAGTCCTGGGTTCCCAGAGACTTCCCGGAACCAGAGTTCAGAGCAGTCGGGAGCTTGTGACTCCCTCCGGATTCAAAAAGACAGCCGTGTCCTCAGGTGCCAACCCCTTTCTGCGTGCACACCCAAGCCTCCGTACTTCTGCACTTTACTTCTGCAGCTCCTCTGAGTCTCAGTGTGCTTTTCTCTTTCCTTCTAGTTGTAGAATTTCCACTCAGCCAGCCTGCCTGTAGTTCTGGATGATGTCCTTTTTGTCTTTTCGTTGTATTTTTGAAGTTGTTGTGGGAGGCAGCAATTTCCCGTGTTTACCTATGCCGCCATCTTGGTTTCTCCCAAGTTTAGGTTCTTCTTACCTACAACACTCTTCTGGAATTGATGAGAGCTGGAATGCTCTGACTTTATGGGGAGGAGGAATGCCAGGAAGAGAGTAGGGAAAGGACTATAGGAGCAGGAGACTTCTTAAATTTAGATTTAAGGGGTCTGCTTACTTTACAAAGGCTTGCTCTGCCCATAGATATAAAACACACGTTATCTGGCTGCAGCCCTCAGTGCACAGTTTTGGTGTGTTGTCCTGCCTGGATTGTGCTGGAACTAAGAAGGTGGGAGGAGGCCTAAGGCTAGCAAGAGTGGTTAACCTGAGTGACCTGAAGCCTGGAGGATTATGACTAGTGGATGAGGTGGAAGTTGGCACCTCATGGCTTTGTGAGGCTGCTCTGACTCCTGCCTTTCCCTTTCTGGGTGCCAAGTTGAGAGGTTAGCTCTATTACTTTGGGGCAGAACTTGGTGTTTGGAAAACTGGCCACTCCTTAGTGTCACAGCACTACCACACCCTCCTCCCTCTCCTCTGGATATTGACCACCCAGCTTGCGCACACTGACTCCTAATCCTGGGACAATGAGGTGGTCCGGCCTCCAGAACAGAGGGCTGGGAAGTCCTGTAGGCCATTCTCCTGAGGTTACTCGGGACACATCTTTTCAGTGCTGTCCTTTGGTGCTTGCATGAGAAAGTCAAGGGTCCTTCCAATTCGTTATGTGTCATAATTCAGCAGGAGTGATTTCAGAGAAAGAAGCATATATACTACTCAGATGAATTATCCAATTGTTTTCTAAGAGCTAAAAAATGACAATTTTCTACAGTTAGTCTCTTAATGCTGGGAGTTTTAAAACTTTATCACCCAATTTGTCTATTTATAAACATTGCAGAAATGATTCAAGGTATTAAGTGACTTTTCCCTCCAATAATTTGCTCCATCCATCCCCCAGTGCCCGTGTGTGTGTGTGTGTGTGTGTGTGTGTGTGTGCCTGTGCATCCATAGGCACACACACGTACACACATGCACACACACACTCTTTTCACCCTAGTGGAGTGTTTTTAGGGCAAGGCAAGGCCAAGGTAGTGCCAGAGGATAGAAACAAAAACTGTCTGTGGCTTTAGACTGTAAAGCACACAACCTTAGTTAAATGGAGTGAACTCAAAGAATAGTACAAAAATGGCTGGCAAAACATCAATAGAAAATAGCCCCCCAGGCAGAAAGGAAGAAAAAAAATGGGCTGGAAAGTAATGGTATTTTATCTTTGGCTAGTACTGGAAAGAGAGACCCTGCTTCCTAATCAGAATCTCAGGTAGGGAATGTCTGTACTGAGACTTTCGACAGAAGGTCTGATATTACTGATATTTCCATGTCTTGATAGGGCACCCAGCAAAAGGAGTCCATGGGCCTGAGCAGGGTTGCAGGAGGCAGGAATAAGTCATAGTGATCTGCTTGGATAGATAGCCATTGGACACCAGGTGTTCAAAGGATATCTCTGTAGACACCCATGGGGACATATGGCCTGTGGTCCAGATATGCCTTGGTCCTCTGTGAGTCCCCAAACTTAATCTCTGCCTTTGGGAAGGTAAAGGATTATTATAAGTATTGAGTGTAAGCACATCAAAAGCTCATTTATTAATTATCTCCAAAAAGGTCCATTTTTAATAAACCCTGGTGGTTGTCTGAAAGCTGGCACACACTATAGGAAAGCCTGCTGAGACTTGAAGGGGCTGGTGGACACTCAGTCCATTGGTCTTTATTAAACACCTATGATGCTAAATGGAGCACCATTTAGACTTAGAGGAGGCTCCATAGTCCCTTTGGGCCTTAAGTTCCTTTTTATTGCAGCAGGCTAAAGAGTTAGGGCCAAGGAAAGGGAATATTAATGTTCTCCTAGTCACAATATTTCTCTTGAATCTACAGAAATTTGGAAAATGTGAGTCAGGACAGATGAGAAAGACAGAGAGAAATACAACATCTGAATATTTCTAGGTTCACTCATTCAGAGCACAATAGTCAGACCCATAAATGAACATTTACTTTAATCTCTTTGTCTTTCATTTGATTCCTCAGATATGTGCCTTTTAAAAGGCAAATTTAACGGTGAGGGAGGTAATCAATTTATGCTACTATAGGGTGGGCATCTACCCCACGAGTCTAGGAAATTTCTCATAGATATCAAAGGCTTCTTAACCTTTTCTGACATTTAAAAAGCAAATAGAAACTCTGCCAAATAAAAGTGAGCTTAAAACAACGGTCAAGTTGATGTCCAATTGGAAAGAGCCTGGTTCTTCAAATTCTTTCCCTTTTACACACAGTATATTATGAAATGGTACCATAGAACACTGATGTTTCTCTCTTAAAACATACATATTACACACACTTAAGCACACACACCCCATGGCAAACTGTCAACAGCGCAAGGTCCAGATAATATTTTATCCTTTCTCTATCATTTAGGTTTTAAGGGTGGGATTCAAAACTGGGAGAATTAGAGCTGAGCTGTTGAGCAACTTGCAGCTGAGCATGGACTTTCACTCTCACTGACTCTTGCTCTCTCTCTCCCCTCCAGTTTTCTTTAACAAGTTAGCAGCATGTGGCTTGCCCTTTTTCCAGCAGCGATTATTAAAATTCAAAAAACACCTTTGGCCATAAACACAAGTGAAAATTGAAACACGCTCATGAAAGTTTATTATTTTTCGCTTCAATAACTTCACTATACATGGAGAATTTTATCTGCCTCAGGAGGTCTTTGGGTTAGGTAATGAAAAAGCTAGAGGGTGTTAGCAGGGGTGGGGAGGTAGGGGATCCCAAGTCATCTGAGTTGGGAGGCAGCTAGGGGGTGGTGTGCATCTTGGCCTTGGGCCTGCAGTGCTGCTCAAGTGTGTAGGCATTCATAAACTGGAGCCCATCTCCCATCTCTCTCTCCCCTTGAGGCTGCCCTGCCTTTAGGGTCGTGTCAAGGGAGCTGGGCACTGAGATGGTTTTAAGCCAGACTGCCCTGTGTTGACTTGCTGGCCCCTTATTCAAGCCATATGGCTGATTCTATATACTTCCCGCAGTTTTGCTTTGGCTTTAAGACATTTTTAGCTCCTGTCTGGAAACTTGAACATGCCTATACTCAAAAGGGGTATGGGAAAGAGTGGGAGAGCAGGTATGGATAGGACAATGAAGATACACAAGGGTAAAAGGAATCCTATAATTAAAGAGGAGTGGTTGAATTGGAATAATTTACTTCTGAGAAGAGAGGTCTGACTATGTTACCTGATAATGATCTTTTTTTCTAGGGAAAGAGTTAAAGAATATTAAGTTCAGGAGATGAACTTTGGTTTATGTGAGAGAGAAATACACTTCTCAACCATTTACTTGAGAGTCATTTCAGGTTTTTATCACTTGTAGCCAAAGCTGGTCCTAAATACATAGTCATTCACTCAGTAGCATACATGGTCTTTATCAGAGATTAAGCACAAGGTTTGAGGGTAAGCCTTCTAGGACCAGTGATAATTATGCTCCATAACATTCTTGGGGACCATGACTTCATAGAGCTCATCACTTCACCATCCCTCGAATATTGTCCTTATCATCATGACCCAAGATGATGCTATCTATGCTTAAGGCAGCAGGTGGAGAAAGGAATGATAAAAAAGAGGCCAAAAAGACATGCCATCTGTCTCCTAAGAGAGACTCCAAGGGTCTGCCTTATGACATTTGCATTTATATTCTATAAGCAAAAAGTGTGCCCCTCAGCTACATTTATTGCTGAAAATTTATCTTTATTATGAATAGCAATACGTTCAGCTAAAAATTTTATAATTAAGGAAGAAAGAGAGAAAAATATATTGGAGAACAATGAGCAGCTTCTGCCACAGCAGTTAATAGGAGCCCAATCCTTGACTGTTTTATTGGCCTGTGTTGTTTTAGTCACTGTGTTCCTTCCATTGTTCCATGAATCTGTATCCTTATAGAGAATTTGTGCTCTTCACTTCCTCATTCATTTTATCTTTGTGAGTTTTTCTCCATTTTGCTCCTCCATGATTTCACATGCATTCTTTTTTTTTTTTTAAATATGGTTTTATTGACTACAGAGAGAGGAAGAAAGAGGGAAAGAAGTATAGAAACATCAATGATGAGAGAGAATCATTGATTGGCTGTCTCCTGCATGCCTCCTACTGGGGATCGAGCCCACAACCAGGGCATGTGCCCTGATCGGGAATGGAACCATGATCTCCTGGTTCACGGGTCAATGCTCAACCACTGAGCTACACTGGCCAGGTTCACATGTATTCTTGTTCTTTTTCCTATTAAAATCTTTCCTGAGTCAACTTTATATGAAAACTACCAGCTTCTCAGTGTATACTTGGAACTCAGAACAAATAATATGCAGAGAGAGATGTCAAGTTCTATCATACTGTAGACACAGAACTCAGAACAAATAATAGTCAGGGAGAGATGTCAAGTCTATTGACCCTTTTTAAGCTTTACCTATACTTATTTATTTATTTAAATTAGTTTTTTTTTTAGGATTGAGGCACAAATGCATGTGCTTTACATGGCTTATTTTGCACTCATCAATGTGGAATGAACACAACCATCTTCTCAGATCCTTCCTGGGAATGAATTGGGACCAGAATCTCCTTTGGATGCTGTCTGCCTCAGGGATGGAGTTTTGTTTCTCTGGTGCTGCATGGTTTTAGCCCCTCAGCCTGAGTAGCATGACTCACATCCCATCACATCTCCCTGCTGCTTGCTTGCTCTCTCCTGGCTGTCTCTCTGGCTCCATGTAAGATGTTTCTGGTTGCCTCCCTTTCCAACATAATTAAATCCAGTAGACCTTCCAGTTGACCTCATGAGTGTGAGTTAAGCCCATTTATGAAATATGAAATGATCCCAAATGTTCATGATGCAGCTTTCCCACGGGGCTCTGAAGGTGGATCATAAGCTAAGAGCTTCCTGCTGGAGATGCTGTAGTGAAGGCAGATGTGGCATCCCTGGAGATAAGCCAGAACTTCCATGGACTGAGCTCTGGCCTCAAGTAGTAATGATAATTCTCAGTGTTCCCTAAAAGCTTTCTATTATCTCCACGTCCCACTTCTCTTTCCACTCAAGGGTACTTACTTACTCTTATTTTGAGCAAGGCAAGAAAATCAAGATAATATCATGTTATATTGGGTTAATGCTTTATGTTGAACTCTCTGTTTTGATTAGAGACAAGGGAATAGCTGAGCTAACTGATCCATATGTGCTCAAAGCATTGCTTGCATGCGTAACTCATAGGGCTGGATATATTCTCTCCAAGACTCAAGATTCCCTTGGTTACAAGAGAGGAATGGAAGAGATTATGATGACATAAGGCAAATCAGCTCCAATAGAGAAAAAGAATTCAAAGACATTATTCACTTATGGGAGAGTTAGTGCATAAAAACAGTCATGAAATAGATGAGAGAGAAGGCCTGGATTAGTAGACAACGTCCATGCTTGACTCCTTATATTTCTATAGAAAAGATAGGACTTCTGATCCATCCACCAGGAGGGAACAGAATTAGAGGAATAGTTATAATCTGCTCTTTTCTCCATAGCTCTCACCTGAATTTTCTTTTCTTTCTCTACTTTCCCAGGATAGATCCTTGTGTCTGAATTATGGAGTGAGGTGAAGGTGGTAGAAAGGAAGTTTTCAATAGAACTTTCTGAACCAAAGAAGGTTTGAGTCACATCCTCCAACATAGTAAACCTGAATCCCTCTACTTGGGGGCAGGGGAACAAAGCTCATGCTTACTTTGATCTTCATCTAAGTCCTGTTTTTAATTTTGTAGGAAGCTGGGAGTGGGGAAAAGAAGGCATGACAATAATTGGCTATATGCCTGGCCTGCAGGCCTACTCCTAAAAGGCCTTCCTGGCATGGGGTTCTGTTGAGTGTTTTCCCTTAATTTCAGGATAATTCTGACATCTTCTTTTGTTGCCTATAAGCAGGTAGGGAGGGTAGTTAGGGGAGGAGTTCAGGTCAGGAGAGGTATGTTACAGTGGGAAAGTCTTGTGTAACAAATAGGCAAAGTGCTAAAATACATGAGAAGTGTATTAAGGAAGTCAACACTTCCTACCTTTAGCCAGTCATGGGCTTGAATCCCAGTCCCACCTCTTTCTAGCTGTGTGACCTTGCACAAATTCTCTGATGTCTCTATGCCTCAAGTCTCAAAGCTGTAAAATGGGAAAATTATAGTGCCTACAATATGGATTGTTTTGAAGATTAAATAAGTTATTAAATAGTGTCAAATACATAGTAAGTGTTGGGTAAGTATTACCAATTACCACCACTGCAGTCATAATCATCATCAAAATCATCATGGTCATTATGAATGAGGCATTCCTAGAGGTAGGCTTAGGCTTGACTTAGGTGGTGTACAGGACTCAGGTCTTACTCATACTTTGAAGGAGATTGCAAATATAGTGTCAAAGTTCTGGACTGAGAAGTGACATATTTGAGTTTTAGTTCCAGCTGTGTGTAGCCTATGGTGATGTCATCCCTCTCTGAGTCTTGATTAAATAGTTATAAATAAGGGGTTTAGTGTTCAGTGGTTCCCAAATGTTCACCTATAGAAGTAGGCAGGGCGGGCCACACAAGACTTACCTGGGAGTTTGTTACATATGTAGATTTCATGGCCCAACCACCCTCAGAGATTCTGAGTAGGTGAGTCTGGGATGACTTGGGAGCCTGTTTGTTTGTTTTTTGTTGTTGTTGTGTGTTTTTTTTAATCAAAAACAGGCTCCCAAGTCACAACCTTTATACCTGCAATACAACTATTACTGGGGCATCATGGCCTCCAGGTCATCTTTAAGGCCTAAGCTCTAAATGCTCTGGTTGTGTTTCCGAGTATGTAAAGGAATTAAAGGAGAGGATGGTTTGAAAAATACGTGACAGACTAGAAGTGAATAGGAAGATATTTAGTGAAGGATTATCCTTTATCATTTTGCTCATTCAAAACCAAGAGTTTCAACCAAAATACATAACAGACCTCAACTTTTCAGTTCACCAGAACCCACTCTTCTCTGCGAGCCAGGGGCTGTGGTCACTGCCAATGCCAGGAACTGCCCAGATCAGTAGGAGGAATCCTCTTCCCAAAGCCAGTTCCTAACATCTCCATTTCTCTTGGGTCAAATGCTCATTTGATTAACCAGGATTTTTTTGGCCACCAAGGGTAGAAAAGAGAATCCATCTTGTCACTCTAACATGGGGTGAGGCAGTTCTCAAACCATCCCATCTCCAAGTTTCTTTACTTGGCAAACAAGACAGCTTTGCTGTAATCCCACAGTGCTTCTCTCTTTAGTGCAAAGAATAAAACAGAAAAACAAAAACAAAACAAAAAAATGGTTCTTTCCACCATATAAACTGGAACTTCTTTCATCCTTTGAATGACATGGTTTCTTGCTTCTTCTCTTCACCATGGGGACAGGGTGGAGCCCACATTCCCTCAAGAAACCCAAGGTCGTGACATTCATGGTGAACAAACTGCAGCCTCTCAAATGCATTTCCAATTAACACACACAAAGCGTTTCCTAGTGTCTCTTAAATTATAGTTCTATATTTATCACTGCCAGCACACCCCTCCCTCCCTTTCCCAGCTGCCCCCCACCCATGATCTCCACTCTCCTTTTAATTATTTGCAGAAGTGTTTCCATTCTTTTTTTTCCATTTTCACAACCAGTTTTGTTATTAAAAGAATTAAATTGTTGCTAACATTTTAATTTCCCTGTTCAGTGGGATTTACATGACACTGAGGTTTTGTGATATAATTCCTTATTTGCTTCCAAGTTTTCTGTTGGGCATTTAATATGTATAGAATTTCATTATCATCTGATTTACTGTGGCCTCAACATAAGGAAAGACTTTTTAAGTATCAGCTTTTTTTTTTCTCTTTCTCCTCCTTTCCCCCATTTCCTCTCATTCTTACACACACACACACACACACACACACACACACACACACACACACACACACTCTTTCTCTCTTTACCCTCTCTTCTTTTCCTCTCCATTCCTCTCTTCTACACCTTTTTCTCTCTCTTTCTCTTTCTCTCTCATGCCTTCTGACCATCTCCCCACATTTTCAAGTTTCAGTGCTCACATCTGATAGGTTGGTGTCTTGGCTTTGTCCTCCATTACAATTCATTCCTCTAAGAGCTTTTGTAAGCACAGCATCCATAGGTGTCTACTTTCTGGGACATGACAGAGCCTCTCCTGTTAGGGCTGTTACATTGTGATCCACACAGTGGCCTCAAAAGTCTTGTTGAATCCAGACTGATTCCTAGGCTCCCAAGTTTACTGAAAGATGAGCCTCAGCTTAAGGAAGCTGTACTTCAGGAACATGTACTTTAGATTCAGAGTCTAAGGTACATTTTTTTTTGCACAGTATATACATGATGAGAAACATATAGAGTGTGTGTACTAGTATGTGGAGAGATGATGATGATGATGATGATGATGATAAATTCAGATAAGTCAGTGGGACTCTCTTCCTCTGCTTCTTATCCTCAAAGGGTGGGGCTCAGTGGATTTTCACAGAAGTGCAGAATTCAGCTTTTCAACTCGATCCAAAGCTAAAATTTTTTTTGGCCATGTTAAGTTTTAGGGCTCCTTTTAACTGTTTCCCTAATAATCATTATCCCATCTTTTAGTGACTTTTCCTCTTCATTCTGACCCACTTGCCCTCTATACCTATCTCTTCTCTTTCCCTCCTTGATAATTTCTGTCCCATGAACTTGCCTCCACTTCCTCACTTGTCAAAATTTCTTCCTTTTGTGTGGCTTAACCATCCTGTGCCCTAAGTCATTTTTCCTTTGATGGTGTGACTATGGGATCAAGAAGTTAATGTGTTATGTGACACGGCACCAGAGTTAAGTTAGGGTTTTTCCACTTCCTCACTTGTCAAAATTTCTTCCTTTTGTGTCACTGTCTAAGGCAAGGTAGAAATATACACATCAAAGGGTAGGGTTTTAAAAAAAAGAAGTTAATGTGTTGTATCTTACATTTTAATAATGGCAGATAGAAGGTACTCTCCCTTACCCTCAAGAAGCATGCCATATGGTAGGAAATACAGGCACTTAGAAAGCTCACCAAAATGTACAATTAGTCAGAGAGTACTTAGGTCCCCTTAAGTCACACTTTCGCTGAAAAATTCAGAGGGCACCTTGCCTTATTAACCAGGAAGACAAAAATCATTCTTGTGTCCATAGATCTCCAATGAGTAGCTAGAGAAGATCCATTAAGTCTCACCTAGTTGATTATTAAGAAACCTCTTTTCTAAAGTTCTTTTTAGGTGTTTTAGTACCTTAAGATTCTTACCCAGCCCTTATTTACTCAAAGTTAGTGGGGGCCTGTTTTGTTTCTCTCTCAATGAAACTTTCAGTGGCTGCTTGATGGATTCTGATGGGCATAACTGAGTTTTCAGCTTTAGGAACCTAGAACATGAGTAGACTCATTCTTTGTTTTTGTTTCTTGAGATACCTGTCTCAAGAATCTGGGGTGAGGTAGATGATTCAGGAATTTAGAAGCCAGAAGAGTTAGAAATGATATTCTTTCATGGTGAGGTTTCTGTTGGCCCTAGGAAGCCTCTATATTTATATCTTGATTCAGGACCTGCCCAGTAATTAGTTGGGAAGAACTTCCTAAATCAGTTCAGTTAGTTTGGGAAGAACCTTCAAATCAGATCAATGAAAACTGACCTACTGTAATTGTTTTATAATGTGTCTGCAAATTATTTGTTATCCCTCCTATCAAAAGTTGGAGCCAAATTCTTCTCCCCGTGAAGATGGGCCAGACTTTGTGACTACAGTAATACATAAAATATGCCATATGCTATACTGTGTGACTTCTAGGCCTGTGTTATGCAAAGCAAGTTGGCTTGTGCCTGGGTTGTCTCAGGACACTCACCCTAGGAACCCAAATGCCATGCTTTAAGTAAGTCACATGAAGAGGACACATGTAGGATTCTATCCACAGCCCCATTTGGTGTCCCAGCTGATGACCAGCATCAACACTAGACATATGAATGAATAAGTCTTCAGATGATTCCAACCTTTCAGTTGCCTCAGCTGATGCTGAGTGGAGCAGAGATGAGCATTCCTCCCCAAGACCTGTCTACATTTCAGATTTATGAGCAAAGTAAGTGTTGTTATTTGAAGTCACAAACTTTTATGGTAGTGTGTCACACATCAGTAACAGAATACCTATTCCCTTTGCCTTGTTCTTCTCAACAGATGTAAGCACCTTGATATTTTCTGAAATTCCTGATTCTGTCCTAAGACCTTCCTTCCAGAGCATTCCTGTCCTAAAATGACATTCTTCCATAAATCAATCAAATGAAATACATCCTCATATGGAAGTGAGTTTCTCTTGATCTGACTGTCTCCACCAATAATTAGCTTTGCATTTACACTGATAGCTCTGGAAATTAGTTTCTTTAAATGTAAAATGAGGGGCTTGAGCTATATAATCTCTAGGGCTTCCTTCAGTTTGTACCTCCTTCTCTATGGGTCTGCTGTGACATAAAGATTGAATTTTACAGATGTTTAGCTAAGAATGACTGATAATAGCTTAGCATTTCATGACCTCTCATGACCATTTAACAGCTGCTTGCAGTGCCTTCCTCCAATGGAGTGAGTAATAGGAGCAGCTCAGACACTACAGCAGGCTCTGTACTGGATGTTAGTCTTGATCTGACTGTTACTAGGTATCTGGGAGTAAAGTTAGTTTCTGGTTCCCCTCTTCCTAAATGTGGCAGAGATAAATGAATCAAAGGGTTCCCTGTCTAGCCATGAAAAGCTGATACTCCTGACATCTCTGGGCCAGGAATGACCTAAGAGGATCTGGAGGGTGTATAATATGTCTCCATTCAGTGTGGGTTTCTGAAATGCCCCAGAATTCTAGACCTCTTTCTGGTCCCATTCAAAATTTGGGCCCGAATAGTGTTTCTTCTTTTCCTGTAGAAGCAGGAGAAAACGTTATCAAGTGAGGAAACCCCATGAGAAGAATTCATGTCCAGAGAGAGATTGCTTCTTATTAGTTTCTCCTGAGAAATAGTGAACTGGCTCAAAGAGAAGGGCAGCAGGACAATGCATGTTGTGAAACCAAAAGCAAAAGGAGCATTTTTAAAAAGGCTGGAAAAATAATAAAAAGAGTTGGAACTCTTGTAAATGTCCAAACCAACAGTGGTAATTCTGAAAAGTGTAGGATTTGATTACATTGCTTCATGAGCATGAACTTCTAACCACACCCTCTCCCCCTTATCTTGATTTTCCCAGGCAGAGGGTTATCCAGGGGTGCTGACTGGGCACTTCAGGTCCCACTTGGAGTCTTTTCCTCAATGTAATGATGCTGAAGGCTATGATTGGTCTAAATTTACAAGCCCTCAAATACCAGATTCTTAACCTGGGCCTAGAGACTCCACTTATTGAGCAGCTGGATCTCCAGATTTTTCCTAACATGATCAGTCTTGCCAACTCCAGGTACCTTGCCTCCTCCGTGGGGTCTTTTCTGATGCTTCAACCTACACAGTCAAATTTCTTAAGTCCTTCCAATGTGCCATTGTTCTCTGCATGTCTGTTACCTATGGGTCCTCATTTAATTATTTAGATTTTAATATAAATAATAAAGAATAAGTAAATAATAGGAAGAATAGTTGCATATTCATGGTTTTAAAAGAATACAAAAGGATAAAGTTGTGTGTATGTGTATGTGTGTGTGTATTCCCAGGGCTAATCTATGATGATACTAATATTGTTGTAGAGACGGATAGTACATTTGGAGGTCAGGCTGGGAGAACTGAATGAGTATAAGCCCTCTTGTGCACAGAGAGTAGTTACTATATTTATCATTTTGCACCTTAGTTTATTTTTTATTAACCACATATTTTGGAGGTTATTTTTATCAGCACACTTATAGCTCCTTAGTCTTATAATGGTTGCATTTTTCGAGTTGCATAGAAGCATCATTCCTTATTTAGTCCCCCATTGCTGGACTTTCAGGTTGTTTCCATTCTCTAATCATGGTAAATCATAAAGAAGATTCTTGCTCCAGTCCAAGTCTATAACCTTGTTGGGTGGTAGGCCCATGGTTTATTCTTTATTTCTCCCCCAAACTTACAACAGAGTCAGTAATCATTATAGAATCATTAGTGTGGGATAATCAGTGAGGATCACTAGTAGTAGTTAATAAGCTAAACTATATTTGCAAATATTATATATCTGATAATGTGTTAATATCCAAAATATATAAATAACTCATATAACTCAATAGAGGGGGGGAAACCCAAACTGATTAAACAATGGGCAAAGGATCTGACTAGACTTTTTTTTTCAGAGAAGACATACAAATGACCAACAGGTACATGAAAAGATGATCAGCATCACTGATCATTAGAGAAATGCAAATTAAAACCACACTGATATATTACCTCACACCTGGTAGAATGGCAGTCATTAAAAGGACAAGAAATAACAGTGTTGGTGCAGATGTAGAGGAAAAGGAACCCTTGTACACTATAGGTAAGGAAGTAATTGGTGAAGCCACTAGGGAAAATTGTATTAAGTTTTCTCAAAAAATGAAAACTATAAATGCCATATGATCCAGGATTTCTACTTCTGGGTATTTACTAGAAGGAAATAAAATCACTATCTCAAAAAGGTATTTGCACCCCCATATTCTTTTTAGCATTATTTACAATAGCCAAGGCATAGAAACAACTGTCCCCTGATGGGTGGACAGTTAAAGCAAATGTAACACACACACACACACACACACACACACACACACACACACACACACTGGAATATTAATGAGCTATAAAAAAGGAAAGAATTCTGCCATTCAAGACAACATGGATGGACCTTGAGAGTGTTATGCTAAGTGAAATAAGTTAGGTAGGGAAAGACAAATATTGTGTAATTTCACTTATATGTGGAATCTAAAAATCAAAAACCTACTCTGCCAGCATGACTCATTGGTTGAGTGTCGATCTATGAACCAGGAGGTCACAGTTGATTCCTGGTTAGGACATATGCCTGGATTTCGGGCTTAATCCTCAGCGTGGTACATGCAGGAGACAGACAATCAATGATTCTCTCTCATCATTGATGTTTCTATCTCTCTCTCCCTCTCCCTTCCTCTCTGAAATCAATAAAAATATATATAAAAAATAAAAAACCACCAAAACAAACAAGAAACCAAACTCTTATATATAGACAATAGACAACAGATTGGTGGTTACCAGAGGGAAGGGTTTGGGGTTGGGGGGAGATGGATGAAGGTGATCAAGAGTTTAAAAAAATAAATTTAAAAAGAGCTGAGTTTCTCTATCCCTTATATTAGTTAACCAAAAAATTACAATTTGCTGCGCAGGAAAAATATACAACTAACATGAGGGTTCTTCTACATGATTTATTGAAATGAAATTTTAGCAGAATTAAAACCTTGCTAAAAGTAAAATTCCTAGTTTGCAGAGAGAAAAAAAGGCTATCCAGCTTTTTGGTACCCAATGAGCAAATGAAAACAAGTGCTTCTGACACCTTAGGAAAGAAAGGAGGTGACAAACACATTCATTCTCATCTCTTCTCTTCTCAATTTATGAAAATGTTTACATGCTGAGTAGAGGTAAGGGGTAAGTGGCTTGGGGATCTGGGTAAGTTTCTTTGTGAGATTAGGAGACTTGAGGTGGGGGAGAGTGAAAATAGTTAATGGTGCAACAACTTTCCAAGAGCACCTAGCTAGGACATAGACAACTCATCTACAGTGTTGATCAACAAGGATCCAGAGGACACCTGTGGATACAAGGACTTTTTTTCCCCCCACTGCTTTGAGGATACAATAAGACATCCCCATATGCTCAGAAACCATATTGGGGAAGGAAAGGGCAGGAGAGTAATTAAGTCAAAGTCTGGGAACCTGAACATTTTACCTAAAAACATTTTTTAAAATTACTGCATTTGACTGAAATTACCCAATTGGATTAAATTTACCTTTTTCTTTTCTCAGAAAATGTGGGCATCTGGGGAAAATCATATCAGCTATAGAGACATGAAGAAGCTGTATTTTCTCTGCACATCTGTGGGTAGTATGAGTTTCTGACCCCCCTGGAGGTCTGACCTTTTATTAGATATCATATTTTTTGTAACCACCCTGAGTAGAAATATCTGACAAACAACCTCTGGCTTAAGAAGGCCTGTAATGTCCTATAACAAATTTTGGATTATTATTCACAGTCATGGGGGACAGGGAGAGGCTGGATCATTAAATCTTTTAACAATAATTCAAAATCTCATTTTTGCTGAGTGTTGACCATTGACCAAATTTTCCAATTGCTCAGAGGTTACCAAATGAACTGATTTGAACTTTATTTCTTTATTGCTTCTATCAGAGGAGTAAAGAATCTGCAAAATAATCAAACATGATCTTAAACTCCCTGTGGTTGCTGGGACTGGCCATGGGATGGGAGTTGAGAATGGAGATTGGGGAATGGGGCTGAGGTGTGTCTTTGAGTCACTCTAAGACAGCCCTTGGGGTTTCTCTCAGGGTATACATGACCTTCCTCAGAGCTCTTCAATGACTTCCCTGTGTGACTGGAATACTATCTAAGCTCTTCTCCACGTTGCCTGCCTTTCTGATCTCATTGTCTTCTGCCTCACTCACGGAGCACCAGATGCTCTGTTTTATGTCAACATAGATTTTTTTAAATAAAATTCTTAGAAAACTCCAAGCTCTTTTCTGTCCCTTAAGTCATTATTCTGTCTGTTTTCTTCTCAAAATCCTCTTTACTCATTATTTCCAGTTATCTCCACGTCATTCTCAATATTTCAATTTAAATGTTTGTGACTTGCTTGACCTTCTGTGACTCTGCCTCCATTAGTATCTTTCACAAAGTCTTAGCTATTGCTTCTTAAGCACTTTTCACAAGTTGTGATGACTTATTTATTTATTGGGTCATTTTTTGTCTGTTTCCTGCTGTGGGACATGGGATGTAAGTTCCTAAAGGACCATATCTGTCCTGCTCATCACCCTGTCTTTAGCAGCTAGCACAGTTCTGGCCATAGACAATTGTTGAATGAAGGAAGTGGGCAGATATTGTTTATGTTCTGAGCTCAGTTCGGATACATGGTAGCCTAAGGGAGGAGGAGGGACAAATTATCCCATATGGTCTGTAAATGGGATAATACTCCTTAAGGAGACTCTTCAGAGAGATGGAGTAACTGTGGAGGATGCAGCTTCCCAATGGCAGAGGGAGGGATAAAAATGAGGCAGCGGGAAGGACAAATGAAATTTGCTCAAAGCAACCAGATGTTTCCTCTCCCAATCACTGTATTTCCATGAGAAAAAGGGATGTGGGAGTGCAGAGGGGAGATGATAGATGATGATTTGCCTGGATTTTACTTCCTCCTGAGTTGCCCAGTCACTGAAACCTGGGGCCTTCAGCTCCCTCCTCCCCTTGATCTCTTTCTGCCTCACCAAATGAATCATGGCCAAGGCATTTGTGCAAAGCATAATCAAGTGACAGAGGGGTGGGAGCTAGAGAAAAACCCAGGGGCTGGCTTATGGAAAGCTTTAAAGCCATTCTGAACCCTGAAAGGCAAGTGTCTTCTAAGCTCCAGAAGGAAGCATCATGCTCGAATGGTGGATCCTGGGCCATTGAGAACCTGTGGGTTCAGGAGAATTGGGACAAGGTCTCTGAGTGGTAAGGTGGCCAGGATATTGGGGCCATGAAGAACTAGAGAACTCACCTCCTAACCTCAGGTGGATGGAAACTTCACCTGAGGCAGGAAATAGTCAGGGTGCCTGGCCTTTGGCTGGATAATTGATTCTTGGCAGGGAAGGATATTACTAGGTGTAATTCTAGAGTGCCTCACAAATGCTCTCTAACACAGTTGCTCACATTCAATACTCACGAAGTACTTATTAGGCACCTACCATGTTCCAGACCTCGATATTATCATTGATAGCCAAACAATGAGCAAACAGCAAAATCCAGCCCTTATGGAGATTACATTCCAATGGGCTAATGATCTATGTAGGTTCATGGAATTTACATTCTATGTGCTTACATTTTGGGGACACTCTAATGCTGAGAGTAAAGCTATCTTTTTTTAAAGGTCTCTTAAAAGTTGTGATACTGGTGGCATTCAACTGTTGAGATGAAAGAGGCAATGGCTGTTAGAAATCTTGAGGGAGAGGAAAGCAGTAAAAGTATTAACATGAGAAATGGCCATTTAAGTCCATCATGACATGGCAGCATGATAATACATGACAGGCAGGCGCTGAAGAGCTTCCTATAGCCAGAATGAAACTGGCCTTTGGAGTGCAGAGAGGCCCTTGGCAGGAAGGAGCAGCTTGCTAGGCTTATCTGGTGTCCCTGCAGATAGTGGGGTAGAATCTTCTGGCTTCTTGTTTGTTCTTGCTTCTAGACCATTTGCACTGTTACCACCCTAATACCTTCTCCTGTGAGGTACAGACATTCATTTCCAACAGCCTCTTTTCCTTCTCAGTTCTGCTGTTTATATGCTGGCTGGTTACTCTACATTCAGGATGGTCGATTACTAGTGGCTGACTTCCTTTGTTCTCATCACTTCTCATCTCTTCTCTCTTAATGCTCTAGATGTGATTTGTTAGGTAAGGCAGAAAGGGGGTGGGGTGGGACCAAAGAGTTGGGGTCTCTATGGGGTGCAGAGAAAGGATCAGAACCTGATGAGTAGTCATTAGTTCCTTCTCCATCCTCACTGCACTTCAGCAACCCTGTCTCAAGACCATACTCTGGGACTTTTCACCTCCCATTACTCCTTCTCTGATATTGAAACCATTTCCTCTTCTCACTGACCACAACTTGTTCTTTTGCACTCTCCATCCACTGCGTGAGTGATATCTCTGATGGCATCATGCTTCTTTTCCCCCCAAGTACATTAGCTGATAACCAGTACCCTCTGACTCATGTTTACTTCTTTTCTAATCAGGATATACCCGGTGTTATAGCAATTCAGCTATTATTATAAGGGAAAAATCAACCCCTTGTCACTTAACCAGTTATTAGTTACATTTTCTGTTACTACTTGCAGCCCAATACTTTCCTAACCAATGTACATGATCTCCCTAGTCCACTTGATTTTTTGATGTTGCTATGCTGTAGCTGCTAATCATTCCCATGTATCTCCTTTAATTATAGACCTTCCATATTCTATGAGACTGCCAGAGCTTGAAGAGCCCTTAGATATTAACATCCAGCCTCCTAAATTTATCTGTAGAAAATAATATGGAGAATTGGTGGGAAAGTCAGGCCTGAAGCCCAAGGGTCTTAGAAATGAGTCCAGCATTAAGGGCTAGCCATCTCGATTTGAAATAATAACAAAGACTGAAGGCATGGAGAGAATCCCTGCTCTCTTTTTTGATGTGGCCATGGTGGCTATACTGTGGGTACACAGTGAGCACAGCCATGTGCCTTGAGGCTCAGACCATCTTGCAGAAGAACAGACCCTGATCATCACCCTGAAAAGTGGGGAGGCCCCAGGTGCTTGCTCACTGTGTTTTTTTCTCTGGTCTTTAAAATTGCTTTCTAGGAGACAGGTTCAGCCTCTGCTCAAGGTCTTGGAAATTGTCCCCCAGAGCAGTAATCAGGCATGAGCTCTACGACCACACTCTTACAGGTTCTGTGAGCACAAGCTAATTAATTAGGAGTCGTACACACAGGGAACATGCTGCTCACCGGCTGTCCAGTTTGCTCTGTCTCTCTTTTAATCTTGACTTTTGTTAGGTCTCATTTAAGCATTCAATATCTTACATTTTTTCTGCTCCATTTCCATCTGTATGTGTGACATCTTAGCCACAGCCCTCACTTTTTTTTAACAATGAACACTTAGCAGTGACTATCATTTTATTAATTTGCTTTTTATAAATCCCAGCACCACGTTACATCTTTGAACATTCTGCTCCTTTTTCCAGGAAGGCTTTCTCTCTCTGACTCTCTCTTTAGTCCCTTGGCTGCCCTTTATTGCCATTCCAGTCTCTGCACAAATACCAATTCCTTAGGCAGGCCTTTGCCTACTCCCCCTTCCCCCATGCTATCCATGACACTCCAGCATGACACTCCCTTCCCTGTGCAGCCTAGATATTTTATTTCCTTCACAGTATTTGGCATCACTTGAAATGATCTTAATTGTATGTTTACTTGTTTAGTTTCCATTTCTCTTGTTAGAATGCAAGCATCCCTTCTAGGGCAGAAACATCCTGGTGTTTCCCAGAACCCAAAACTGTGCCTGGCTTTAAATAAACATCCCAAAACCATTTGTTGAACTAAAGAGAAGATGGGCTTTTGAAATGAACCTGTTCTGCCTCATAGGTTGTCTGTGCTCTAGGTATGGAACAGCCATCAAAAACTAAAGACAAACACTCATGCCAGTTCTCAGTCTTAGGTGCGCAGTGCAGTGAAAATGTTTATGCAGTAACTTTCCTCTATTGTCAGCTTTCCTTGTGTTCTTTTCTGAACACTTGAGATATCAGATGTAACTGACAGATGTTAAATCAAGCACTTTTATATCCATCCCAATCCAAAGAACAGTGTTTTTGTTGTTGTTTTTCTAAGATGGGGGCAGATCTCTCTTGAAAGCTTGATTAAAAGTGCATGCCATCACTTGCTGGTTGCAAATCCCACCTCCGCCGACTCTGTCTGAGCTCTTCTGAGAAAGCATCTGTCCCCTCCTTGATCGGCCTGCCCTGGAAATCCTCAGGCATCAGCAGAGTTCCCACGATCCTCCTTGAGAGACTACAATTTCTTGCATGCCTCCACCAATACTTGGATGAATTTTCAATTTGGCTTTGTATGTCCCCTTATATTAAATCTAATCTCTTGAGTTTAAACTCTAAGTCTGCCTCTACCCACCTCCTTACTCCCACCACAACCCAATTTCACCATGAATCTACTTGCCATTATTCATAGCCTCTCCTAAAATGCTTTTTCATCCTTATCTGTGTGCCTCAGCCTCTACAAGTTCAACAACTGCCCATCACTACCTGGAGAGAACTGTCCTTGTGTCTCCTATTCCAACTTTCTTCCTCATCCACAATCCTTACTCAAAACATCATGTTGTGGGAGAGTTCTCCTGATTTACTCTCTCTGTTATGCCCTACCTGACCTATTGCAATTACCTCTCCAATGAATCTGTTTGTCTGTACACAGTCATCACAACAGGAATCATATGTGTTCAGAGGTAGGTAGGCACTAGATTTTTGGTCCCCATTTAGCCTTCATTTTTGATGGAATTTTCTTCTAGGTAAAAACTGTTGTTTTCTGGGTCTGGGATGGCAATGTGTCTACATTGTTTATTAACCTCCATTCTCTTTAGTGGACATCAGAGTTGAGTGTAAATAGGAAGACCATAAATGAGTAATCATGGTTCCAGGTTTATTCTTCCTTAACATTCTTGACACCGCGAACCTGCACATCATCTCCAGAGCCTTGTGGCTGACAAATTGCAACTCAGAGGAATGATCTTGAGTGAAATTTTTCTTTTAAGGCAGCCCAGCACAGTTTGGCAGGAGGGGGAAGAAGAGGTAAGAGCCTCTGTCCTCGGGGGTCTTACAGTTCATCAGAGAAAGGAAATCAGCAAACAGGCATAAGGGAAAACACATAAGGGGGTGCTGAAAGGAATGGCTTAAAACCCCAAATCTTGACTTTTGGTTCTTTGTTTTACCTACCATTTACTCTCTTGGCAACTGTTTAGGAATATTTCAGAGTCACTTGTGTAGAGCCTGAGAGTGAATCAAAAGTCTCTTTTCATAGACCCACCGGGCTGGCGGAGACCTGTGAAGGTCATTCTGTCCATTCCCTCCCTCCTAGGCCAGACCACATCAAGTCAGTCTGCTCAGTCAGGGGTATCTCTTGTTTCCAAACCTCACCGGAGACAGATCCTACCCAGCATTCTCTGTCTCCTCTTCCTGCCCGGTGGTTTTGAATCGTGGTAATGAATGGCTGAGATGGCTGCATTCTTGGACAGCCTCTTAGTCCTGCATATTTGTCAAGGACTCCTGGGGAAGGAACTCAAGGGGATCCAGAGGCAAAGGCCTGTGTGGGTCTGCCCAGCCATACTCAGCTTTTTCCACTGGGCTTCTCAACTGCATTCTGTCTGTGCTCCAAGGTGGGAGGTGGATCCCATTTGCAAGGAACTGAATGCTGGTGTTTGACTTATTGCTGTATCAGTGCCCAGAAACCCTGGTAGAGAATATGTCTCTTTAATTTGGAAAAAAGGACTTAGAATTCCACCTGCCTGTTCAGTCTTTAGCACCTCTTCTTATTCCACCCTACTTTTCTCTTCTCACCTCCCTCACATGTCAGAGGAACAAAGGGACAACTATTTCATTAAGAGGCAGTGAAATGAGTGGTTAGGATCAGGGACTCTGTAGCGTTAGATCACAGCTTTGCTCCTTACTATCTGTGTGATTATGGTAGCTCACTTAACTTCTCTGTGCCTCAGTTTTCTAATTTTTAAGTAAAAATAGTAATATTACCTATTTTACTACATTGTTGTATGGATCAAATTGCCATACGCAAAGGCTTACAAGACTGGTTGGCCCATAATAATTGCTATATAAGTAGTTTCTACCACTTTTTTTTTCTGTTTTGGATGAAAAAATAAAGGTCCAAGAGACAAAGTAATTTGTAAAAGTTCATAGCTAGTTGGACATTGTGATGTCTGGGTAAGACTCTGGTAGTCACCTTAGAACCAGTAGGTTAGCTAGCCAACCAATGAGGGTGGTAGAGCAGAAAAAATGGTAGGAACCTGAGCCTCCTTGTTGTCATTGAGCTCCCAATTAACCTGGAATATCACTACTCATGACTTTTGTTAAGGGAGATAACATGTTTTCTTAATTGTTCAAGCTATTTGAGATGTACAGTTTCCTATTACTTGCAGATCAAAGTATCTAAACCAATTCAACTACCATATCAAACTCTTGCTATTAGGGGAGGAGGGTAGAGAAAGCATGCTGTGGGAGCTTGTCCTTTGACGGGTAGTCTCAAATCTATGGGTTTGTTCCTGAGAGTAGTGAGTGGGTAGTGGCAGCACAGAATAACAGTGGATCTTGGTTTCTCACATCAAACTAGAGCTGTGAGCTGGGTCATGAGCTGCTGACAAAGCAGAGTTCCTCAAGCTCTTTAGAAAATGGAGGAGCTCCCATAACAACCAAACAACCAGAATCCAGGGGGCAGATGACAATGGTCCTGCAGCTTCTCCCTACTCGGATTAAGATGCATGAAGGTAATAAAAACCACCCAAAAGGAACTGTAAAAAGAGGCATTGGGAAGCACATCCAAGAGTGTGAAAAGGAAGGAGAACAGAAGGAACCCATGGAAAGAAAGTCTTCCAGACCAAATGACGGTCCAAAAATAATGAGACCAAAGTTCAAAGAAGTAATTTAAACCAAATAAGGCTGGGAAGCCTGAGCCAGCAAGGGGAGGGCTCACTCTTTAGGGAGCGGGTGAACAACGGGGATGAAGTTGAGTTGAGTTCAATTTAGGACAGCCAAGGTGTCTGATGTCCTGGCTCTCCCACTGCCCAGGTCAGTGGAAGGGTCAGGGCTTGATGGTATGTGCCTTCTTGCCTCCTCTGCAGCGAGGTGACTGGAGCACTGTCTCCACCCCCAGCATTGACAGGACTGCTTGAGTTTGCAAAGTTTACCTCATCTGGGTGGGCTTGTGCAAATGCAAGAGAGAGCTCCTGGGACAGGCAAATGAAGGAAATTTTACTTGCTTAGAGCCAAGTTTCTTTTAGGCCCTATTTTATATTTCATTTCAGCAAAGAATTACAGGGACGCCAGAGATGATGGATGCTAAGCTCATTAACTGCCTGCTGAATTTTGGACTCAGGCTTTTGCTGTTCCTATAGTCCATGTAATTGTTTAGTGGCTTAGTGTCAGAGAATACATCTGGTTCATTTGTGTATTCTGCATATGGGTATGTGTGTGCATGTACACATGAAAAATATTTCTATTTACTTTTTCTACTTACCATAGTCCCTATCCCAAACTTTAAAAGTCTATACCTTCCACTATAGCCCTTTAAGTTATAACACTGAGTTAAGACAAGCAAAAAAGGTAATAGTTTCACAAGAGTTGAGGATTTAAGGAGGTAATGAAATGAACATGGACAATTTAAATCTCTTACCAACCCTAGAAAGCCTCTCCATTCTATGCACTTCTCTCAATTATGATCTCTGATAGTTATTCTTATGAGAGAGGTCAGAACTGAACTGTGCATCATGGTCACCAATTGATTCACACTGCATTGAAATATACAAAGAAAATGTGCCTCCTGTAACTTTTAAAGTTCTGTGACTGAGCTAATGTGAGTCTCAACAGCACTGGCTAGTTGTAAAGCAACCTTGCCACTTAATATCTCAGCCTCTTCGTTAAGTAACGCTTTATCCCAATCTGATTCAGAGTTGTTTTGCCTATGTCTAGAGCACTCGTGAATTTATGGGTCAACTGCTCATCACCAGTTGTCTGGGTGTGTGTGTGTGTGTGTGTGTGTGTGTGTGTGTGTGTGTGTGTGAGAGAGAGAGAGAGAGAGAGAGAGAGAGAGAGAGAGAGAGAGAGAGAGAAAGTACTACTACAGGATTGCATTTCTAGTTACTTCCCTGCTTCCCTGAGGAATTGTTGCCCAGGCCATGTTGACTATGGCTTTGAGTACGGCTAAAAGGCTCATACTCCTCCAGGCTGTGCTTGGGGAAGAGCACTGCTGGTTCCCAACCTAAATATTCTCAGGGTCCTTCTACACTTCCCTAGAAATTTCCATACTAGGACGCTTTCTTTACTCTCTTCCCACCTGAGACATTGTTTGTCCTTCTTTATTTCCCGAGTCTTAAAGGCAAATCAGGTGCCAGGTATAAAAACTTGTTTCCATGGATAAATGTACATTACTTTTGAAATATTTAC
>NW_005871051.1:17322298-17385949 GCF_000147115.1 Myotis lucifugus | reverse complement strand
TAACAAAATGTGTTTATCTGCTAAAGCTTTAACAGACTTTATGATGCTATGTTAGTGTGAACTAACCAGTGAGGTAGAGCCTTCTCATGACTTAGAAGTGGCCATGCAGTTTCTGCTCCCTGCCACAAGCACTAGTATTGATGAAATACATACAGAATTAGCTGTTGAGTGAATTTCTAGATTTCAGCATTCTTTATTTAATTTTCCTAGTGATCCATTAGAACTATATTTTGAACCACTTTTTTTAAAAAAGCAATGACTCTAAAATGTGAACACCTGATGCAATTTTATTTATCTAACTAAAAGACACTTTATCTTTTTTCCTTATGCTTGAGACTCTGATTAGCATGAAAATGTCCACATCTGCTATCATTTTGTTGGTACTACTACTTGTGCATAAAAAGTAACATTACAGATATATATAGAGACAGTCTTGTGTATTTTAGTCTTGTGTAATATAGTCTCATAATATTTTCTATTAAGCCATCTGGCCAATTTCCTGGCTTCCCGTTGCCCACCATATCCCTCCTATATCCATAACTATATTAATTTAAAACATTATTTATTTTATAATAGGAACTATCAACTCACTCCAATGCTTTGATTTCAGATCAAAATTGGCCAGTTGACTTTGTTAACTGTAAAGTAGTCTAATTGTCCAATAAAAGCCAAGCTGCTGGCAACCAGCAGATATGTGAACATCACCATGTGCTCCACAGTTACAGATTGCCTATCCCTATACCTCTCCCAAAGTTAGTAGACTTTGTTGCCTTGTCTATCTGCAAAATGGGATACTTGTTTCTATCTCCTTAAGTTGTTATGAGGGCTTATGTATTAATATGGTGATGTATATGCCACCATGCCTGGCAGATAGTAAGCTCTTCGTTAATGGAAGATGTATATAGTCATTAATGCCCATTAAAGAGTTAGAACCCAGGCTCCTGACTCTCTGGCAAATTTTCTTTCTAAGACATTCTCAGCCTATGTTACCATGATCAGTAAGACCCTGCCTCAAATAGTTTTATGATCTGTGAAAACACAAGTCCAACCCCTGGGAGGCAGGGACAACAGGCAGAGGCAGTACGCTACAGTGTTGTGTATTGGGGGTTAACAACTCCAAATGCCATCAGGACTCAAAACTGTGGTAGCCAACAGCTCTATTATGGATAGTTCTGAGCATGCCTTTGCAGGGCCTGCTTGGACCTGCCCCAGTTCAGCTGCCTGCAGAAACAGCTTAGAGCCCTTGCTATGGGCCTATTCTTTGCACAGCTCTGGCCAATCAGAGCTCTGTTGCTACGCAGCCCCCCCAGACAGATCCTTTCTCTCCAGTTCTAGTCTCAGCCAGCATAGCTGTCCACTGACATCCTTTTGCTATTTTTGTTTGGACTGATTTTTAAAAAGCACCCAATATCATACTTTTCTCCTTAGTTTTCTCCTTCTTTTCTTACTCTATTCAATCTCCACCCAAGGCTCTAACACACACATAAAACTCAGAATCATTAACAAAAGAAACCTTGGCCCAAGACAGAAAACAAGCTTTAAAAAGACCCTTATTCCTTGCCTGTCAATGCTGGGAAAATCTGCTTTTTCTGATATTTGGGGACACTGATTAAAAGGTGGCACCATTGCCACATATTTTACTTCCCACTCTTTCTTCTCTGGTTCCAGGAATAGAGAAATCAACAGAAGAGAGAGACTCAGGTTTAAAACAATTTGCACTCCTAACCTCTATCAACACCTCTCCCAAGAGCCCAGCTACAAAGCTAGTGTCACTAGACACAGTCATTAGCAAGGTGGGGCCCACAGCCTCTCTGCTTTCCTCCTGTTATGACAGCACATTTGGAGGTTTTCTGCTCATCTTCTATTCTCCACACACTCTATGACAAAAGAAAGCACAAGACTTCTTGAGAGAAAAGGGGCTGTACACAGCAGGGGCTTGAAACAACATCTGAGCACAGTGGGGTGGGCTGGGGGATTTTCAGGGAGGTCAAGGTCTCAGAAATTACAAAGATACTCATTTTCCTTTGCTTCTGAATAGGATGGTGGTGGTCTTCCCAAACTTAGGTGGGTGCTCCAGCCTGGGTTGAGTAAGATTTGAGAGGGGGTTAGGAAAGGAGAGTAAAGGGAATATGCCAGCACCACTGTCCTCCAGACAGGAAAGCGGGTGAGTGGGTTCTCTGTCCTTAAGGTGCAAGCAGGAAATAAGTGTCGTGGCAGGATTGAACTTGAGGAGGACCAGAGGCCCGGAGGTACTTCTCAATAGCCAGCGTTTCTCAGAAACATAGCGGAAGTCTCTCAGACAAAGCAAACAGGCTGGCATCTCTTTCTTGGGAGTCAGAGGAGGGGACAGAGTGAGGTAGGTTTAGCCAACATATCAAAGACAGTGGTGAAATCTTAGGCATCTGGGGGGTCTGCCAGCCTTGCCTTCCATAGCAGCTGGGGCAGCTACTCTCAGTGCCCTCACCTGGAAAACTGGCATGAACTTGGTGGCCAGACCATAAAGGGAAGTCTGTGGGCTGAATGACCAACTGCCCCTTAAATTCACTTCCTGATGCCAGGTCTTAGCTATAGAGACCTATGCCTGTTTGGGCCCCTCTCCATGGGTCCTGGGAGGATTAGGGGGTTCATTTTTGTGCTTGTCATCCAAGTTACCCTCTCTCTGCTCTGCCTCTTCCTCCTGCCTTGCCAGACACACCCTTCCTCACTCATCAATACTCAAACCACACTTGAATCTGGTGTAACCAAGTGCTCAGACTCATAACTGAAATCCAGTTTCTACAAAGTCTCTAGACTATTAGCTCTCTTCCTTTACCCCAACTACTCAGAACCTACAAAGAAGAAAACAAACAACACATGCAAACAAAAAAATCAACAAAGAACAGAAGAGAGATTTCTTAGCCTTGGGTTGGAGGCACAGCAGGAAGTTGCAGCCACACCAACTATGCTTCATGGCCAGAGTCATGAGTCATGACCCTGAGGTTGAGCAACCCAACTTGCAACACCAGGGTGTTGAGGTGCTGAAGTCCACTCTCTTGCCCTCTAGTAGGTCAGTTCTTAGCTCTAATATAATTTTATAGATGGAAAATTCCAGAGAAAAGTGACCTGCTCTGTGTTACACAGCCAGGCATAAGTAAAATGAGGAAAAGCAACATAAGCCTAGCTAGACCCAATTATTTGACTTCTTGGGATCTTTCCTTTATAGTCTGTAGTAGCTTAGGTAGGGTGGATATCTGGCGAGTTATTAGGATGGGTAGGCAGACTGGCGGGCCTCATTGTCTTCAATGCTGTCTCAGTTACATTAACCTTTCCTACCTCATTACCTGAGTTTGGAAAGTAAAGTGGAAAAAACACATTTGCTTGGAATTGTACCAAAGACAGAAAGTAGAAATCCATGTTATTCTTGTGTTTCCCACGTCTCAGGGTAATTGACCTGTTTTCTCCTGGGCCCAGTCTCTAACTTAGGACCTTTTTCTCTTTCCTCTATATCAAATACCAAACCTGCCTATTCATACATCTCACTGGTAATTTAGTGAACACTCCAGCTGACTAATTTTGATCCATCACAAAAATGAGCTTGCTGCCAGCATAGAAGAGAAGGTTGTATGAACAGACATACACTTACAAAAACAAAAGAATATATAAGGATGACATGGTAGCAGCATCTTCAGGGTGGCAGAACTTGTATCCAGAAATGACAGCTTCCACTCACCGCCCAGACACAGACCCTCAGTGATATCTACTAATAAGTGGTCTCTCTTAACTACAAGTAAATGTGGCTCAGGACAAAAATCTTCAAAGGCCTACCCAAATTTTGTATTGGTACTATCGTATTTTACTCTGTAGTTTTATATAAAATTGTTTAAGTAGTCTCTTGCTTCATACATTCCAAGTCTCTGACTGAGGACTCAAAGTTTGGTTGTATGCCACTTACCGCGCCCCCCCCCACCCCAATTCAGTTTTATTTGATGTAGTCATCTAATGAAATATATTGTGTCCTATAGAAATGTGAAAGGTGAGAAAACGGGGGTACAGGAAACATTGTGTTGCCCACTTTGAATAAAATTAGTGTAGGAGTCATTTGTATGGATCACAATGTCCCAAATTAGATGAACAAACCAACCTATAAAACCCAGTCAAGAGCCTGTTAATAGGCTGTACTCTATTGGCCATGTTTCTTTCTTGTTTTGGCCTCACTAAACTAAGGTGAGATATGTGGGTCTTACCCTCAATTTACCAATGTGGAAAGAGAGACCTTAGTGGTTGGATTATAGAAAGTCCCCAAGCTGCTGATGAGTGGAAGCAGAGTAGCAGTCTATAGTCTCATCTTTTTTTTCCCCTTGACCCCACTGCCCTACAATGAGATGTCCCTAGAAGCCACAGTCATTTCCTCTTTGTGAGACAAACATGAATCTCTTGGCCAAGTATTCCAAAGAAAACAGAATATACTAAGAATTTTTCTCTGTCTGGCCAGATGGCTTCAGGATAAAATTCTTCCCCAAACCAAGTGTTAAAGTCCAGTAGACTATTTCAGGGAGGGCAAGAAGTAATAGTATTTAATCCTCCTCCTCCCCTAACACCACTGCATGCAAGTTTGATGTGAGCAGGTGCTGCCAAGGCAGGCAAGATTGTTGAGCTGAAATCAAGAGGATGGATCCCAGACAGAGCAGAACCTTTTAAGGATGAAGATTGGCTGCTGGGGATATCCAGCCCCCAGATCTGAGGTTGCAGACTGGACTCGCATTTTCCATACCTCCTGAGGAACTGGCCAGGCAAGTCATAAATAAATTGAAAAATAATAAACTTCATCCAACCCTTATGGGAACCCACAGTGGAAAATAATGGGGGTAATACATTGGGACAGCCCCAACTTCTTGAGACCAATGCATGCCTCTGTGCTTGTCTGCATACTTCTTACAACTATTTATTTTTTAAAAAATGAACAGTTAGCATTAAGGATGGCTACTCATTCTTAAAATGCTTTGGAAAAGTCAGAGCTTAGGGAAGCCAATGTAAGGAATGATGGGAATAATCAGGGAGAATAGCCTCCCAAGAGAAGCATGAAGGAGCTAGATGTTTGGTCTCAAACTCTGTTTATACTAAACACTTGAGTAGTCTGTACTGGCTTTTGTGTAGAATTTAGCATTAGGACCCTTGATGCAATGATTGATGGGGCCATGCAAAAGCTCCTACTTGCCACCCAAACACTGGGAAGGTACAAAACGAATAAGACATTGCTTCTGGACCTAAAGAATGCTAAAAAATAGTTAATGTCTGATCAAATGAGACTGAATTGTTGAATTATCTTAGTAAACATTCAATTAAAAAATAACACCAACATCACACACACACACACACACACACACACACACTCACTCACACACACACAATCACACAATCAATGGCAAATTCTACCAGTTCTTTTTTAGTACTTTTATCCAATTTGGCACTGACATTTCCTGAAAACTGCCCAATTGTTCTCCATTTGACTACATCTAGTTAAACTTAGAAGTAGAATGTTAGGACAGCCTGGAGACCTGATACTAGCTTGCCCCAGTCCTCCCTTATGTAGATGAAGGAAAAGGCTCATAGAAGAAAAGTGGCTGAAACAGTCTCCCGAATGACCTTGCAGATTCTGTGTCTCTCACTTCATAGGTTAGTAGTACCTGGGTGACTTGATCTTCATAAGGCAAAAACTTCAACTGTAATTTCATAAATAACAGAATACCTTTAATGGCCTCTTGTGAATGGCAAACTGAATCAAGCATGGTTTACTCAGCTACATTCCACTTCTCCAGCCTTATCTCCCATATCTCTCCTGCATGTACTCCTCCTCTAGTGAAAATGAATGCTTACGGTTACCTAAAACATCTGTGCTTTCTCTGCTCTGTGCTTTCACTCCTGAATTACATAAATATGTTTACATTAACTACATATTCTAAACACCATAAGCACCTTTTAAAACCTATTCCTCTTTCCCTGGGCTTCTAACATTTTTTTCCTTTTTAGATTCTCAATAGTACTGTATTCTTGGTTTTTCATCTGGGGATGATGTCTTGTGTGGCACTGTTGGTTGTGAGACCTGACATAACCATATATTTGCTCAGGCAACATTTCTTGAGTAGGCATACCCCATAGACCCACAACTCATTGTTGGCAGGACCAAGTTTAGAACATGAATCTCTTTACTCTTACCCCAGCACTCTTTCTCCTATACCCTCTGACTCCTAGTTCATTAGTTTGAAGTCCTGACTTAATTCATCCCATCAACTTAGATTACATCTAAGATTCTCATATCTTGTTTGAGAAACCAAGTGGTTCAATATTTTTCTGGAACTATGTATTCCTAATTTTTAATTGAGTTGAGTGCACATAGTAGAAGCTTATTTCCTATATACTTATGATACTTTGCTAAATTCAGAGAGAAACCAAGTCTTTAAAAGCAGTCTTCTGTTTAGATATTGGTTTTAACTGCATTTCCTTGCTCTTCTCTTTCCCCCCTTCCTGTCATGTTTTCTGCAAACCCCCATCTAAATCTGCTAAGCAGGAGGTGGTTGTTATTTTATATATATATATTTGTTAATCCTCACCCGAGGATATTTTTCCATTGATTTTGGGGGAGAGTAGAAGAGAGAGGGAAAGACAGAGAGAACACATCAATTGGTTGCCTCCTACATGAGCCCTGACCAGGGCCTGGGCCGAGGAGGAGCCTGCAACAAAAGTACATGCCCTTGACCAGAATTGAACTTGGGACCCTTTGGTCCACAGGCTGATATTCTATCCACTTAGCCAAACTGGCTAGGGCTTATTTCATAGATATTAATGGAACACTTACATGGCTTGAACAGACACATCTGTACACTAGACCCTCAGTATAAGGCACCAGAAGTGTGTCAATAAAGCATTCATGGAAATCTCTAAGTGGAGGCTGATTCTAGAGGCACCCACCTGAGTTACATTTGGGAACTGTGGCCTTGTATCAGGTGCCTCTCAACTTTATAATCCTTGGAGATCTAGGAGGGCAAAACAGGGCAAATTGATTAGAGATTTTCCTGCCTCATCATGATCAGGGAAGAACAGACACACTAGGAAAGAGTGAAAGGACCTGGGGCCTGGCTATGTACACATGGACTCCACAGTCCCTGGATGCTGGAATGAGCTACCTTTGGCTCTCACAGCCCCACTCCAAATCCTCCCCTACCTCTCTAGCATCTCCTTAGTTGCCTCAGTTCTTTTTTCTCTCCCTGCTTCTCAAGTACCAGTGATCTTCAAGTGCTCTGTTCTCTAGTCTCTTTTACAAATTCATTCCCAGAGCCCTCATCTACTCCCATGACTTCCATTATAACCTCTACATGCTGTTGTCTCTCAAATCTGAACCTCTTTCCTGATTTGTATGCTTAATTGATTATTGGACATTGCAACTGAATTTCCTTCTCAGATAGGAAACCTGTTTCCTCTTCTGTCTCCCATCTTAATCTCCTACCATGATGCACTCAGTTTCCCAAGCCAGAAATCTAAGAACATTATAGTTCCATCCTTATTGTAATCCTCCTGAATAGCCACTAAATACTATTAATCACAGCTTCTAAAAATCACCTGAAGACAGCACTTCAACTCTATTCTCAATTTGTATTCTTCAGACTCTTTCATTCCTGTCTGCAACTCCAACAATTGCCTCCTAACCTTTGCCTGGTCATCCCCGCTGTTGCAACTATGAACAAATCCTTTAACCTCTTTGCTGGTTCTTCATCTAAAACATGAGAGTGTTGGAATACATCTATGAGAGCTTTCCCAGCTCTGACATTCTTTAATTTGTCGGCTTGCATATATCACAAACCCAAAGGAAAAATCTGAGTTTTCTGCTTATTCCTGCCTCCCAATAACTTTTTTATTCTTATTCCTCCTCCACTCTTCTAAAAGAGCTTTTTATTGAAATGTGGCAGCCTTAGGACCCAAATTTTTAGCCGGGATATGATTTCCCAGATGAGAGAGAGAGAGAGAGAGAGAGAGAGAGAGAGAGAGTTTCGTGTCCTTTCCTTCTGCTGTCACAGCAGGGAAGGGAGTTGTCAGGAGCCAAGGCTTACACAAAGTGGCTTTGTTTTCCTCTTTATCATCATTGTTATTGTTTTGAGGGTGCTGCTCCTCCACTTGGCAGAGGCGGACACACAGACTTGAGACATTTTTCCCTCTGAAAATTAATTAGAGAGTGAATATCAATTCTTTGTTTCAATCCCACCCTTATCACTGTCCCTTTAGCTAGAACACCAGGCTTAATGAGGTGCTTCTAAGACTTGGTATTTCCCAAAGGACCAGGGCTCCCTTGGTCTTGATTGAGAAGCTTCATTGAAGAGACACCAGCATTAGAATGGTGCACCTGCTGAGAGCTGGTGACTTCACCATCATCTCTGAAATAATAACCCTTTTCTACATTAGAGCAGTTGCCATTTTTCTGAGGTCTATACTGCCTGGTAGATGGCAGGACTTCCACAGAAGGATTTTTGTTTACATGTATGGAACAGAGAAAACTTTTGCTATATTTTGGCCAGAAGGAATTGTCCAGGAAGAGTGGAGGGGGTCCCAACTGGAATGACTCCATGGAGGATTGGGAGGGCATCCCTGTGTCTCCTTCCAGAACCACTGAGTTACATTCCACCATTAGAATTCCTCTAAGATAAAATATTGGGAAATATACCAGGATAGGAGTAATAATTTCTAGTGTCCAAATCTGGTTCCCTTCCTATAACTCAAACCTCCTCTACACATTCATTTAATTAGGAAACATTGAGCTACTCTATGTCTGCTTCAACCCTGGCACTCAGTATCCATTGTGGAATAATGCAAAATTTCTGTTTCCATAGGTATTGCTGTATAGTGAAGAAGTTAATATTGACACATAGTATGTAATATAATAATATCAATTGCTATGAAAGAAACAAAAATTGTATAAGGTAGTCAGAGTACCAGACAGAGAGTGTATTTATATGGGGGTATGTTATGATGCTTCAAAATAGGTCCACAAATCCTTTCACACTTCCTTCAGAAGGTGGAGCCTAATTCTCATCCCCTTGCATGCTTAGTGACTTACTTCAAAATATAGAATGAAGTAGACGTAATGGCGTATGACTTTGAAGGCTGGATAATTAAATCACTGTGTCTTCCTCCTGTTTTCCTTGGATGGTTTGCTCTGGGGGAAGTTAGCTTTCATGTTATGAGGACACTCAAGAAGCTCAGGAGATGCATGTGGCAAGGAACTGAGGCCTCCTGCCAATAGCCATGTAAGGAGCCATCTAGGAAACCTATTCTCCAGCACAATCAAGCCTTCAGATGACAACAGTCCCTATCAACATCCTGACTAAACTAGGGGAGAGACTCTGATCCAGAACCACCCAAATAAGCTGATTATTTGTTGTTTAAAGCCAGAGCTTTTGGGGACTATTTGTTAAATAGCAAGAGATAACCAATATATGTATTTTAGAGAAGCTCTCTCTGAGAAAGTAATAGTTGGCCAGAGACCAGAATAAAAAGAGGAAATGAGCCAGGTTAAGATATCGATGAAGAATGCTTGAAGCAGAGATAATTGAATTGGCAAAGGCAGTCTTGTCTATGAAGACACTGGAGATTCATACACAAACATAAGGAATAGAATGGTCATTAGATCCAAAGAGAAGAGGAGATGGGGTTGGGAATTTGAGGACTCAAAAGGCAGGCTAATCTAGCTCATCATTTTTGCCTGAGACCGGTTTCTGGGCAGCTTAAGGACTAAGATGGTAGAGGGGCAAGTCTGAGGAGTGGATAGGCAGGTCATGAGAGAGAAGCTGGATGCATTAAAAAGGATCAACAGGAGACCTCAGAATTCAAAGATCAGATATTTGGGCTTGAAGAAGAAAGCAAAATTAAGGAAGCTGACTAATTCATATAATAGGTTTAGGACATGAATGCATTATGGTCCTTGGGACTGAAAGAGGCAAAGACCAAAGGAAAGAAAGACAGTGAATGAGAGCAAAAACATCCTTTACACAGTGGTTCTCAACCTTCTGGCCCTTTAAATACAGTTCCTCATGTTGTGACCCAAGCATAAAATTATTTTCATTGCTACTTGATAACTGTAATGTTGCTACTGTTATGAATCGTAATGTAAATATCTGATATGCAGGATGGTCTTAGGCGACCCCTGTGAAAGGGTCATTTGACCGCCAAAGGGGTCGCGACCCACAGGTTGACAACTGCTGCTTTAGAGAGTTTACCTTGCACAAGTTACCAAGCCTTTCTCCTAAGCCTGCATCTCTGGATTTTCATAGATGGAAAAATAAATCGGTATCTCTCTCATTCAGTCATCTTTATTTTTATTTATTTAAAATTACTGGCTTGACCTTAATCTTAATCTATTCATGGAGATTTACAAATATATTCCAGCACTCAAAATTCTCCTTGGCAAAACTTTTGCCAGTTATATAATTTAAATTCCCATTATTTATGCTAATTCCCATTTTATCTCGTCTTTTCCTCAATCATTCTGCAGTCTGCCTTTTCCAGAGCTCTGCCAAAGTTCTGATAAACAGGGTAAAGCTCAGACAACCTTCAAGGCAGATCTAATGGGCTGGAACAGGTGGGCCTTCAGAGAAGGAGAACACGCCCTAAATGGTCTGACCACACAACTCTGGTTGCTTGATGCAGGGGAAACTAATCACCCTCCTCTCAGTCTAGTAAAAGGATGTAGTTTATTAGTATGACCTGAGTACAGGAAGTTACAGAGTATGTTCTTTGAAGATTTTTCCTTCCTTTTTCTCTTTTCAATTAAGAGTAGAACTCCCAGGAAATACGTCATATGAACATAATAGTAGAATTAAGATATATGTATTCCCTTTGCTTATGAAATTTTCCATAATGAACAGCTCTCTAGCCCCTAGTCAGCTAGGTCAAGTGCTGACTCTTTAGAAATATCCACTTTTCCAGAACTGAGGTTGGAGGTTGAGGCTGGGGCCCTTGAAAGAGAAAACGGTTTTCTAGAAAAGGGGAACCAGTGGTCAGTGCTGATTTCTCTCAGGGTTTGCTGCTCCTTGGTGGATTCAGAGCTGATGGTGGACTTTGTATGATTGCTCGGTGGTCCCTCTCCCACTGTCCCTCTGGAGCTGACCTGGGCATTCACAGCTGAAGCTGTGAGAGCTGAGAACACTTTCAAGAGAGGGTACCATGCTTATCTCTGGTGGAAGCAAAGCTTATATTTCTCCATTTGCACCGAAGAGTGAGCAAACATCTAAGTAAGGTAACTGAAATGCTTCATGGAAGAAATATATTAGAGAAACTGAGTCCTAGACCTGGATCTGTCACTGTATGAAGCTCGACGAGTGCAAATGGTGTCCACACCTGCCTGACTAGCAACACAATCAGTGAGACTGGCAGGAGTTGGACCATAATTTATAAATTCCTTCCAAATCCTAACATTCTGTGCATGAGTATTGCTTTTTCTAATTCCCCATCTATATCTCTTCTCCTACGGTGGCTTTTAGAGGGTTTGGTCTAAAAAAATTGGAAAGCCACTGATGAACAGATAAAATAAACATTACCCAAGGAATCTTACTCAGTTTAATCTGTGGCATATTCTTAGTTCTATAATAAAGTAGGGATAGAAGACCTAAAACATAGGATGTTTGATATTTAAGAATGTTAGGCCCAAAGAACATATAGAGTGGAATCTTACATCATATGAAAAAAATCATGTTCCCAGAGGTAAAAGAGATGAAGTCCATCTTTATAAATGCACTCACAACATGCTAACGCAGAAGTTCTGGTCATCAAGGGAAGACAGATACAAGTGAAAACAGATAGATAATGAGAAAATGAGGTGGAAATACAGGTGGTGAGTTACTTTTAACTTTGGCTCTCACCTTAAGAGGTAAACCACCAGTTGGATTACATGGTCACCAAGAAGTAAATCTAATCCTAGGCCCATGGGTTAAGACTGCTTGGCCACTGCTGTCTGGACAGTTAATGGGAGTGAATTATCATGCCATACACATTATTAAAATGAAAATAAACAAGAGGAAGAAAAAACAGAAGGAGAATTATTCTATTAAAACAGGAAAGTCATCTATTAACATTTCAGAAACTAATTCTGTTTCATCTTTAAAATAAACATTTACATACCCCTTGGTATCTTTCTCACTAAATTTTAAATACAGTTAACCACTCTTGAATATATAGCTGATGTCTTAGTATAAGATTTGTTTAAAATTTTCCTTTCTATTCACACAGCTCTTTTCTTGGTGTCCAACTTCTTAGAAACTTGTCTATTTCTCTGAAATTTTTGACCATATTTCCACACAAAAAATAATCTCTCAGAAATTTTTAAATATCTGGCAGTGGTAACCCAGAAAGAGTCCAGTGATGGGCAAAGCTGGAGAGGAATAATTAAACTTTCTGAGAACTCTAAATAGTCCAGGAAGGCAAAGACAGAAAAGCTAGCATCCTGCATTCTCCCATCATTTTCACTCTCTCTCTCTCTTTTTCCCTTTGTTGTTCTTCACTCACTTTCTTCTTCAGTAAGTATGTGATAAATAAAAACTGCTGAGTTGGCATTATTGAGAGGGCATAGGACTATCTAGTATTTCTGGTTCCTCAGGGATACTAACAGGCTGGATGCATGTCTTTCCCCCCTTCACTTAAGCTTATGGCTCCTGGCCCAGAAATTCCTACTCTCACATTCCCACTCACAGTTTAGGGTAGGCAATGAGGTCAGTGAGTTGAATTGGAGGGGGGTGATAGGGATTGGAGACTCCTGGGAGAGGATATGGGAAACAGATGACCTGGCTAATGATGAACTTCTTAGAAATGTGTAACGTTACAGGCAGCTGCTTGGGCTGGAAGAGGTAGAAAGAATGCTTGTGAGTAAACTGGTTCCGAGAATTCTCATGATCCCGATGGATGTGCAACCACTGTAACTCAGGGAAACCAGAGAGGGAGGGTATATAGGGGCACAGAAGACTTAGGACTGCTGCTGGCTGGCTTGATCCCCTTCATCAGTATCAGATGGACAGATGGAAGATGTTGACCATAAAGGCAGACTGCAGGAGAGATTCCCCTGGGATGAATTTAGTTGGGGGGTTTTAAGCAGAAAACCAGTTATAAAATTATCAAAATAAATTGAAGATTAAAAAATATAACTACAAATGAAACTTGGTTTCAGGGGCTATGAAGGAAACAACTCTTAGCTCAAAATGGAGAGGAAAAGCAGCAGAATAAAGCAGAGCCCTGTATGTAAAGCCAGGTGAACACATGCTTCACCATTTGTCCGCACTCTGGGCAAGAGCAGCTCTCCATGCTTCCAATTCTCAGAAAAGACCAAGGGAGACCTGAACAAGTCTGAATACAGATCCAGGTTATGTTTCTGGAGAATTTGACTTTAGAGGTTTCTGGCAGGAGTGTTCTAAGTTCAGGCAATAATCTTATATTTTTTGTGGGTCATCTTTAGGTGACCAAGTTTTTCCCACTTTCAGCTAGATGAATCAAAGTTACAACTCAAAGGTTGTGCCATGGAACGCCTAAGTTGCCCAATGCCTGAGTGTCACTACTCACGAGTTCTGAGACACAGTCTGCCTTGTGGCGATAGCAGTAGCAGGGGAAGGTTGGTGTCTAAAGAAATGTCAGTTATCCAAGAGATGGCAAATATAAGAATGTGATCCCAAATGCACCCTAGAGAATAAGCTAGTGTCTAAAGGCAGAATCAAGTGACATGAATCCTGACATCTAAGTTTTTCATACCATTGATATAACTGACAAAAATCATTTCTGAATCCCACTGGGTGATGGGGACAGAGCACTGGGTATTCTACCTCATTGAATCTGTTTTGAGGGCACTCTGGTTTCTTTCACTCAGCATAATTATTTTGAGATACTTCTACTGTGGATTGTATCAATAATTAATTCCCTGTTTATTATCATTACTAGAGGCCCAGTGCACAAAATTCGTGCACTTGGGGGGGGGGTTTCCCTCAGCCCAGCCTGCACCCTCTCCAATCTGGGACCCCTCGGAGGATGTCCAACTGCTGGTTTAGGCCTGATCAGTCAGGCATCCCTCTCACAATCCGGGACTGCTGGCTCCTAAGTGCTCACCTGCCTGCCTGCCTGAATGACCCTAACCACTTCTGCCTGCCAGCCTGATCACCCCCTAACCCCTCCCCTGCCATCCTGATTGACGCCTAACTGCTCCCCTGCCAACCCGATCACCCCCAATTGCCCTCCCCTGCTGGCCTGATCGCCCACAACTGCCCTGCACTGCCAGTCATCTTGTGGCTATGGGCACCGCCATCTTTGAGGGCATGGCAGTCAATTAGCATATTCCCTCCTTATTCGCTGTGGGCACCGCCATCTTTGAGATGGCGTGAGCTTTTAACATTAGCTAATGTCAATTAGCATATTCCTTCTTTATTAGATAGGATATGTACAAGATATACCACATCTTGTTTAACCATTTACCTACTGAAGGACATATGGATCATTTCTAACTTTGGGAAATTAATAAAAAGGTGCTATAAACATCCATGTGTAAGCTTGTTGTGTGACGATAGTTGTTATTTCACCTGGGAGTGGGGCTGCTGGGTCTTAAGGTAAGTGTATGTTTCACTCTTTAAGAAACTTTCAAACTGTTTTTGAAAATGGCTATGCCATTTTGCATTCCCACCAGCATGATAGTTACAGTTGTTCCACATCCTTGCCAACACTTGGTATGAGTCAGCATATTAAATGTTAGCAATTCCAATAATCTGGAGTGGTATCTTATTGTAGTTTAATTTGCATTTCCCTAATAACTAATAATGCTAAACATCTTTTCATGGGTGTATTTGCCAGCCATATACTTTTTTTAGGGAATCTCAGTTTAAATCATTTCCTCATTTTTATTAGAATTTTTGCTTTTTTATTAATTGAATTTTGAGAGTTCTTTATAATTCTGGATACAACTTCTTTATCAGATAAACTATTTGAAAATATTTCCTCCTGGGCTATATTTTCTTTTAATTATCTTAACAGTGATGTTTGAAGAGAAGAAGTTTTAAATTTTGATGTTCAATGTATGATTCTTTCCTCTTATAATTATGCTTTAGATGTGGCATTAAATAAATCTTTGCCTAATCCAAGTTTACAAAAGTTTTCTCCTATGTTGTCCTCTAGAAGTTTGATAGAATAGGTTGTACATTCTGTGACCCATATTGAGTTCATTTTTGTATATATGCGAGATATGGATTGAAAATCATCATCTCTCCATTATTTAGGTCATCTTTAATTTCTCTAAGCAATGTTTTGAAGTTTCCAGGGCATAGGTCTTTCACATCTTTTGTCAGAATTATCCATAAGTATTTAAAATTTTGTTGTTATCTATATATATAAAAAGCCAGGGGCCGTCACATCCGAAACAACCAAATGGACGACTGAATAGGCTGAGTGGGGCAACAAGGCCGGCAGGGGGGTTAGTGAGGGACAACCAAACGACTGAGCAGCAGGCTGCATGGGGTGACCAGGCCACAGGAGGGTTAGTGAGGGAGACCAAACGACCGAACAGCAATCTGCGTGGGGCGACCAGGCCACAGGGGTTTAGTGAGGGAACAACCAAACAACTGAACAGTAGGCTACATAGGGCAACCAGGCTGGAAGGGGGGCCAGTGAGGGGCAACCAGGCTGGCGGGGGGGGGGCAGTAAGGGGCAACCAGGCTGGCAGAAGGGGGCAGTTGGGGGTAACCAGGATGGCAGAGGGGGGTTGTTGAGGGTGACCAGGCCAGCAGGGGGGGGGGGAGTAAGGGATGACCATGCTGGCAGTGGGGTAGTTAGGGGTGATCAGGTCGGCAGGCAGAGGGGGTTAGGTGATCAGGCTGGCGGGGGGCCAGTTAGGGGTGATCAGGCAGGCAGGCAGGTGAGCAGTTAGAAGCCAGTGGTCCCAGATTGTGAGAGAGGTGTCTGACTGCCGGTTTAGGCCCTATCTCTAGGATCAGGCCTAAACCAGCAGACGGACATCCCCTGAGGGGTCCCGGATTGGAGAGGGTGCACACTGGGCTAAGGGGACCCCCCTCCTCGCACAAATTTCATGCACCAGGCCTCTAGTTTTAAATAATGTTGCTTTTAATATAAATTTTCAATAGTTCATTGCTAAGATACAGAAATCCAATTGATATTTTGTAGAATCCACTTGATTTTCTATTTAGATAATCATGTAGTCTGAAAATAGAGTAAATTTTACTTTTTCCTTTCCAATCTGGATGATTTTTATTTATTATTCTTGCCTGATGGTTTGGTCTAGAACTTGCAGTGTAGTGAGAGGAGACATCATTTTCTTATACCTGATCTTATGGGAAAAGTATTTATTTTTCACCATTTGGTGTATATGTGTGTTTGTGTATGTGTGTGTGTTTGTGTGTGTGTGTATGTGTGTGTGTGTGTGTATGTGTGTATGTGTGTATGTGTGTATGTGTATTTTAATTTTTTTTTTGGTTAGGAATGGATATTGGGTTTTGTCAAAATGCTTTATCATATTTTTTTAGCTTGCAAATATAGTGAGTTACATTGATTAACTTTCCAATATTAACTTAAACTTGATTTCCCAGGGTAAACCCTACTTGGTCATGTGTCATATTCTTTATACACATTGTAGACTTGATTGACTAAAGTGTTGTCCAGAAGTTTTGCATCTATTTCATGATGGCTATTAGTGTGTAGTTTTTCCCCTATAATGTCTTTGTATATCAGGGTAATGCTGGCCTCATAGAAAAAGTTTGAAAATATTCTTTCCTTTTTAACTTTCTGGGATCATTTATAGCATTGCTACAATTTCTTCCTCAAATATTATTCAGCAATGACGGCATCTGAAAAGTTTTCTTTGCAGGAAGATTTAAAATTACAAATTAAACTTCTTTATGTGACCTATTTCTTCTTGCGTTTACTTTGGTAGTTTGTGTCTTTTAAGAAATTTATGTCACTTAGGTTGTCAAATTATTGGCATAAAGTTGTACATAATCTTCCTCTATTATCTTTTTCATATTTGTAGACTTTGTAATGATGTCCATTCTCATTCCTGATATTGGTAATTCATGTTCTATTTCTTTCTCTCTGATTTGTTCTGATAATTGTGATTAGAGGCTTATCAATTTTACTGCTGTTTTTAAAGAACCACCATTATTTTATTGGTTAATTAATTTTTCTATTATTTTACTCTTTTATATTTTATTAATTTCTTCTTTGATCTTTGTATTCCCTTCTTAAAACTTTGCTTTGAGTTTAATTTGGTCTTTTTCCCTTCATTTTCTTAAGGTAGAAACTGAAGTATGGCAATTGATGTGAGATTTTTTTTTCTCATATAAGTATGTGGTGTTATATCTTTCCTTACAAGTACTATGTTAGTGACATACCACATATTTTTATTTTCATCCAATTCAAATTACTTTCTAATTTGTCTTTTCAGTTACTCTTTGGTAATATGATAATTATTAAAATGTAATAATTTGATAATTACTACAATATAAACAAAGCAATGGATCAGAAAAATAAGGGATAATCTTTACTTTAGATGAGGTCGTAAGGGAACACCTCTTGGAGGAGGTGACATTCCACCTGAGAATGAGGGTGAGAAGGAGTCAGTAAAGAGTAGAAGCAAGAGTATTCTAGGTACAGGAACAGCAAGAGTTAAAGTTCTGAAGCAGAAAAGAAGAGGAAAGAATCTGAGAAGGGTCAAGAGGTAGACAAAATTTTATGCTAAGTTCAAACATAAAAGCATGCTGCTCCTGAATACTATAAAGCAAAAAAACAAGTTCCATAAGGACAGAGAGCTCTTACGTTGGCCTGACTACAGCTCTTCTTAGAGTCAGGGTAATGGGTAAAATGACCTCTGGAGAAGGCTCACCATCCCAGGAATTATATTCCCATTAAGTTGTTAAGATACCTTTCCATCCTGAGAATGTGCTGCTCTGCCTCCATAGCATATTAAATTCTTTATCCTTGAAACTTATCCATGAGCAATCACTGGTTATTCTTCTTTCTTTTTTTAATGTTTTTTTAATACTCTAAAGAAACTTTCCAGATTGACCTCAAATAACTGATTCATATCAAATCTATTTCATTGCTTTTCCCTTTGCTTTAGCCTTGCTGAGTAGGGCTCTGATTCTTGGTGACAAGACTAAAATGATAAATCATAGATGCAATCTGGTGCCATCCATTTTCAACTTTATTCTTTTTCACCACAAAGGATCTGTGATGGAAAATGTTCTTCAGTCAGCCACAGCTGGCTCCAGGACCACAGTGAGTGAGTAAACATCTGTTAAAGACAGGCTGAAGACGTGCCTCCCTTAAAGTGTTTTGTCCAAGCTGGCTCACTGAGGAATTGTTCTCTCTATCTCTGGAAATCTTTTCCTGTACTTTTTCTTCCCCTTGGTTCCCCTGGGCTTTCCTCAGCTCTTCCAATTCTGTCCTCAAGTGAATGATTCACAGCTTGTGTATTTACCTCATGTCAGTCTTGGGAAAGTCTAGAAAATACTCTATCTTTTTCCTAATGCTGAGGACCCTGCCTTTAGGCTCTCTGTCACAGCGCCTGAGACCATACTTCAGCTTCCAGTAGTAAAGCAGGGAGAACTCAACTTTTACAAAGCAGGGTGTTACCTTTTGCCCACTTCTCAGGACCAACCAAGAAGACTTCAGGGTGGAATCAATCAGAGATATCTTGCCATAAATGTCCTTCCCAGGATGGAATCATTTTAAGAGAGAAAACAAATAATTCTGCCAAATTGGGATGTCTTTTTCCTCAAGGGCAGAATGATGGGGATCTCTTCGGGTCTTTAAACATTCTGAGGGAAGATCTTTCTGAAGGTTCTTTTTCAGATTATGTTTCTGTTACCTTCGTTCCCCTTGGTCAAAAAATCCTTCCTGATAACTGAGAGCAGGAACAATTATACTCCTTTCCCCATGTCTGCACTTTGGCTGTAGAGAAGGAATATGACACTAATATCTTATCTCTCCAATTGTTTATTTCTTTTCTCCATTTGTGGTGATCACCATTGATATATACATTGTAGAAGGAATGGTGATCCCAGTCACATGGAGAAAGTCTTGGATATGTTTAATTTTCTGCCACACTTTGTCACAAAGAGCTAATTTCATGTCTTGTGATCAAATAACTATAACTTTGTGAGAGCAAAATGTGTTTGAATAGGGATACTCGGGGTCCTTGTGTGCCTTGGGACATTGCCAGGGCAGCTCTGGGGTTTGAGTGTTTTTATTCTATTCCTACTTTATTACTCTGCCTAATTCTCCCATTTCAAAATGTCTTGGAGTAGGCTGGTGTCATTTGTTTTCATAAATTAACGTTGAATGCAATTTATGACCAGATGGGCCCTGAAAAATAAGAGGCTTGTGTGTCTCTTGGAAGGTCTAAAGAAAAGCAGTGGGCATTCTCGGGTGAACTTTTGCACTTCAATGCTTCGTTCTGCAGGGAGAGTAAATACTTGTGAAAAATCCTGTTTTATAACAGCTGGTCACAAAGGACTCCTTATTAATATTATTTTTTTGCCACTGCTTCTAATTTCTGTAGCAACTAGGAAAAAATGTAAATATTGTGTGCAATTTTTCTTACTGGGAAGCTGTGTATATTGGGGAACAACTTCACTCTACTTGGAAATCAGAGGTCTGGAGTCTGCATCCCCCAGTTATCTCCACAGCCAACTAATGCGGGATGAGGGGCAGGGTGCATATTGGATCATAGCACATAAAGGCTCTGACCTTAAATGAATATCTCTTTTTGCTACTCCTTCATGGGTCAGTGAGAAGAACTGGGTCAGTGAGAGGCACAGAGGAAAAAAAAAACCACTAGAGAATTTGATGAGTCTATGATTCTAAGAAATAAAGGCTTGTGGGAAGCTGGAATCCAAGGTCAATTTGGCAGCAGCCAAAGAGGAGGCTGCTTGGCCATTGTAAGCATTCAGAGACCACGTGCAGCTGGATGGTGCTTCCTCCCACAAGGCACATGCTCCAGATATGTGAGGGACAGGACCAGAAAACCCCTTACTTAGCTCTGTGGGTATGTAGTCGTGTATATGCCATATAGATTCTCCATTAATTTCTCTCCATTAATTTCTCTTCCAGGGAAAACAAAGTATCTAGACAGGACAATTTCAGTGTATTTTCATCTCTCACACCCTTTTGATAATCTTTGTTTTATGAATTTATGTTAGGATCAGAATATTAGTTTATTCTCCTACTCAAGTAATTGGCGTTTAAAGTCCTCTTAATAGACATGGAATTATCTAATGATCTTTACCCATCTAATACCCGTGCTATATATTTGTAGATCCTTACAAGTTGAAAACTTAATTTCATATGTAAAAATGTCTGAGTAGATAATACAGGATCTATGATTTGTAACTGAACGTTGAAATATATATATTTTTTGTTAATCCTCACCCAATAATATTTTTCTATTGATTTTTAGGGAGAGTTGAAGAGAGAGGGTAAGACAGAGAGAAACCTCAATGTAAGATAAACACATCGATTGGTTGCTTCCTGCCTGAGCTCTGACCAGGGCCCGGGCCAGGGAACAGCCTGCAACCAAGGTAAATGCCCTTAACTGGAATTAAAGCCTGGACCCTTTCGTCCAGAGGCCGACGCTCTCTCCACTGAGCTAAACTGGCTAGGGTTGGACTGTGATTTAATCTCAGTATCTTGGAGATGTCACTGCTCTAACATTCAACAAAGTTACCCAAATATTTTTTGAGCACATAGTAAAAAGAAATACACCAGTGAACAGGATAGGTGCAATCCATATTCTCAGGTTGCTCATATCTTGTAGGACAAAACAACAATTATAATAAAGCATGGTGCATGTGATGGAAGGGGATGGGGACATAAGAAGGAAAATTTATCCCAGAATAAAGATGGCATTAATTTTTCTCTGAAAAAATGACATTTAATTCTTCTAAAGAATAGAGTTGCTTTAGTCTGGTCAAAAGGCAGTTTTAAGAAGTATGTTCTAGCCAGAGGTCGGCAAACTCATTAGTCAACAGAGCCAAATATCAACAGTACAACGATTAAAATTTCTTTTGAGAGCCAAATTTTTTAAACTTAAACTATATATGTAGGTACATTGTTATTAACTTAATTAGGGTACTCCTAAGGCTTAGGAAGAGCCACACTCAAGGGGCCAAAGAGCCGCATGTGGCTCGCAACCCTCAGTTTGCCGACCACTGTAATCTAGACAACAGAAATAACCTATCCTTTGGATTAAGACAGGGTTTTCCTAATACCACGTGTATGGGTTGGAGAAGGAAATATAAGGAGAAGGAAAAGAGGGGTCCAAGATAGACCAAGGGAAACTAGTGGATTATTTCTCACTGTGTTTACTTAAAAAATAACTTTGAGATTGATGTTCTACCTGAATAACTGCAGCTACTGTCCCACATCAAAATTGGTAAATTTTGGTTAATTTAATAAAATATCAAACCAATGTGGATATTGGACAATCCATGGATCTGAATGCCCATTGTGTTCATAGATTCCTATGGAAAGAGTCCTATTCCCTATATCTTAACAGGCTTAAACCATGTAACCCTCAGCATGGAGGCATCTGATTGGGCCAGGGATTGACGTCTGAGCCATTATCCATCAAAAGAAGTGGCCCAGGGTAAGAATTTACTTCATCAAAGTGTGCCAAACTGAATAATGACTAAAGGACAATGAGTGTGTTTGGAAGTAAAACAGAAAGACAAGGATGCCAAGAGACACTATTGCTGCAGAAAACAATGGAAGCCATGAGTAAAAAACTGTGAGGAGTATGCAGGAGATTGGAAAAAACTAAGGACAGGTAACTGCCATGCAGGACAAGGTGGGGAATGAAAATGAAGCAGTAACAGGAAGAAACAGAATTATGGGAAAATGAGGATGACTGAGAAGCCATGGATTCAAAATTAGAAAGCTGTGGTTGTCAGCGGTGTGGAATGACTTTATGCACTGCTGTTGGGAGTGTTGCCAGAAGCAGCCTTTCTGGAGAGCAATCTGACACAATTTAGTCAAATTAAAATGAACCCTACGTATATTTCCCAAGGGTATCTCACACAGGCCTACAAGGGGATGTGTTTAAAGATGTTCATTATGGTGCTGTTTGTAGTGACAGAAAGTTGGTGGCAATCTAAAAATCCATCAGTGCACATTAGATAGGCAATCTAGGACAGGTATATATCATGGAGAACTAAGCAACAGGGAACATAAACAGTCTGGATAAACATTTGATAATGTGGATGAACTTATAAACAGTGATGGGTGGAAAAAATAAGAAACAGAAGAGATATATAACAAAATACAATTCTTAAGTGCATTCAAAATAATAGGTGCATTCAAAAAATACCTATTTTACAAGAACGCATACAAAACAAGAGATAAACATTAAAAATGAGTGTGGTTGCCTAAGGGGTGGGGGACAGAGAAGAAAAGGATGAAGGAATGTTGGTAAAAGTAAATAAGTAAGAAACAAGCTAGAGAATAAGCCATGGACTGAGGGGTCTGAATACTCAATTCTCTGGACAAAAGGAAGGAAAATGAAAAGGAGAAAACATGAGGAAAGGGAGTAAAGAATTCATTCTTTGGAGACAAGCAGACCAATGCTGTTTGGTCATATGACCAGAATGGCTGCAATAGTCTGAAGAATGATTTTCCAGATCTCTGAGGCCTGGCCATGGAACTGTGGAGTTTCCTGGACTTCTTTCAAGCCACATCTCTTTGTAATAAACTCCAATCCTTTGAAGTCATGTGAGCAGGTCTCCATTTTTTGAAACTTTAAGGCACCTAACAGAAAGTTGTAAAATGAGATGTAAATGACAAATCAAGCTACTCTTACCAAACAATTATATTCTAGGGTTTTTTACCCTAGAATATAATTTAATCCGAACAACGATTGCATGTTTTAGTACAACTCTTTTCTTTTAAAAAATATATATTTTATTGATTTCAGAGAGGAAGGAAGAGTGAGAGAGATATATAAACATCAATGATGAGAAGAATCATTAATCAGCTGCCTCCTGCATGCTTCCCACTGGGGATTGAGCCTCAACTTGGGCAAGTGCCCTGATCAGGAATGGAACTGTGACCTCCTGGTTCACAGGTCATTGCTCAACCATTGAGCCACACCAGCCAGGCCAATTGTGTTTTTTTTTATTATGCATATAAGGACACTGAAGCACAGAGAGGCTAAGTTATGTACACAAGGTAACACAGCCAGTAATAGGTAGTATGCTGGGATGTAAACTCAGACAGTTTGGTTCCAGAGACTGTGCTTATAACCACAAAGCTGTATCAAAAGATGCTCTTGAATAAACTTCATTTCAATGCCTAGTTTTTTATCCAAAGCCCTGCTTGACTAACTTTTCAAATTTCTTGGATATTTTTACTCAATAACCCCAGTAGAGGCAGTTAATAACAGGTCCACTGTGAAGTTCTCAGATTTGGAAAAATGAATTGTTCATCTCTGTGATATGCCATATTCATTTCCAAACCATGATCTTCTTATCCCATCAATGAGGTTTAATGCCAAGGACACTGGATCTGGAGTCAGTGATTCTTTCTCTCTCAGGCATGCCCACGATGCTGCTCTGCCTGGTAATAAACATGGTGATTGAGTTTGGCCTCATTGTTGTCTGTTTTCTCACCCGTGGATATTTTTACTCAATAGCTCCAGTAGAAGCAGTTAATAACACTTACACTGAATGTGATTGGTATTATGTTTTAATTTTTTAAACATAAAACAATGCCCATGTGATAGGAGCATCATGGGACTGTATTTTTTTTATCCTCATTCAGGCCTGTCATGTTTCTTTTTGTTGAAAATTGTGCCCATTCCAAATAAAAATTTTTGACCTGACCATCCCTGAACCTCCTTCCCATATTGAAATATGATTTGTTGTTCTTTGGAAGTTTTTTAAAAGTAGGTTTATCTCTTTCCTATAAAGTTCCCAATCATACCTCTTGTTCTGGTGATAAATAAGCTTGACTTTCCTGGGCTCTGTTTAGAGTAGGAGCTATTTTAGTGAGTCCTTCCAGCCTTTAGCCTAATGTCTGCTATGTTGGGGTCACATAAAAGATGGCTGATGAACCAATGGGCATAGTGTGGACTCCAGCCTGGGCAAGTGCCCTGATCAGGAATGGAACTGTGACCTCCTGGTTCACAGGTCATTGCTCAACCATTGAGCCACACCAGCCAGGCCAATTGTGTTTTTTTTCAGGCTGCACACCCATCCTTCAGGTCACCAAGACTGCATGAAGTGAGGAGCTGCAGGGCCCATTGGTGTAAAGAAAGCCTCAGGGGACCAAGAAGCAGTAACTGACATCAGGTTCAAGCTCTCCATTGTTCAATGGTCATGAACTTAGCAATGTTTCACTCCACTGGTTCTAAAACACAAAGCTTTCAGTTATTATAATCCATTATTTATGAATCTATTCAGGAAACATTTATGAAGTGTCAAGTTGTATCTGACGAGGACCTGGGACTAAGAAAACTAAAACATGACTCTTGCCCATGAGATGCCATGGTCTGATAGTAAACATAAATGAAAGCAAAAAATTAAAACATAATAGCAAAAAGAAGTGGGACAACATGAATGTGAGCCAATGAGAGGGTGTGCAGTCATACTTCCTCAATTTAGACCCAGATTTTAATGCTGAGTAGGTTGCAGGACCTTAGTCTCCAAGTCTTTATTTCTTCATCTGTAATAAAATTTACCTTAGGGTGGTTGTTGTAAAGATTAAATGAGATAATGCACGAAAAACACTTGGCATAGTGCATCGCCAAAAAAAGCACTAAATAAATGTTAGCTTCAGTCATTGTTCTCTGTGCTTCAGTTCTTCTCAACTGTGAAATGAGGGTGGTAATTGCACTCAACTCATAGGCTTACCATGCAAGTCATATTATGTAATGCATTGAAGGTGCTTGGCACAGTGCCCGACAGAGTAAGCACTTAATAATTGTTAGCTGTGATTCTTGTTTTGTATACAGTAAAAAGAAGGAAACACAAAAGTTTAGAGGTATAAAGTGCTAATGTCTGCAACTCACTTTGAAGTGCACCAAAAAATAAAATGGATCGGGTAGATGAATAAAGGTATGCAGAGATGGATAGATAAGCTGAAACAAGAAGGGAAAAGCTTAAATGTAAAATCGAGATGGTAGATACATACAAGGGTGTTCACAGCATCATCCTTTCAACTTTCTGTATGTGTGAAATTTTTCACAATAAAATGTTGAGAGAAAAAAGTTGTGACTGAATGTTTGGATGATCTTTGAAGTAGATTTTGAGCAAGAAATTAGTATGGAAGGAACTCAAGACCTGAAATGACCTGCTCTTTGCTGCCCTTCTCTGCTCTCCCCTCCCTGCTGCCCCCCCCCCCCGCCCGTTTTCCTCAGCTTTTTAAGAAAACAGCAAGTGCCAAAGCTCAGAAACATGAGGGAGAAGGTATCCTTTGGGGGATGGTCAGTAGATATTTCTGAGCTGAGATAAGGGTGCTTGGAAGAAGGGCAGGGGTTATAGTGGTTAAGGGCACAGAAACATCTGGGTTCAAATCCAGACTGCACTTACTAGCTTTGTAAACTGGGAGAAGTTGATTAAGTTCTTTGGGCTTTGATTCCTTATCTATAAAAATAGATATAACATTATCAACCTTTGAAGATGGTTTTTAATATTAGTTGATCTGGTATTATTATCATCATCATTATCTTAGGAAAGATTGTCCTTTAGAACTCTTCAAGGCTTGAAGTCTTCACCATGACTCCACCTCCCCTGCCCCCCCCCCCCACTCCCTTGTTGAATGAGAGGCTTCTAGAAAGACTCAGTTGGAGGAAGGAGGGAAGGATAGGAGGAAGGGTCATAATGAATAAAGGTAGGGAAAGAATTGAATGGGAGTCTGGGGTCCAAGAAAGAAAGACGGATACTCAAGTATCAGTCATATAGATGAACAAAACAGGCCGAGGCTGATAGCTTGCTCTGTGTCATGCACGTGGCTTCTAATGATATATTTTAAATGCTGGTGAAATTATAATCCTGTTGTAGTTCTTTTGGAGCTTGTTCATCAACCTGGGCAGCGCATGTGGCTGGCAGGTAGCCAGCATCATCCCCTGACTCCCGCCTCCATATGACTCAGCACAAATCAGACACTTTAATAGCTTCTAAGTTCAAGTTTGAACTTGCCCCCAAGTGAAAGCCTTTCTCATCCTCTCTACTCTCTTCCCCCTTCCACCTTCACAACCCACTCCCTACTTCCAATTTATCAGCTAGTAAATTTTGAGTTGAACTTGGAGCCAGATTTTCATTTAGTCTTGGCAAAGAATCAACTTCTTCCAAGAAAAGAGAAAAAAAAGGAGGAGGGGTGGAGGGAAGGTTTAAAAAGAGCCCAGCTAACAAAAAGGGCTCATGGAAACATCCCTACAACATTAAATAACCCAGTGCAGAGAGAGAGCGAGAGAGCAGTGCTTTTTGATGCATTAAGTGTGAGTGAATTTGAAATGTTCTGAACGTGCAGCTAGGGTACCAAACAAACACAGATGGACTCCTGGTTTGGAAAGGTTATGGAGTCACCAGTCATTAGTTGGTGACTTCAGAACTGGGGAGAGGGTTTAAATATAACCATGGAACCTACATTCATTTTCAGTCTTGGTTGTATGGCCAATGGCCATCTGACATTCCTGTGCTTGTGGATGGCAGAAGACCTGTTGATCTAAGATTCTGCTATGGTGGATCTGCCAACCCCTTGAAGAGCAAGGAACATTTCTAGCAGTATCCCAAGTTACAGGAAAAGACATAAAAATAGCTCAGGCCCACTCATAATGGAAAAATGCAATCTAAATCATCAGACTGGAAAAAATTTAAGTTGATAATAGCCATCAGCTTGTGAAATCTTATTTTAAATTTCAATAACACCCACTACTGGAAATGGTATGGAAAAATGGTCACTCTCTTACATTGTGGGTATGAATGTAAATGGAATTTCCTTTCTGGAAGGAAATTTGACAATATCTTTCTCTACCTCCTACCACACCCCACTTTCATTCATTCATTTATTCCTCTATCCCACATATAACCCCCTGTAGACAATCATTTCTCATGTTTAATGGTACATTTTTAATATATTCTTACAAAATGTGAAATATCATTTTTTGTGGATGTAATTTTAATTTACAAAAATGATGTTAATAATTATAGTATACATCTTATTTTTTTCACTCAGCATTATATTTGCTGCAGTATTATTATGGATACATTTAAATTGTTGTTTCTAACTGCTGCACAGAATCCCATGGTACCAATTATCCCAGTTATGGACTTTCAGTTGCTTCAAACTCCTCACTTCTGGGGGGAAAAAATCACAATGAACATTCTTGTATACATCCCTATATGGACATGTATGAGAATTTATTTGATCTCTCTGTCTCTCTCTGTTTCTCTCTCTCTCTCTCTCTCTCTCTCTCTCTCTCTCTCTCTCTCCCCTCTCTTTCTCACTCTCTATATAACTCTATCTCTATATCTACATCTATATTTATATCAAGGTAGAATTACCAGGTTATAGTGTATAAGTGTATTTAATTGATTAAGTAGTGCAGCAATTTGACAATAGCGGTCTCAAATTAAAAATTGTACACACTCTTTGGCTTGTCATTGCTAAGTTGGACCCTGTTATAATTCTATGTTTAACAAGATGAACATATAAGTATATTCACAGAAACATTATTCATATTAGTAAAACACTGAAAAATGCTGGAGTGTCATGGGAATATACATTCAAGTATGTCCCTTTGAAGAGTTACTCTGTAGAGAGAGAGAGAAGTCTCTAGTAATCCAATTCATGGGTCAAATCCTGGTTCTACCTACTGTCTGTGTACTTACTTTCTTTTGCCTGAGTTTTCTCAATGGTATAATGGGGACAAAAGCATGTATTTGTATTAGTCAGGTCCCAGCAGGAAACAAACTGCACACTCAAATTGAGTAGTTTAAGGAGAGTTTAATAAAACGGACAACTTACATGGTGTGGAGAGGGTAAAGGAAGCCATAAGGGACAATACAGAACTGGAAAAAGTGGAGAGTCATTAGCACTCCTTGGCCCTTAATTAGTGAGAAGAGGGTTCAGTCTCTGAAATACATAAAGAGAGCTGGATGGAGAGGGCCACTGGACTGGAGTTGTGGCCTGCACTCCAAGGATGGAGCAACTATAGGTGACCATAAGGAGAGACCAAATACTAGGGGACCAAATACCAAACCTCTCTCTTCATCCTCCCACTTATCTCTTCTGGAGCCTCTCACTGACTGAACCCAAGAGAAAACCAGAGACAAAGTTGCTGTTGATGATCCCCCTCCAGATAACCTCCCAGTGCAGACATCAGAGTATAGAATGGATTGGGGCAAGAGGAAGGGGAAATGGAAATATCCAGCAAAATACTTCATGTGGCTTTGAAGAGAATTAAATGAATAAATATATAGAAAGTGCTTAGAACAGTGAGTGACACATAATACATGCTTAATAAATGTCAGTTGTGATTATCACTATTTTATTTATATTAAACTCATTAAAACCAACCCAGTCAACCCAGATGTGCTGCAGTGGGGTTAGGTCTTTAAGATAAACACCAATGAAAAAGGAAGACCTGGCTTAGTATAAAAAGTATGAACCCCTTTGTGTAAAATAAATTAAAAAATTGGTTAATGGCCATTGCCTTTGTGGAGAGGATCTAAAGATTGCACAGGGATGGGGAAAGTCTTTCACTTTTCATTTTCTACTTTCTGTTATCATGTTCATACTTTTGAACCACACACGTGCATTATTTTAATTTTTAAATTGTCAGCAAGTGTTGTCTGGGTGGTACATTCATAGGATATTTTAAAAGTATTTGTAAGTTTAAAAATAAAATATGCTACTGTGAAACACTGTGCTAGAATATTCTAAGTACCAAAATTTGCCTAAAATAGAATTTTTTAGAACATGAAGGCCTCATGCTTATTATTTATTACTGAAAGATCACCTTGGCCTCACAGCATCAGATTCTCTCCCTTTCATAGTTCCAGAATATATACCTGGAATGCATGAGTTGCAACAGTCATAAGTTGTAAGAAGGAGCCTTCATTTCACAAAGCAAGTAGTTGCTGAGCAGGAATATATGTATATATACACACAGTATTGTTTCCCTGGGATTTTATGGATATGCACAAATACATATACATATATTTTTCAACATGGCACAAGTATACTATAAAGAGTAAGCAACTGAGCTCTGATGTCACATGGCTTAGATTATAATTTTGGTTTCATACTTACAAGCTAGTGACTTCACCCCTCCTCTAAAATTCGTTTTCTCACCTCTATGATGGCAACTGCTACCTACTTCACAGAAACTTTGGAGAATTATGTGAAATGAGCATGACTGCCATTTTAGTAATCACTAATTATATTGTAGCAGATATTTATTATTAAAAGTAACAGTTCAAACTAGCTTTGCCCAGTAAAGAATTTTATTTTATTCAACCCAGTCCCTCTAACTCATTTATCAGGAATTTCCCCTGACTGGAAGGGGATTGAGTGGAAGGAAGGCTGGCTTTAGACATGGAACTCTATATAATGCCAAGCTTGCTGATTTCAACTACCCCTCTAACTTTAGACTCTGACTTAGGTCAATGAGAACACAATGTCCATCAAAACTCAGAGACCTCTCCAAGCTCACAAGGCTGGGACTATAAAACCAGGTTCTCCGACTTCAGAATCTATAATAATAAAAGCGTAATATGCTAATTAGACCGGACAGCCAAATGACCTTCTGGATGTCCTTCCAGACAAAGCTGCCCTGGCAGGGGCCAAGGCATAGGTGGTTAGGGGCAATCAGGCAGGCAGGCAAAGACAGTTAGGGGCAATCAGGCAGGCAGGTGAGTGGTTAGGGGTGATCAGGCAGGCAGGTGAGCAGTTAGGGATGATGTGGCAGGCAGGCAGAGGGGTTAGTGCGATCAGGCAGGCAAGCAGAATGGTTAGGGGTGATTAGGCAGGCAGGCAGGCAGAGTGGTTAGGGGCAATCAGGCAGGCAGGCAGGCCAGCGGTTAGGAGCCAGCAGTCCCAGATTACGAGAGGGATGTCTGACTGCCAGCAGTCGGACATCTCCGGAGGGGTCCCAGATTGCGAGAGGGTGCAGGGTGGGCTGAGGGACCCCCCCCCCCCCGTGCACGAATTTTGTGCACTGGGCCTCTAGTGTACCCATAAAGTACTTAGAACCCCATCCATGCATGGCCATCAATGTCTATTTGTTAAGGAGGGGGAAAATAGTACCTACAAAGAATCCTCTGGGTAGAAGAGCTGCACAAGGTCATCTGACTCATTGCTCTGCCTTGTACTTCCTCTCCTGCAATGGCATTCTCTTGTGGGCTAGTGGCCAGGATCAGGGGCAGTTTCCAACATGCAGAATGAAGCAGACCTGAGAAGGTCTTAACTATGACCTAGGTGCCACATTATTTGCTCCTTACAAATAAGCTAATGTTTCTCCTTGTGGCAGAATCCTGGCTCTTTAACTCAGATGCTTTGTGGACTCTTTGAAATTGCAATCACTTCTCCTTGTCACTCTTTTCTAGCCTTGCTGCCCAAAGACTGGGTGGTTTTAGTGTTCTCTGAGCTGGGCACCAAGCCCTATCACCCTTAAGGGAGTTCTGCTCTAATGATATCCCAAGTAGAAGAAAGGTGTCATCTGAACCAATGTCACCATTGTGATCATCACAGGGACTTTGGCAAACTAGAAGCCCTGGGCATCAGCTCAAGCTAAGTGACTTAAAATAAAAATCTGTCTTCTAGAGCCTCACATGTTTTTGGTTCAGTTTTAAGGAATTTATCATCAAGAACTGTCTGAAATGAGACAGTACATTTCTCATCTTTGAAAATGTTTAAACAAAGTCTGGCAAATCACTTGACATAAATATTGTAGAAGACTCAAAGTCCCTTATTTTAGGACAAGACTTTATCTTTTCCCATAACCATTTCTCATTAAACCACTCACTTTTTAACCACAAATGAAGTAAGTAAATGAAGGGAATTCTACATAAAGAATTTAATCATATTTTACATACTAAAAATTGTTTCTGTAAAGAAAAACCAATGTGGTGTATAGGATGAAACCTTAGACTTGGAGTTAGGACATCTGTCATGATCTATCAACCAGCTGGGTAACTTTAGTGCTAGTTGATTCTGCTTTCTGGATCCCTGTTTCCTCACCTATCACATGAGAAGGTGGCTTCAGAGCATCTCTAAGTTTCTTGTGTTAGGAACTTTGGTTGGAAGCTCATAATTGGTTAGAAAGTAAAGTTCAAATGTCTGTATGCAGATGAACATATGGCAGATCCATAGATCCATGGTGAAAGAATAAAACCACAGAACTTTCCATGGTATACATGTTATTATTCACTTACGTTCCTGCTTAAGAAAAGTGCACATTGAGGCATGAAGTAGAAGAAGAAGTCTTCTAATCTTCTGCATCAGTACTGCTCAACTTGGTCATAGAGCCTTGTTCACTAAATGTGGCTCTGGTGTTTTTTCTTCGTGTGTGTGTGTGTGTGAGAGAGAGAGAGAGAGAGAGAGAGAGAGAGAGAGAGAGAGATTAAGAGAACAACACACAGTTCATCCTCTCAGTGCTTCTGCTCAGCAGAGAAGTATATGTGTTTAGTATTTATATAAATAACTAGCTCAGGAATCCTGTCTCAGAATTTCCCTGCAGTCTTCATATAGGAAAAGTAAAGCTATGACTTTCTTGAGTGAAACAACGGCCTTGTGTCTACACCAACAGGAAAATAAGCTTGGTGTAAATCAAGTCTCATCTCAATAATTACCCAACCAGGCATTTATGTTGGGCAGGATCCCAATGCCCTACCATGATAGCCATCATCTTCATTTTGGACCCACATGACCCACTTTCCAGTTGAGTTCAACCCAGAACTCTATCAGGAGGACAGGAGAAGGAAGGACCTTGAGGAAAAGTCTGCTACTGTGTGATCTATGTCCTCAAAGTCTGGGCCGCCTAGGCTTTGTCATGTTCAGGATGGAGAGAGTGCCTGATCAATGTCCCATAGTCCAGGGACTTCAGCAGAAAATGACTTCTAAGCTTTTGCTTCCAGTACATTTATTTTTACCTTCTTTTGGGTTTAACTGTCAAAATTAATCCATCATCTTGTTCACCCTGTGACTGGCCAAGTATTTAAACTATCTGAAAATAAGTATCTCAAGCATACATCCCCTAAAACAATCTCAACTTCATGTAGTGAAGTTTTATGAAGTAAATAAGAATGAAACAGAGACAAATCTTTTTGCAAAGGGAATGCTAACAGCCTGATTCTAGTCTTCAGTGACTCAGTAGATAAAGATGAAGATTTTAGCTCCTGGCTCCTGGTTCCCAGTTAAGAGCTCATTCCAGAAGACTGCCCCTTGTCCAACCTGATCCAACTCTCCAAAGGCAGTCCTGAGCAACAAGCCCTAATGTCAACTTCTCAGATCTGACAGCCATGAAAACACTGGAACTTCCCCAGTTTCCAGGGTTGGAAAAGAGATTTCTCATCCTAACATAATGCAATTCTGACTAGAGACTGCAGGTACATAGCAATATGAGTTTTCCCTATCATCTGGAAACAAGCAAACAAAATAAGCAAATATGAGATGGCTAAATTGGTGGCCAAAGGGGTGGTCAAGAAAACTCAGAATTCTTCATCCTCTGAAAATCCCTGAGAGTGTGATAGGAAATGTACCATATTGCCTACCAATTTCAGAGAGTTAACAGTAATAATAGGTGATATTTATCAAGCATATATTATGTACCAGATATTGTGCTAGGTTCTGTGAACTTTCTCATTGAATTCTTACAAAACTCTTCAAAATAGGAACAATTTTTGAATAGTGAGGATCAAATTAACTAATGCAAGTAAAAATGCTTAGAAATGATGATGTATTATAAAGTTGCAAAGATTCAATGCGTGTTATTATTTTATTAAATGACTCCTACAATTTCTTTTAGCCTAAGACTTATGTAGTGAAATAATAGATGCATAAAAGATATGTGATATAGCCCTATCATGTACCACAAAGCATCACCCAGCCAGGTGACATCAGCTTGTTAGAGAGAGATTGAAATGCTGTGCAACCTGCTTGGGGAACCACAATAATGTAGAATCTTTCTTCAATAACCATAAAAGCACTCAGGTGAAGTAGGTTGGTAATTGACCAAGAAAGGCATACATGTTTTCAACCCTTAGCTCTGGTAGAAAAGAAGCCAGATTTTTCATTGCCTTTTGCATCCTGATTAGTGGGTTTGATCAGACATAAAATGTACAAGGTTCAATCTCTGCTGGATTCAGTTTTCATATCAGTAGAATGGGAATCATATTTCACATATTTACACTAATGCATTAAATGAGATAATGTATGTGAAAACATTTATCAAAGTGCTTACATACAGGAAGTAAGAAAAATAATAATTAGACACCCACTGTTTCAGGCTGTTTGTGAAATAAGACTCAGAACTAGTGGGACTTAGGCAGGGTGAAACATTATATGAAATGGGTGGTGTTTGAAAGGAAGTGAATTTAGAGGCATTGGAGCTGGTGGAGTAAAAATGCCCTTTGGGCAGGGGTCTTATTTGTTTTTATTCATATAATGCCACCCACCTTGTCACTGAATTGCTCACTCCTTGTTGGCAATTATTTTTTTTCTGGAGTGTGGAAGAATATGAAGGAGTTTCTGTGTGGACACTCTAGAGTTGTTTTTAATCTTATTAAGAGACTAGTGGCCCGGTGCATGAAATTCGTGTATGGGGTGGGGTGTTTCCCTCAGCCCAGTCTGCACCCTCTCCAATCAGACATCCCTCTCACAATCTGGGCCTGCTGGCTCCTAACTGCTCACCTGCCTGCCTGTCTGATTGCCCCTAACTGCATCTGTCTGTCTGCCTGATTGCCCCTAACCCCTCTGCTTGCCTGCCTGATCGCCCCTAACTGCCCTCCCCTGCCAGCCTGATCTTGCCCCCCAAATGCCCTCCCCTGCCAGCCTGATTGCCCCTAACTCCCTGCCAGCCTGATCTCGCCCCTAACTGCTCTCCCCTGCTGGCCTGATGACCCCTAACTGCCTCTGCCTGCCTGATAGCCCCTAACTGCCCTCCCCTGCCGACCTGATCTTGCCCCCAACTGCCCTCCCCTGCAGGTTTGATTGCCCCTAACTGTCTCTGGCTCGGCCCCCACCCCCATGGCTTTGTCCGGAAGGAAATCGGATGTCCGGAAGATGGCTGATCAACCCGGTCTAATTAGCATATTATCCTTTTATTAGTATAGTTAGATTATATAGGATAAGATTGCTTAAATGGGGGGGGGGGAGCCTCTTTTAGCAGGAGGAGATGCTCTTGGCAGACAAAAACACATAATCCCTATATCTGGACTGATAGCCAGCCATATGCACTATACTACCAAACCAGTCATTAGAAAGTTGAACTGCTTTCTTACACCTTACACCAAACAGCTATTGCCCTTAAAACCCCTCCTCAACCCCCACCTTAGGTTCTGCCTTTGCAGTTCACCCAGATTAGGTTCTGATTGGTTGGTTTCTATGCCAGTCAGAGTCAAAAGCTCCACCTCCTAGGCAACCATTATAAAATGACCACATGTCAAAGATTTTATGTCATTTAATAATTAACAAGGGAACCAGTAAGATGTTACAAGTGTTTTAAAGGAGAATTCAAAGGACCACACAAGTACAGGCCATGCAGAATGCCAAAATCAATAATAAATAGCAACATTTCCTGAACTTGGCCAAATTTGAATGAAATGCCTTATCAACAAAAGAAAAGTGCCCTCATTATTGACTGTGGGGTTTGGTATTACCCAATCAGTGCAACTCTCAGTTTTTGAAAGCATTTATACAAATGTGGTTCTGTTGTAGTTACTTGTAATAAATTGTTACAAAGAGGGTTTTCCAGTGTTGATCCGTAAGCTGCCATGTTGATTTCTGCAGAGGGAAGGTCCTGCCTTGGAAATGAAGACAGAGATGCAGATGTATGATTTAAGGGGATCCACATCTCAGTTTCCTTTTCTACCAAATAGGGATGATATTCGCTTTGACTTATTTTTTCAAAAGTTTTTATAAGACAGATAGAAAAATGATTGTCAAGTGAATTTAAATGACTACCAGGCCCAGCACCCTAGCATCAGAAATCCAAGTAAGGAGGAGGAAGATTACCCATGGCCTTGTCCAATATGATTGGTAGAAACCTCCTAAACTCACAAACACCCTTGTTATTTCTCCTGGCAGACTTCCCCATGCTGTTTGTTTGCAGTGACATGACATGCTGGCGCCTGGAGACAGGGCAGGGCAGGGAGGGCTTTGGAATTTGCACAACTCATTGCCCTCCCCACCCCCACAAAGCTTTGTCCTCAAGATCTGTTTCTGAGGCCCTTGGATCAGATTGCTTGCTTCCAGGTGCCAGAGAGATACTTTTCTGTTTGCTCTCCCACCAAGACTGCCCTGGGGTTGTTCTTCCCCAAGGTGGGGGTGGCAAGTGACAGAGGTTGTTTTGAAACAAATCTTTCTTCTTCCTCCCCTCCTTTTCTCCCTCTACCCCTTCAAAGTGCAAGAACATCTTGGCTTCTCTCCATCACTTGGGGCTTGTATTAGAGATTTGAATCTGCTCTTGTTCCCTGTAAATAGCCCAGAAATTAAGGTAAGGGTTCAGTTTGTAGAGGTGAGCTGTTTTTGGAAGACAATCAGGAATACATGGAGCTGGCTGCACTGGTGATGGTGACTCTCTTTTGATACTAGCCCATGAAGCCTATCGTATTTCCATCCTAGTCCATATGGCCTTGTCACTGGCTTATTTTCCACTCCCACAGGCATAAGGTTCAATTTGGGTACTTTTATGGCCCAAACATCTGGCAAAGATTCCTTGTCCTGCTGTTAACTTCTCTGGCCTATGACTCTTTCCTAAAATTATTTTCTCTTTGAAAAGGATACCTGTTGGTGATTAAGATGGCAGAACTTCTATTAGGGAGGAACTTTTATGTTGCAAGTTGACAGAAACTGGCTTAAACTAGTTTAAGTAAATGAGCAAGTAATGCTTCACATAACTGAGAAGTACAGGATGTACATGAATACAGAGGTTCAGAAGCGATTACCAAAACCCAAGCTTCCTGCTACTTGGTTGACATATTTAGCAAATAAAAATAGAGGCTACTTATTTAAATTCTAATTCCAGAGAAACAAATAACAATATTTTTAGTATAAGTATGTTACAAATTGCTTCCTATATTTTCTCAGGCCAATTTTACCTGGAACCCTATGTCATTTTTCTCCTTTTAGTGTTGGAATTACTCTTAGGTGAGATCTAGCCATGAGGTGACAGAATGACTGTTGGAAGCCCTAGACTCACATCTCAGAATTTAGGAACCATGGAAGAAGAGCCCCCTTTTCAAAAAAGTTTTAGTAAAAATCCTAGGGTTGGATCTCATTGATCTGGCTTGAGTCTTGTGACCATCTTAGAAGTAAACACTCTGTCCAAGGGAATGAAGCACAGGCTGGGACATGTGCCTACTTCTACATCTGGGGTGTAATTTAGTCACATATAAACCAACTGGATTAAGAGTGGGTAGGGGTGTTCCCAAAGATTACTATTAGCAGGAGAGAAAAATTAATCCTAACCGGACATCAACTCTATGGTTCAGTGGTAGGCATTTTTTTAGGGCAAGGCTCCCAGGAACTCCTTACATTACACAGTGGTTTCTTAAGCTCTGATGTGGATCATAGAGGAGTGGACCATTATCTTAGGTTTTGTTTCCAAAGGTTGAGTTTGGAGAATGAAAAGCAATCTAGATAGCTCCTGGAACAACCACAATGCTGGTACAAAAACATTTATTTATCACCTTCTCTGTGTGGCCCATGGTGCCTGGAATGAGGCCTACATAAAGTTAAGAAGGAAGAGATTGCTAATGTCCATGAACTTACATGCTAGTGAGAGATATTACATTGTACCTTGTTCTAGAGTCTGATAATACTTTGTTTCTATATACAAGGAATTATGAGTATACAAAAAAGGGAAGAATTAATTCCAGATAAGTCTTGCTGGAAAAGATGCATTTGAAGAGGCAGAGTATAGATGGGTGAATATGCAGAAAAGTAAAAGAAAAATTCTAAATACGGCAACTAGAGGAAGCAACCCTATTGACTTCAGGTTGCTGCTACCTGCACTGGATGGCATTGCTTTTTAGGGAGATGCATCTTAATCTGGGAACTTGACTTCACTCAGGGCCAGGAATCTCAGGAAAATGAATGATTGGGTATTCTTAGTGAGCTAATAATTTGGCACTTCTTCAAATAACTGCTTGCTCATAGTTAATTTAAAGAGAAGACCAAGTGTTATGGGGAAGGGGGAGTTTGAGAAGAGAGACCCCAGGTAGGGACCCTCAGTCCCTTTTTATTTTCCTTATTAATTCCACTCTGGCCCCACACTTGCATACTTAGTAATTAAAAAACCAGAAGTTAAATGAACTCATCTTCCTTACTTAGCAAATACCTAGGATTACTTAAACCTAACCCTTGGAGGAAGGAATGCCTCATCTCCTTGCCCCTAATTGCTTAATAGACCTTCTAAATATTTGTAGTACTCTTCCTGAGGTGATTCTGATAAATTCTATTTTTCTCACACTGCGAGGATATTTTATTTTCCTGGTCACATTTAGTGTGTTAGTTTGTTTTTTCCTCCAATTATGACACTACCCCAAGGGTTGGAGAATGAAAATTATTATCCCTCTTAAATCCATGGCTACCTGAGTATGTTGTTCAGAGAAGATCTGAGTGTGTGTCCCTGGCTCACTTAGGCAAAGACCACCACAGAGTGTGAGGTTTTCTCCTAAAGTGGCCATCAAAGGCTGCAGTAGGGGATGGCAGCATGAGCAGTGGTACCAGTCAGGTAAGGTTCCTGGACCTTCCATTTAACCCACACTGGGTAACCCTGGAAATCCAGAACAATAATTGAGATGTCATTGTTCACCTGATGACCCTCTTCTGAGGACTGCCATCATCAAGGATGAACAGCTGTGTGGTGGTAAGACAGAAACCCAGTATTGCATTCCACAGCTCTTTCTACTCACAGGCTGCAATAACCCCCAATCTAAAGATCTCTTCAACCACAGGGTTCTTATCAACACTGGCCTGATCAATATTCTCTGACATGAAAAACACCAAATTAAATTTTGCTTGAGAAAGTGTTATTGTTTGGAGGTTTGTTTGTTTTTTAAAGACAGGCATCCCTGTGTTATAGTGAGGATGTCCCAATGAAATGAGCTAGAATATGTGGTTTTAGAAAAGGATGGCAATGGAGGAAAAACTATGAAGAAAAATAATCAGTTTGACCCATTGTAGGGTCAAGTTATACTTCTGAATCAATGGTTGGAAACTGACTTAAACTAGACAAGGAAAAAACAACATAATGGAATAATAGATCTAACTGGTGTGGTATCACATTTCTGATTCCAGGAGAAATCATACCTACCTTTCCATTGGAAAATTGGGCTATATTCTCTACTAGGGAGGAAATGGACCAGAGTTCATTTCATTTCAGAGATCAGACATCACCAAGTTAGACTTTGCAAACAAACTCAAGGTCCCCCTGCCCCAACCCTATCCTCCCATTACTGTGTTTATTGTGCCCATGGCCTTCACCTCACGCCAGCATTACTCCTTTTATCCTGAAATCTCTTCCTCCAGAGTGAATGTGTCCTTTATGACTTTTAGCTACTGGGAGCCAAAAACAATAGTTAAGTCTAAAATTTGCCTTTTGTTTGTTCTTATTCTCTTCATATCTCTTGAAACTCACTATTTTCTTGATGTTTTTAAAGAGTCCTCCTGGAGAAATCTTAAATGCATATTGTTAAGTGAAAGAAGCCAGTCTGAAAAGGCTATAAACTTTATGATCCCAACTACCTGACAGTCTGGAAAAGGCAAAACTATAGAGACAATAAAAAGATCAGTTATTTGGGGGTTGGGTGAGAGGTGAGGAATGGGTAGGTGAAATCAGAGAATTTAAAGCTATTCTGTATGCTCTTATATTGGTGGATGCATGACACTATGCATTTTTTCAAAACCCATAGAACTATAAATTACAAAGAGTGAACTCTAATGAGAACTATGGGTTTTAGTTAATGATAATGTATTAATATTGTCAAATGTTCCACACTAGTGCAAAAATGTAAAAAATAGGGAAAACTGTGTGTCAGAGGAAGGGAGTATATGGGAACACTCTCTACTTCTGTTCAATTTTTCAATAAATTTAAAACTACACTAAAAATAAAGTCCATAATTTAAAAAAAGTTTCTTTTACTCCAAATATTTTTTCCTATTTCCTTATCTCTGAATCTCATTTCAGGAATGTCTGAATTGAAAGTGGCTTTGATTTGCTGAGAGTCAAATTTAGATGTCCAAATACTCCTGCATCCTCAGCATTTCAAATTATTTCATTAAGACAAAACAAATATGTGTTTCTAGCTAGTCATAAATAATTATTACATGTTCACTCAAACCATGAAGCTGAGAATTGAGCAAACTTCAAGTGAACAAGATGTTCTTGCTCCTTTCAATTCTGTTCTTACAAATCAGAACGTCTTGGTTCTTCTCTTCCCTGTGCCTTCTCACTGACATAAGCACTGTTCATAAGGCATTTCTGCAAGGTGCTGATGAACTAGAACCTTGCATGTAACTTGACAAGGGTTCCTTTTTCTTAACCGGGTTGGAAAGAATTGCATCCCTCTTGACCATCTCTAATGCCTCCTGAGAGCTGGACTTGGGAATCCAGTAAGTTTGACTCAAAAGTGTGGTTCATTATCTTAAAAACCCGGTCACACATATCTGGAATGATCCCTGAAGACTCTCCAGATATTTATTTAATGACAGCAGCAAACCCAAACAGAGAAATGTGTGGTTACAAAAAGAATTTTAAACAAAGTTCTTGAGTAGTGTCCGACCCCTCTCTTCTATAAACAGGCCCTCTGTGTCATCACGCTGGCTGTTCCACAGGGGCCAGAGCTATCTATCTTGAGACACTGAAATCACAGGGTACTGCACTTCCTCAAGGCAAAGAAAACAGCCCCAGATCCCGGGAAGGAGGCTCATGGGCAGATCTTTTAGCAAGGCTGTCTCAGGAGCCAGAATATCATTTCTCTACTTTCATCCCCAAAGGTAAGGTTCTGGGCTAAGAATAGAGAAGGAAGACGTTCTTGGGGCTACAATGTGTCAAACACTGTGTTAGCATTTTATACACCCAACACATTCAAAATGTCATTTTAACACATAATTAATATAAAGACACATGGGATATTTTCCCTTTTTTGTTGTATAAAGGCTTCAGAACCTGGTGTATATTTTATGCTTATAGTCCATCTCAATTTAGACAGGTCACATTTCAGGTCCCATGTGGCTCATTGCCTTTATATCAGTGTATTCTAGATCTTTTGCTTTTATCCTCGAATCCAGCAGCATCACCCAAGGTCTGTTTTGCCCAAATCCTTTGCTGAATTGTGTGTTAACATGATGCCCTTGACTTTCAGTGAGGAACACAGTTGTATGCAGTGTCATAGCCAGCAGAGACAGAGTGGGAGAGTTGCTGACTGTTACTGGATCATTCACTGCTACCCACAGCCTCACACTATTTAAAGCAAGTATTTTATTGTTTTCTTTCCAAAATGATATGCCTCCTCTTTTGTCATATGAGATTTTATAAAAGATTCTATGTTTTGTTTTGAATTGACTATCAGGAGATTTGGGGACAAATTGGACCCAATTTTAACTTTGGATAGATTCAAGATTTAATGGGTAAATATAATAACATATTTTGTTAAATGTTTTGGACTTGATGAATATGCATAATCTGCTGATAGTAAAGTTTTCTTTCTGGTAATGGACTGATCTATTTTCCTTCCCAGACAAAAGGTGCCATATATAATTTAATATATGAACAGCCCTTGGAAGTCTGCTGTTAAGTTATGAGAAATAGAACAATTTTTAAAATATATGTGTTTTTATTTATTTCAGAGAGAAAGAGAGAGGGACATAGAAACATCAATGATGAGAGAGAATCATTGATCAGCTGCCTCCTGCATGACCCCCACTGAGGATCAAGCCTGCAATCCATACATTTGCCCTGACTGGGAATCAAACCGTGACCTCTGGGCTCATAGGTCAACGCTCAACCACTGAGCCACACTGGCCAGGCAGCACAGATAAAATTTTAAAATATATTTTATTGATTTTTTACAGAGAGGAAGGGAGAGGGATAGAGAGTTAGAAACATCGATGAGAGAGAAACATTGATCAGCTGCCTCCTGCACACCCCCTACTGGGGATGTGCCTGCAACCAAGGTACATATCCTTGGCTGGAATCGAACCTGGGACCTTTCAGTCTGCAGGCCAATGCTCTATCCACTAAGCCAAACCGGTCAGGGCAAGCACAGATAAGTTTTAAAATTTCATTTACTTTTGAGGCTTTCATAATGGTGTTATTTCTTGAAAATTCTTAAACTGTATTTCTAAAATTAAGTAAACCATAGAGTACCATTCTCTTTCCTTTGTGAAATATAAAGACGTACAGAAAGGAAAGAATAATACTTTTCTGAATGATAGCAAGAAGAGTTTTCTTCCTCTGCAGAAATGGTACATAGACATAGATCTCTTTCTGCCTCCCCCCCCTCCCCCAACTTGGGTCATATTTACAAAGAGGTCTGGGGCTTTTAGTTGGCTTCATGAAGCAGTGCCAGAGATGACCCCACAGCTAGTGGTGCTGTGTTGCTGGCTCTCTGAAGGCATTTGCAAATGATTGTAGATGAGATGGATCTGAAAGGAGCCTTTCAAGTTTTGGGGATCATCCAGTGTAAATCTCTTATTTTACAGATGAGGAAACTCACTCTGGCCATATTTGGCCAATGGGAGGCACTGGTAGAATACTGGAGAATGGGAGAAGGAGAGAAGTCAGGGTATATTTCTCTTTATCTCACTTGGTTTCTTCAATAGTTAGGCCCTCACTTATAGTCCTGATTTCCATAAATCAGCACCCATTCTATGAGTCTAGCTTTCAGATAGTCCCAGCTTCTGGACTCTGGTAATCCCACTTTGTCCCATTGCCCCATACAATCCTGGAGATGGCATGGGACTTCCTGCGTTGCTAATCTCTGACTGCTCTTATTCCCCTCTCTTCTTCCCATCATATGTACAACCAACTCCTTGTATTAAATCCTCTCTGTTTATAATATCTGGATGGATTCTGTTTCCACATTAGGCCTTGTTATACCACCTACCACAATAGTAAATTATGGCATCCTGCTTTGTTCCCCCCCCTCCCCTATATCTCCTTTTATAAGTTACTAGAGGCCCAGTGCACAAAATTCCTGCACAGGTAGGGTCCCTAAGCCTGGCTGGTGATCAGAGCCAATCGGGGCCTTCCAGCTGCTGGCCAGGGTCTCCCTTTCCCAGCTGCCAGCTTCTGGCTGGGGCCTTCCTTCATTCCATGCCACCCCCTGCTGGTCACTGCACATCATAGCAAGTGATAGATCTCCCGGTCTCCTGGTCAAACTCCCACAGGGACACTTTGCATATTAGCCATAGATAGATAGATAGATAGATAGATAGATAGATAGATACTTATTTACTTACTAGTAGCCCTGCACACAAATCCGTGCACCAGTAGCTCACCAGTAGCTTGCTGCCACCCTGCAGTAGCTCTCTGCCCACTGCCCCACCCTCCTGTATCTCCCCCCACTCCCTTTCCCTCCTCTCCCCCTCATAGCTTGCTGCCCTGCCTCCTCCTGTAGCTCTCCGCCACCTGCTTGTAGCCAGTAGCTCACTGCTGCCCTCCTGTAGCTCTCCGCCGGCTGCCCTGCCCTCCTGTACCTTCCTCCATCCTCCCCCGCCCCATAGCTTGCTGCCCTGCCTGCTCATGTAGCTCTCCACCACCTGCTTGTAGCTCGCTGCCTCACCCTCCTGCTGATCCGTGATCTGGTCGTTACACGGTGGGTCATTATACTTCACGCGTAACGACCATTTGCATATTGCATCTTTATTATATAGGATTTTATTTGCTTATTAGCATCTCATCTATTTTCCACATCAGACTGTGGTCTTCATGAGAAAGGATACTGGCAATATTTGGTCATGATCACATCTTCAATGTCTTCAGAGTCTCAGGTGCTCAATATTAACTTATTAAATAAATAAATAAATCTAGTGTGTGGTTTTTTAAAATCTTAGAACCTTGAACCACTCAGGAGACATATGGCTGAACTTAAGAAATGAAATGCAAATGTTTTTAGAAATTTGTGTTTTTCTCCTCATTAGCAAGAGTCCACAACTTTCATTAGCATTTCAGCATATGAAGACATAAAAGTTAAGAGATGGTGTATCTAGTGGGAGAGATGTACACATTTGTTACTAGAGTTTTATAATATTGATATTAACAAAAGTGCATGGGAGCACAAAGGAAGACTGAATCTCTCTTTTCACTTGTTCAAGCCAAAAATTGAGGTGTCATCTCTGACATCTCATTTTCTCTTATTCTTCACATCCAATCCATCAGCAGTTGGCTCTACCTTCAAAACATCCAGAATTCAACCTCTACCAACATCACTTTGGTCCAAGCCACCATTATCTTCTTGATGGATGAAAACAAACGCTTGTCTCACTGCTTCACTTCTTCTCCTTAAAGAGTAGATTCTCAATCTTGCAGCTCAAAGTCTGACAGGAGTCAGATCATGTCACTTACTGGTATGTGCTCAAAACTCTCCAAGGGCTCCCATAAAATCAAAGGGCCCCCAAAGCTCTCCGTGATCCAGCTCCTTGCTCTCGCTCTCCTCGTTTTCTACCCCTCTCTCCCATGGCCCAACCAACCTGCTTAGTTGCCATTTCTTCTCCTACCATCGGCCCTTGCTCTGGCTGCTTTCTCTGCTGGGATGTACTTCTCCAACACAGCTTCTTCTTTTTTCCTTCATTCTTTTCATGTCTCTGCCCACACAACAAATAGTTCTCCTGCTCCCTCTTCTCTATCCTGCTCATTCTGCTTTATTTTTATTCATACCATAGATCACTACTATACCATTTATTTACTTATCTGTTTGTTTATTGTCTATCTCCTCCACTGAAACATGAGCTCCAACTGGGCAAGAACTTTAATTCAAACCTGGAACAGTGCCTGGCACATGCTAGGTTCTCAGTATATATTCATTAGGTGACAGAGTATCTTAAAAGATAAGTAGAATTTGAAAGGACAAAAGTAAGCAAAGAAGAAAGGTAAGTGATACGCATCCATCAAGGCTGGGTTGGGATAGTCTTTTTCTCTTAAGTATGTTTTAGTTTTAGAATTTTGTATACTCACCACCCTCTTTCCCTCTCCAAGGATAAGTCCATAGCTAGATAGCTAGATAGATATTCTGCATCAACACAAAATTGACATTATTATTATTATTATTTACTTAGTCCATGGGTATATGTAGCACAGTTTTAATACTAGGCTAAATAAATCTAGAGTTAAGTTAGCTATTATTGTTTAAGGGTAAGTTTTGTCATACCAGATAAATAGTGCAAAAAAGTGATTGGGTTGGAGGGGAGGCCAGAATTGGTGAAATTAGAGCAAGTTTACAAGAATATACAGACTGGCTTATTTCACTTAGCATAGTAATCTCCATGCTGTCTCAAGGGGTAAGAGATCGGTCTTCTTTTCCATTGTGCAAATGTATCACAGCTTTTTTATCCACTCATCTACTAATTGGCACTTGGGCTGTTTCCAGATCTTAGCTATTGTAAATAATGCTGATATGAACATAGGGGTACACATATTCTTTATGATTGGTATTTATATCACATGATCTTACTTATATGTGGAATCTAAGAAACAAAATAAACTGATGATCAAGATAGGACTACAGACATGGAAGCATGAAATAAACTGACAGATCTCAGAGGAAAGGTGGGAAGAAATTAACCAAAGACCTTATAAGCATAGATTCATAGCCCATGGACACATACAATAGACAGGTGAAGGCCAGAGGTGGGTGGGAGATGGGTGGAGGATGAAAAAGGGGAGAAAATGGGGTTGGATAGGGGGGAACATCTGTAAAACTCTCGACAATAAAATTAATGAAAAGATGTAAAAAGGAGAGAGAGAGAGAGAGAGAGAGAGAGAGAGAGAGAGAGAGAGACTAAAGCAAAACAAAAACTTACTTACTGAGGATTTGAGGAGTTCCAGGTCATCCAATAATTCTTTTCTAGCCTCTTCCATCTGTCATCCTGAAATGCTGGTGAGATTGACTTCAAGGAACACAGTCAGCTTTTGTTTTTGGAGACTGCAGGGTAAATATTAGAGATCTGGAATGGTTGGCTCACAACTTCAAAGCCTTGAATCAAACTGCTGGATGATTTGGGAGCCATCTGGCAGGAAATTTAACTTTTCCAGTTTGGGGTATTTTTTTCCTTCCCATTCCTCAATTCCTACCTGCCTCCCCCATTCTTTCCAACACCAAATTAGCTATTTGGATATCATCAGTGCAGTTTAGACTTGGGTACCAGCCAAGGTCACAAGGCTGAGTATAAAAGAAGTGAATGCCAGCTGTACTTGAGACAGAATTTCCAAGGCCAGATAGGCAGAAGGAGGTGGGGTCTGGGCTTCTTGAACTTGGATTTTCTTCTCTCTTATACACACACACACATACACACACACACACACACACACTACACACACTATCCTTTTCTACTTTTAATTTCCTGCTTCCAGAAAGAATGGTGTGACAACTTTCTGTCCTTTCCCTCCCTGGACTCACTCCTAGTTTGGTCCTTCTCCCAGTGGATGCACTAACTCTATACATGAAAGGGTAAAACAGAGAACAGTCAGTAGGGAATCAAAGAAACAAAAACAATCCTATATAATAAGACAGGAATATGCTAATTATCTGTTACGCGGTAACATCACGACCAATCTACAAGTGGTGGAGAGCTACAGGAGGGCGGGACAGTGGGCGGAGAGCTACAGGAGGGTGTGGCAGTGAGCTATGAGCAGTGGAGAGCTACCAGCGGCCTTGGGGGGTGGCCAGCTGAGGCAAGTGGCAGTGAGCTACTCGTGCACGGATTCGTGCTCAGGGCTACTAGTAAGTAGATAAGAGAAGTCTCCAAAAGTTAACAGGAGCTTTTGAAGCCAAAATCCACATTATGGAGGGGGGTAATAAATATAATAAACTGTGTTAACTCGATTCAAACAAATATGTGATTATAATTGTCAGGAATTATGCAAACATGGCTCTATTCATGAGTTTGCTGATTATTGTCACTGTTTTTAATGTTAAAACTAAGTTTCAGACTTTCCTCTGGATTATTGTATAAAAAATAAACTAATGGTCTACCTATCTGTCTATATCTATATAAATAGTGATAAATTCTCTCTATACTGGCTCAATGTTTTCATTCTGTGGCCAATGGACACTCCATATGCATGAAACTTAGTATGAGACAGTCTTAATTTCTGCTTTCTGAGTGCTTAACATTAGTTCCATTCTTTATGGTGCTGATCATTGTACTGTGGTGCTCTGAAGCATCAAACCAATAAAAATATCTTTTAATATAAAAACTAAAACAAAAGCAAAGAATAGCCTTAAGATATGTATCCTAATTAGTACAATGCAGCTTTTCCTTTGTATCATTCTAAACATCATATTTGACGTAGGTTGTCCAGTCTAATATACCTTGGCCCTTTTAAAACCCTGAAGCAGTGGGTTTATAAATGTGAATCATTCACTGATTAAGTATTTTTGACCACCTGCTATACCAGGAATGATGTCACACTCCAGGGATATAGAGTAAAAGAGACAGTTTTTGCTTCAAGGAATTCACTGTGCCAAGAGGATTCAGCAATAGCAGTCAGAGGTAATGAATGCTGTGATACAGGTAGTAGGCAGAGGATATGGTGGCATCCTCCAGGAAGTGTACCTGACCTCCAAGATACTCTGTGGGGACAGGATTGTGGAGATTATGGAGTTTGAAAGTCTAGCAGGAGTTAGCCAGGTAGAGGGGGTTGGGTGTGATTTTCAAGGGAGTATATTCAGTGAATCACGTGTATAATCACCCAGGAGGCCATGTGCCACTGAGATTCTGTGGAGTCTCCAGGGTGAAGCTGCAGAGTGCAGTAGGGATGACAAGATAGTGAGTTAGAAATAAAATCTTAAAAGGTTAAAAAAAAACCAACAACAAATAACCCAGGTACATTGCAAGCTAGAAGTTACTATGTTCAAGTTTGCATTTTGAAAATATTCTTTCTTCTTTAACTCCAACCCATTATTATTATTTTTTAAATATATTTTTATTGATATCAGAGAGGAAGGGAGAGGGAGAGAGAGAGATAGAAACATCAATGATGAGACAGAACCATTGATTGGATGCTCCTACATGTCCCCTACTGGGGATCAAGCCTTCAACCCAGGCATGTGCCCTGATGGGGAATCCAGAGTTGATCTCCTGGTTCATAGGTTGACACTCAACCACTGGGCCATACTTCCCAGGCTCCAACCCATTATTATCTCAAGAACTAGATAGATGTTTTACCAGTTCACATTCCTAGATCCTGAAAAAATGACATAAAATTAAGTCCTATAGAATTTCAAGCAACAATTAAAATTAGAAAACATTCCAAATAGAACTGTTGCATATAACAACTTAATTTTCAGAGATATAACCAATGTTGTCATTACCAGGTACCTATTGGTTCATTAGGGTTGGTTAACTTTTAAGCATCAATAGGACTTTAAAATCCTTGACAATGTAATGCTAAGAGATGGTGGTCTTCAGGAACTCTAAAACAAGCCCTAAACTAGAAGGTCATCTTTGATTCTTACCCTTGGAGGAGATGTTAAATGGAAGAAGAAGAGGAAGTAACCTTTCCAACATGACCACAATAAGAGGCTGAGGATGGCCCCAGCTGGTTTGGTTCAGTGGCTAGAGCTTTGGCCTGCAGACTGAAGAGTTCCAGGTTTGATTCTGGTCAGGGGCACATGCCCGGGTTGTGGGCTCAGTCCTAAGTTGGGGGTGTGCAAGAAGTAGCCGATCAATGATTCTCTCTCATCATCAATGTTTCTCTCTCTCTCCTGCTCCCTTTCTCTCTGAAATCAATAAAAATATATATTTTTTTAAAAATAGGCTGAGAATGGAGAAGCATGTGTCCAGGCTGGAAGGCTGGCTTGGGACTAAGTGGAGGCCTCTGGAGTTGACCAGGTGGAATCCCAGCTCCTCTACTTACTAGTCAAGTGTCCTCCTCAGTGGCTCTGTCTCTTCATCTATCTCCATAGTCTACCACTTGGAACTATGTGAGAATTAAATATATGTTAATGTGTGTCCAACACTTAGACCCATGCCTGCAACTGCTAGGCTTTCCATAAATGTTAGCTATACTTTGTTGTTCCCATCATAAATTAGGTGAAGCACCCAGCACATAATTAAATACAATAAATATTCATTTCCTTTCTCATCCAATTAAAAAAAAATAGATACAGGATGTGAAAGGTATGATGAAAAGAATGTAGTCTAGGAAGCAGGGAGTTTGGCTCAGATGACCTATTGGTGACTCACTAGGCTCTGAACTATGGCTCTCTAAGCAGCGCCAGCGGCCTGCCTGTGGTGTGAGAGTTTACAGTTATTACTCTGCTGAGCCCCCTGCCCTGCACATGGAACTCAGCCTCCTGGAAAATTGCATCTTTGCCAAGGCTAGAAAAGTGCTCTGTGCCAACCTGTTTCCCATTGGCCTCAAAGTTTCTTCCTTAGGCCAAATGCATTTGATTGTTCTCCAAGTCTGACAGAGGCTAGAGGGGATTCCATATAATCCCTGCCCTGTTTTTCTCTGATTGAAACTCCCCCATGCACACACATGCTCACACTTCATTCTCACCAGGTTCCCAGGAGGAGAAAGTCCACTTTAGTATGTGCCAGGATTAGGCTCAGAGGAGCCCAGAGATTTCTCCACTACACAATGGCCTGATTGTGCAGGCTTGTCTCAGCCCAGTGGCAGGTCAGCAGGCCAGCTGAAAGCTCATCTTAAACAACCACCTCAAACCTTAAACCCAAACACCACAGCTGCACTCCTGGAACCAGGTCTGTTTTCCTAGAATATCTGGTTACAGCATTTAAAAAGTGAGCAACCTCATTATCAATAGTGTTTCTGAGAACCCAGCATTCCTTTGGAAAATGCTAGCTCTCCAGGGCTGGCAAGAGCTGCAAAGCAGACACATTCCCTAGCCTGATGCCCCCTCCCTGAGGTATCACCCAGCCAAACCCAACAGCCCAGCTTAGCAAAAATGAATGCTAGGACCCAATTTCTGCTTAGAAGCTGGGAGTTTCAGTGATCGAGAGAGGAAGTGTCATCTCCTTTCTCAGAGGTCTTAAAGAATAGGAAGGATGGTTGTTCTTGTGCTGAGTCAGCATCACACTACTAGAGAGAATAGTGGATTAGATCCTGGATCTGTTTCCTAGCTTTTGCATGTGCATGTACTTATTGTGTAATTTTTGACATAGTATGGAAATTTTACAAGCCTCAGTTTCTTCACTAGTGAAATAGTGATGACTATCGTGAGGATCAAATGAAATAACTTATGGCAACATGACTTGCCTATTAGAAAGCCTTCAACATTTAAAAGGAATTACCTTATTCCTCTTAATATGATCTTTTCTTGTTTCACACATACAAGTGTATGTATGTGAATAATGGAACTTTCTTATCCCTCTAGAACTAGATAACAAACTCTGAAGAGTTTTGGAGGATAAAAATTAAATTGGAGTACATTTAAAACACTGCTCTTGACATAATGCTGGGCATAGAGTAGGCATAAAATAAATGTATGAAGGAATGATTAAGTTATGTTGTTCATCATCTCCTATTTAAGAAGGTAGAAGGCTATATACTGAGTTTCTAAAAAAAAATTCCTTATCTATCTATCTATCTATCTATCATCTATCATCTATCTATCTATCATTTGCCTAATCTCCTATCTACTATTATGATATCATGTTTGTGTTTCTTTATCTGCAAAGTATGAATATCTCCTTCCAGAAGACTCAGCTCCCAGGGGCTCCTTGTGTTTGAAGCAGCTCTGGCTTGCGCAGAGCATGGGATCTTCACTGACAAATGCCATTCAAAAGTCCTGCTTCTTGCTCAGCTGGTATGGCTCATCTGTAGAGTGTAGACCCAGGAATCAGGAGGTCAGCAGTTCTATTCCCGATCAGGGCACATGTCTGAGTTGCGGGCTTGATCCCCAGTGGGAGGTGTGCAGGAGGCAGCCAATCAATGATATTCTTTTCTCATCAATGTTTCTATCTCTCTATCCCCCACCCTTCTTCTCTCTCTCTAAAAAAAAAAAATCAATAAAAACATGCAAACAAACAAACAAAAAGTCCTGCTTCTTACTAGCTGTGACTTATAGCACATTACCTAACCTCTCTTCAGATGTTACATAGGTGCATTGGGCCATGCCAACCTCTCTGGTTGTGATGAAGATGGAGTGAAATATGCAAAGCACCTATCATCCTGCCTGGTCCTTACTACCCATTCAATTCAAATCTGATGTTCTACCAACATGATAAATGAGGGAGGAGGAGAGGCAGGAGTGATAGACGCATGCATCAGGATTCCTGGGCTGAGAGGGAATGTTTTTTGAAGGACTTCCTCAAAACACAGCCCATCCCAATGCTGAGAAAAACCTAAGGGTACAAAGAGGATGAAATCAGATGAATATATACTCCTATTGCAATGAGAAGCCTATGTTTACTCAACGTGGACCTTCCAGGAGACCCATTCAAGAGAAATCAATGGGCTTGTCCAAGGAAAGAACTGAGTTTTTGTCTCAGGTTAGGAACCGAGTTAAGAAGTGGAAAACACATCATGAACATCTTTTTTCTCTATTCTCTCCCAAGGTGATATTACCAAGTTTCAGGCTTTAAACATCATCTATGTGCTGATGACTGCCAAATTTATATCTCCACCCAGGACAAAACTTTAGGCTTATAAATTGCCTACACTATATTTCTCCTTACATATTTATATGTAGATATAGATAGCAACTTAAAATGTACAAAACTCAGTTTCTGGTCTTCCTCTGTATCTCCCTCTAACTTCCCTCTAAATTCCTTGTGTTATTATGATTGCTTCTATGCTTTATTTTGCAAGTTTTAAAAAGTATGCATTAATGGAATAATATACGAAGTTCCAAGGACTATACTAATCATTGAGAAAATAGAATAAAACAAGGAATAACCTCTGCCCTCAAAGAGCTCATTAAATAGAAAGGAGGAGATAGTACATTGTCCTCAAACTATTTATTCACACATCTCAATGTTTTAATATATGATGTAGGGTAGAAAGGACAGAGAGATGTCCCCACATCTAAGGAGATTTTAAGCTGTTCCTTGAAAATGATGAAGAGGTTGTTATTTGGTGGGTATTGTGGGTCCCATGGTCCTGATTGGTTATTCTTGACCTATTTGAGAGAATTACACATGAACACCTAGAGGTGAACTTTGGCCATGTCACTTGCATTTACCCAATGGAATGTGAACAGAACTGTTGTAGGCTATGTTTAAGCAAAAGACTTAAAGGGAATCACCAGGTGCTGTTATCCTTTCCCTTCTTTTGCAAGAATTCTATGTTTGAGGGGTGGATTTATCCTTCAACCTGGATCTCAGAATAAAGAAGATTCATGGAAAAGAGTTACAACCAGAGTGAAGGCCAGTGAGAAATAAAACTTTGTTTTTGTAAGTCAACGAGATTATTTGGGTAGTTTATTGCTGCAGCATAAATGACTAAAACTGACTAATAAAAATAATGGTACCAGAAGTGCAACAAAAAGCCTACAATGTGTGACATTGGCTTTCAGGTTAAGTATTATGCAGTAAGGAAACTTCTTGGTGACTCATGTTATTTAGTGGAGAATCATTTGGTAAAACTGGTGCTTGAGGTATAGTAAAAGGCAGGTTATATAGCTGTAACAGGAGCTACTAGTACATATATAAAAATTCTGTGTGACAAACCACCCCAAGGCTCAGTGGGCTACAAAAGTAAGCATTTATTTCTTATTCATGTGCCTACACGTTGTCTGGGGTTCGGCTAATCTAAACTGAGCTTAGCTGGGCTTGGTGCCAACTGCATATTGAGTTTGTCTACTCCATGTATTTCTCCAACTCCTTGGAGCAGCAGCTAACAGAGGCATGAACTTTTGGGGATGAAAGGTAGGAGCAGGGAGATACACTTCTCCCATGGTTTGGGTAGAAGAGGCAGTGGATATTTGCTAAATTATAATGTAATCAATCACAGTACCTTATGAACTTGTGGCTTTAGATGAATAAACTGAAAAGAGCACAAAAAATGTAGTCATTTGTGCAAAGTTTTATTTGAGGCCCAACACTTAGTAAATGCTTGCTTTGGGCAAGCCACAATTCCTCTAAATCTCAGTTTCCTCATTTGAAAAACAGTAAAAAACTAACTGCAGTATTTTCTGGAAGGAATAGAAATTCTAGTTAGGTCAAATAAAGAGTGATTAGGTGATGATGTAGATACCCACCAGAAACAGAACTCATGGAGTCCAGGGAAACTCAACAACCAGGACTTAGGACAGAGGAATAGGCAGTGCAGGGGACCTTCTGTACCCTGTAGACCTACAGCCAATTGTTCTACCATTAATGTGCCCTAGCTGAACTCCATATGTCTGTTTGTCTTCTATTGAACTTCAGTTATGTGTGTGTTTGTGTATTGCTATTTTACATACACACACACACACACACACACACACACAGTTGACTTTCTAATAAAATAGAAATATAATTTATTTTGCTCCTTGAAGGGAAAAAGAAGCAAAGATAAAAATGAGGTCTATTCAGCACCCAAATCTTCAGTAGCGTTGACCCAAAATAAAATGTTTGACATAAGAATATACTAGTATTTTCCTAAAAATCTGTCAAGTGGTGGCATTTCAAGTTTGTGTTGTGGTGGAGCAAAACAAGAGTAGTACTCAGCTGAAAATTAGCCAGAACATGGAGATTTGGGCTTTGGGGAAGTTTGAATCAAGTTTATTTAAGTCTGATTAGCACAACTCTAGACTGAGGCAACCAGGGACCCTCTTGTGGGCTCTGCACTTCAGAGGGCCCCTTTCTGGATCTCCTCCAGCTGTGGTCTTCCCTTTGGAATGAGGAGCTTGTGGGCTTGGGGACATGCACATCTGTATGGAATCCATGGGACCCTGGAATCCCCTGTCCAAATGGTCCCAAACTGGCTTCCTAGGCCTGCAGAGGTTCTTGCCTACTCGGTCCATCTGGAGAGTGGATCACCCAACCAGTGTGTACACTTCTGGATCAAAGGAGTGGCCAAAGAGATTTGTTTTCAGGGATGTAGATAGAAGTTGGTGTTGGACCCAGGATGTCTATACTGACACATGTGAGCCCATCCTGGTACTGGATGGAGCCTAGGGTGGGAAGGAGTTGGATCAGGAGCTTCCACTGGTGATACTCTTACCCCAGACCTTGCAGATCTAACAGAAAGGCTTATCTCTGAAGGCTTATATCATCAGGGAGGCCCCAGATGACATCTCATGCAGTATAATTTGGGATATCAAATTATAAGCCCTGCCTATAATACAGGGTATGCTTTGGGAAAACCTGACCTGAGAATTAATCATAAACCTCCTTCAACTGATATAGTAATGAGGCACCATGAATATTCCAGCTACAGTTTTAATTTTCACAAGCTCATCCATCTGCATTATGATCTTATAAGAAAAACATTCTATTCCTGGCCACTTGTAAAGTGAAATAGGCAAAACTTGCTTCTCATCTGAGGCAATAATTTCTCCATTGGGAATGCCAACAATGTCCTCTCCTTGGAAAGTTTATAGAGCTTATATCCTGCCTGTTTGCCTTTAATAAAAAAAAATTAAATATTTAAAAATAAACTTTCTTTAATGGGCCAGAAATACATACCCTCAGGTCTTCTGCTTCTTTAAACATCCTGAGGGCTGTAAAATCCTCTCAGTTGGACTGAGTACCATGTCAGCAATGTGCCCAACTTGGTTGGTTTGTGGGGCTATGGGTGGGTGGGGAGAAGATTCCAAGCATCACTGTTCCTTTATTTGTGTCTATTGAATATCTACATTCTTTCTGCTGCTTGACTGAGTAAACTGAATGCTCTCTAGCTTTTGTGCTTACTTTTCTTTGCCTGAAGAGATGTAAATGCCCCCTCCTCATGTGCCCACCATTCACATGGGACCCTTCAAGTACAAAGCAGAGTTTAACCTTGTGTCCCCAGTGTCCCTCATTCTTCTTCAGGAGTCCTCTCCTAGACTGCAGAGAAGAAAGGGCACTGAACTTGGAACCAGGTGGTCAGATTGCAAATCCAAGGCTCTTCACTAATCAGCTAGATAATGTTGGACAAATCATTTAAACATATGCTGATTAGAAAGAAGCCACACATTCACTTATTCTTTCAAAAAGTACATACCCAGGACTAGTGTGTGTTAGAGAGCATGAGACACAGCCAGAAAATGTTGTAACTGTGCCTTATGGACGTAAGCAACCAATTGTTGACAAGTAGAAGAGTAATGAAAAAGAAATTATTTCAGAGTTTTACACTGAGAATTGGTGTGCAATGGCTGTCTGAGTTGAGTATCTCTCCCTTTTCAGTAATTATAACTGCTGTTTATTTTTTTTATAATCTCGCCCACAACTTCCTTTAAAAATATATGCAAGAGTGCATTGAGGTTGGAGTGAATTTCAATAAAGTTTCTTCTGATTATTTGAAAATGGGATCCCTCTGGGGTATTGCAAAACTGGGCTTGGGATCTTGGTCTAGGAATAAGTAGAGGGTCTTTTACATTCAGAGGAAAAGAAGGCAACAGGAGATCATGGTACAACTGGTGAGGCAATGGGGTCAAGAGTTCAAGTCAGAATAGTCTGAATACAAATCATCACAAAGGAAGAGGAAATGTTCCATTTCTCCCAACTCCTTGACCCATAGATTGGAGTCACAGATACAGCTGTTCTCTCAGCAGAAATGTATTAAGACCATATGTAAAGATAAATATTCTGGTCCCGAGCAAGATAAGGAAACAAAAAGCAAAGAGCAAGGCAGTGGGGTACCTCACAGACTGCTGTTTCCTCCCACACTAAGGAATACTCTGAACCGTAGGAGGTACAGATCCTGTTCACCCTTTTGCTCATTTATTCAACAAATATTTATTGAGTGCCTGCTGTGGGCTGGGACTTCAGAAGGAAGCAAAATCTGGCATAGACCCTGCCTTCATGTATGTTAGTAAAGGACACTGACATTAGTCAAAAACTCATCTTCAGTTGTGGTGGTGAGGATTACTATGAAGGGCACATGCACAGTACCAAAGGGAGGCTATATTGAAGTGATGCTTGATGTCTGTTGGCACAGTCACATCTCCTTATCTCTCTCTTCTATCTTTCTTTTCCATCATTTAGGGAAACTTGTAATTATATTGGGCCCAACTGGATAAAGTAGGATCATCTTCCTATCTCAAGGCCCTTGAATCACATCAGCAAGGTCCCTTTTTGATATATAAGGTAACATATTTACAGGTTTCAGGGATTAGTATGTGGCTATCTTTGGGGAGTCATTATTTTGCCCACAACATCAGGGCATCTGTATTTAAACCTGAGGAAGAATTGAAGGGTAAATTATCTATGAAAAGACATTTTCATTTCTAAGCAACTAGAGAATGTAGCTTTAAGAGACTTAGCCAAAGCAGATGGAAGGTAAGCTTTCAGCAAAAGTCATGCTCAGTAAATGAGAGACAGAGCCCAGAACTTAATGCCTGAATGAAATGTTTATGGTGTATAAGGCTGGCCTATTCTAAAAGCAAATAAAATTCTTGATAATCCAAAGGATTTGTGAATTGATTTGAAAGCACAAGGGTTCTGGCACTCTGCCTGGTTGTGACAATCCAGGGTGTTATTTCTCTAAATGTATCTCCCCTGCCATTGAAAGGAGTCTGGTTTTCTGCTCTTTTGGAGATTCCAAGTATTCTGTTTATTAGCATCACCATCCACCCCCTCACACACACCTCTTCCCAGAAGACTCTAAATTGGTTTAATCATATTGTATGTTTCCCTAGTAGAATTTTTCCAATTTGCTTTTATGGTAATTTTTTTCTTTCCTCCTCACTTTCCTCAATAAAACGTAACCTCTTGAGGAAAACTCAAGCGACCTTTTGTAACAGAAATCAAGATACGGTAAAGAGAAGAGATTCTGCACCACACCTCCTGTGCCCATTAGGCTAAGTTGACATCTGGTGTTGGCAGTTCTTGGCAGATGTTGACCCAAAGCCACCTTTCCTCTCATTATAACTCCACAGAGAGCCCAAGTTGTCTCCAGGTCCACACAGAATACCTTCCTGAAGGGTCAGGGCCATGTGTAGGTGGGGAGAGGTGGAGGATTCCATGAACAGGCTGGAGCTTTTCATGGAAATCTTCCCAAGCCAGAGAGAGACTTTGCAATGAAAGAGCAGGGTGAGGGGTCTATCTAGACCATCAAAGTCAGGATCTTCCCAAATTAAATATGGATCCAGGGATCTAATTTTTTTAAGAAGCCACTTTTCTCTTCCCTCTCTCTCGATGGAGCTTCCATATATCAGCATTAACTGATTAATTCTTTGGGAGGAAGGAAAAATTGGGAAGTTTGAATAAGAGCTGAAATCCTCTGTTTTCTCAGTCATAGACACTGAGGTTAGACCTTGGAGGAGGTTGAGATTTCTTCTCTGTGCCACCCCTTTGCAAGATATGAGGGAGATATCCCTCCCGTTCTCCTGACCTATAACAGGCAGATAATTACATCCTATGTTGGGAGAAATTATAACATACTGAAAAGCACTTTTAAGATGACTGGCATCCAAAAAGATGTTAGTAAATGTTCACTAAGAGGCAGGATGGTGATGATGATGATGATGATGACCTATTTGTTCTAATTTATCCTTATGGTTGGGTTCTCAAGCCTTAGAATGGTGAGAACAGTTAGAAAAACTAGTCTTTTTCCCCAACTTTACTCTATTGACAAAATAAAATTCTAGCAACTTAACTTGCCCCTTACTTAATTGGCCTACACATAAGTTTCTTTTTAGTTCAGATTCAATTCTCTGTTATTCATGTGTTTGTTGGTCTCTATCAGTTATCATCAGTAAGTGACTCTCTTACTACTGTGGGGTTGCTGCTTGCAGATTATGCTACTCTGGGAGTAACTACAAAGAGTCAGATAATTCTATACTTTTCAATTCCTTAGATCCTACCACAGTCCTCCCAAAGTACTCCTTTCAAAATGTGCATTGTTAAACACGTTGAACAGTTCTGGCTTAATTCATTAGGTTACACATTTCCCTTCTCCTAATAGGTTGGACAGTTCAAAATGGGTTGTGAAGATGATCTGCTAAATATTGTTCTGCCGCCCAAATAAGCATGCTGATTAGAGACAGACCAGAGTCTCAGATTTTCCTGAAGGCTTCTTCATGAGCCATCTGCTCTTTCATGTTTTGGTCTCAAAGAGCACTTTCCCATATCCCCCAGAGGGTTTGAATGCTCATTTACAAGATGCACAGAGGGAAAAAGAAAAACAACAAGAAGATGGTGCATTGCTCAGTGCAGCCCCTGACAACAGATCCCCCAGATTCCCTTCTTTGAAGCCCATAAACTGCTCTGTAAAAATTAAAAGCATGAATTTATAGGGCCCAAGAGGAGCCAGAAGGTGAAGACCCATCTCTAACCAATGGGTCAAGCATACTGATGAAACAGTATGATGAGGCCTTGCCAACTTCTAGCCAATAAAATATCTTTCCTGCCTTCCCAGTCTTTGACCTTCTCTTTCCCATGCAAAACTAAGTGGGGACATAAATGAGGGAGAAAGGTCAAAAAGAACAGCAAAAGAAAGCCAAATACCCAGCATGCCTTGGCCTTGTAAGGGGACAGTTGGATCACAGTGATCTCCTTCCTGGACCCTTCATTCCTTTCTAGATCCCTTGGTCATCCTGCTCGCTTAACCACCTCCTGATTTTCCATTTCCGGGAAGCCTGGGTTAGTGACTAGCAAATAGTTGTTTTCAAAATAGTTCTAGCTGGAAATAGAAGCCCAAGGTCTAGTGGAACTTGAGGAAACTGAGTGAATCCTGTGGGAAGTGAAAGAGACAAAGAAGGTTTGGAAGGCATGACTGGGTCATGCTGGCATTGTGATTTTGGCCACATTAACCTCTTTGAGTCTCAGCTTTCTCATACCTAAAAGGACTAGAGTGGGGCTGGAATGGATCTTGAGATTTCTTTGTCTGATACTCTCTAGTTCTTAAGCAGATCTGGGACCTAGGGAAGGAGGTGTAGGAGGAATCAGCAGTAGAAGCATCATGAGACAATAGGGACTGGAAGCAATTTAGGTTCAACTTTCTGAGTGACCAGTATTACCTGCATTTTGCCCATTTATCTAGCTCTGGCTAATATTGCATTGATTTATGTTCACATGACTGGGAATCTTTCTAATTCTTTGAGTTTGAGTAAAAGAAAGAGAGAGAGAGAAAGAGAGAGAGAGAGAGAGAGAGAGAGAGAGAGAGAGAGAGAAAGATTGAGATTGAACAAACTTGGATTGTGTAAGAGGAATAATTATTACAGATGTATCAAATACTGAATTATTCCTTCGTATCTTGTTTGAGCACAAAAAGTATCTTCCCTATAACTTAAGGGTGCAGTACCTTACACCACCACCCCCTTTCCCAAAGAGGCAATGAATTTGTATTGCCATCAATCACTGTGTGGCATATACATATGGGGCTGATGCATATTGGGGTTCAGATGAGCTAATGTTTAGGTAATGAGTTGCTGCATATTTATCTTCCAATAACCTGGAGTTGGCAAAACCAGATATGCCATCCCCTAGATTAGAGCCACTGGAACCCAGAGAAGGCTTTAGTTTAGCTGTTGGATGGGCTCAGGCTGGAAATGAAAGCTGAATGATCAAGATTTAATTAGTCCAAGATGTAGATGGAGGAAAGGGATGGTTCGACATGGACTTTTCAGGGAAAGGTAACATCAATACTGCCCTCCACGGATGTACAGACTCCAGGCTTCTGGGACAGTGAGATAAATACTTGAACTAAAAGATAGGATAGCTTCTTCTGTTGGACTAGGCAATCTCCAAGGTCCAGAAAATAGAAGTAGTTTATCTAAAGTCACACAACTGGTTAGTGGATGGGCTGGAATTGATACCCAAGTTTATTTCTTATTTGCCAATGGGGAAATTGAATATGCTATGTTCTGGGTTGGATGCTGTGTGCTTCAGTCTTCTGATACCTTGCCTGATTCTCTTCCCAGTGGATCAGGACAACTTGATTCCCATCGAATGCATTTCCTTCCTTGCCAAACCTTTCTTCTTTTTGCTAAGATAATGGGATGGAGAAAAAAGCATGGATGATAGATGTTTTCAATTTGGAATTAGGTTGGTGATCATGGGTTTTGGATGAGGTCTCTATAAGTATTCCATAAATACTCCCCAAATAGCTGAGCTGCTTCACCTAGGCCCACATATTACCAACATAACAGTCTGAGAGGAGTTGAGGGTGTCTCAGAACCAGGGAGACACATTGAGGATGGATGTACTAGCATGAGTCTGAGCCTTGGAGAAGTGGCTGAGAATAAACCTTTTCACTACTACCAGGTAAGTCAAACATGTTCTAGAAATAATACTTACTTCCTCTTTGGCGCAGTCTTGAGTTTACTGGTTATATATTTTCTTTTTCTTATTCAGTTTCCTTCTTCATCATATATTACTTTTACACCCAAAATGGGCTTTTGCGGTTTCAATATATACATCTGGAGTGTGTGTATATAGGGTGTGTATGAGTGTTGAGGGGTAGGTGTCTGAGCCTTGTTATTTAGGGTAGATGGGGCTGAATGAGGTCAGCTGGGTGTTTTAGAGTTCAGGTCAAGACTCCAACTGGCAGAGAGCAGTCACATCCTCCAAGCTTACTAGCCAAGTGCATGCTTTTCTGAAAGTCACTGAGCTGAAGATAAACATGGAGCTCATAATAGCTTTTGCACTGATGGCCTTTATTACATGTTCCACAATTTAAATTTCTTTGCTTCACTCCTGCATTCTTCTGGATTTTTCAGAACAAACATTGAAGTTGGGGTGAGGGGGGAAGCAAACTGCCCTCTTCTCTCCACTCTTCCCATCCCTTCTGAGTGACTCACTTCAACTGAAACAATTAATCTTTTTCAGGATGGTATGACAGCAGAGAGAAACATCCGCAGCAAAGCCCTTTGGTGCCAAAGACTTGGTGAGGCAACAAGCTCCTTCCTCTGGGCTGCAGTGGGGGCAATGTGGAATTGTTTATTTGTTTTAAAAATAGCATTTTGCAAAATTAGAGCTGCCTGTATCTACAGAATGGGCAGCAGGTCAGGGATTGTGAAATGTCTGTGCTAACCACCAAGTGTGAGCAGGTGCTTTTAATAATGTTGGCTGGACGGCAATACAGGCCACCAGACTCAAATGATCAACTCCACCTCCTCTGGGGGAGACCGAGGACAAATAATTCCTCATGTTTGCCCTCGTGTTTTTCTCCACAGAACTCAGAACTTCCATGCATGGATTCTTACTTGTTCTCCTCATTTTCTGACAGGTGCAATTATTCATCTCCTCTCCTCTGCCCATCTCCTGTTTTGTTTTTCTCTGCATGTGTCACACTCTCCAACCTGCCATGGATACACCTGGTGCCCTAGAAAGGCTGTGGTCAGCAGAATGCAGTTCTCCAAGATGGCTTTGCAAGTCCTGGAATGACCAGAAGGAACCCCTGCATCACCTTAAAAATGTAGTATCATAGGATTGTACACTTGAAACCTTTATAATTTTATTAACCAATGTCACCCCAATAAATTTTATTTAAAAAAGAAAATGTAATGGGGGAAAAACTAAAGAAAATGTGGTCACATCTTTTAGTTTGCAACTAACTATCTGGTTGAGTTCTTGCTAGCAGGAACACTACTGGTACTCTCTTGAAGTCTAAGAACTCCAGGGGCATAATGCAAAGTGTACAGCCCTGTTTCTAGATAGCTGAGAGAGAGCTGGAGTGTACAGCCTGCCCAATTATGGATGGGTATTGTTTTAGTTCCTTTCACAGGTGCCTTTGTTAAAAGTTGCCTGATACACACTGAGGGGTCCTTTGCATTGTTGTGGCCATGCCCTAGTGGGCCCAAATCTGAGCACAGGCCACAGTAGTTTCAAGGCCACACATGGGTGGTACAAACCCAGGAAAAAAGGAATGAGGAGAAAGAGGTGTGAGGAAGGAACAGAGAAGAAGAATTATGAGGAGGTACTTACTGAACCTGACACCACTCGGTAATAAGTGTAATTAATTGATCAGTCTAACAGGACTGTCTTCCTACAGGTCTGTGAACTACTGGGTCTCAGGAAAAGGAATGGTGGATGGGGAGTTATCCACTGGCTCCTGTCTTCCATTGGTCAAAGCTCTATGTATATCCCACTGGGTTTCATGCCTCACTAGCCACAGGTATATATCAGAATGAAAGGCAAAGAGTTCAGAGCACGGACACAAAGAAGTCACTGTCAAGTTTTGCTCATATGCAGTTGACCCAGACTCTACCTCCTGTCCTTGGCTTCAGCCTCAGATAAGTGCCCCTTTGGTGGTGACAAGGGTCATCAGTGGCTCCAGGCTCTCCTCCTACTATCTTAGCAAGTTCCAAAATCAACAGCAAGTAGGGAAATAAAATGTTACATTCAAAAAAGAGAGAGAAAGAGAAATTCTGGCTAGAAGAAGTGGTAGTGGAAAAAGGACAGTTGTCCAACCCAATGTCAGAAATGTATTGGCTCTGCTGGAATGAGAACATGCTTCTAAAATCAGCTACCCCTGGAGTTGGGGATGGAGAGCATAGGTGTGGAAACTAGAAATTGCTGCTTATTTTAAAGCTCCCTGGGACAAGACGCGTCAGATTAAGGCCGAACCTCACTGAAAGAAGCCCTATTTGATCCTTTTTTAAAAAAACAAAAAGAAAAGAAAAAAAAGGATCATAGCTTACCCATAGGCAACATTGGGCCTTCACCCTGTTTCAACCTATTTTTCTAGAGAACTGAAGTGAGAGCGTCCCACTGTGTGCTCCACAATGGGTACCAGAGTGTGGCCTTCCCTATCCTTGTATGGAAGGAGTAATTAAAAAAAAATCTCCCAGGGAATGGAAGATGGAGTCTCAGCATTTTCAATTTTTGTTTCTTAATTTCTCTCCTCTACTTGAATTAACATGAAGTCCAAACCAGATCTTAGAGTGGAATTGGCTGCCACATAATTTAGACATGTTTGCTTAACATTCCAAAAATAATTCAGTAAGAATAGGTTTTTCTTGGAATTTATCACTGCCTGGCAAACTGGAGCCCAAACATAACAACTTTATGCTAGAAAGTCATGAGGCCCAGAAAATGGAAATGACAGTGGCAGAGAAAAAGGAAACCTAAGCTGCCGGTCGACTTTCATTATCCGTGATGGTGTGAAGCAGAAATAGAAAAACCAAGGCAGGAGCAGGGACAGACACCGCCTGCATGTCAGACTCCCCATCCTCTGCAGGACTCGATGACAGCCAACGGGCCAAGGTGGCAAGGGAAGGGCATCCTAGGTCTCAGAAGTGGTTCGGAAAAATTCTCTCCGGCTGTATTTTTCCACGTCTTCCACTAGAGGATTTTTTTTTTCTGATGGGTTCTAATGGAGAGGATCCACAGGTTCAGAAAGTAATAAACTAACATAAACACATAGGGGCAGTAAATAGTAACTTACAAGGACAAGTACAGAGCAGTAAAGCTAAATCAGAGGATGCAGAATGATTTTGGGCTCTGCCACTCTCACTGGGACAAACCAAGTAACTTCTCTGAATGGAACTTCTCCCCTTTGAAAAGCTCCAATCGCAGTGAAAATTATTAGTGTGGTACTTCAGAGCTTCAGGAAATTTAAAATCCCACATGACACATACAGGAGTCCTCAGGCGTGACTCAGGCCCTTTCACAGATATTCACTCCTGAGAGACCATTGTTGTTAGGCTAGGAGCGAAAGTCCTTGTAGGCAGAATTATGCACTTAGGTCACATGACTGTGGCTCAGCATGTGACCTGTTGACTCTTCCTTAGTGACTATACATAGTGGACAAAGATAAGTCTCTGCTCCCTTAAAAGTTGGTGTCCTGCCCTAACTGGTTGGCTCAGTGGATAGAGCATTGGTCTGAGGACTGAAAGGTCCCAAGTTTGATTCCAGTCAAAGTCACTTTCTTCAGTTGCAGGCTCCATTCCTGGCCCTGGTTGGGGCATGTGTGGGAGGCAACCAATGATGTGTCACTCTTACATTGATGTTTCTCTCTCTGTGTCTCTCCCCATCCCTTCCACTCTCTCTAAAAACCAATGGAAAAATATTCTCGGGTGAGGATTAACAACAATAACAACAACAAAAGTTGATGTCCCTAAGCCTCTTTTCTTCTCAGTCTTCCTAGTCTTTCTGGTCACATCATACATGCTATAATTATACATTCCTGTTGTGTTGCCTCCCATCCATATCTGTAGCCTAGACCTCTGCTGTCCATTT
>NW_005871051.1:17256621-17322198 GCF_000147115.1 Myotis lucifugus | reverse complement strand
GTCCTACCTCATCCACACCTGCTCCTATCTGAAATGGGAGTTGTTCTGTCTTCTCTTCCCTGTCACAGTGTCTTAGTCATTTCAGACTGCTATAAATGAATACCATAGACTGGGAGGCTTAAAAAACAGGCATTTATTTCTCACAGCTCTGAAGGCTGGAAGTCTGTGATCAAAATGCCAGTAGATTTGGTATCTGAGAGTCTGCCTCCTGGCATGCAGATACTACCTTGCTGTGTCCTTAAATGGTGGTGAAAGGAAGCTCTAGTGTCTCTCCCTCTTCTCATAAGAGCACTAATCCCATCACAGGGGTTCCAACATCTTTACCTCATCTCAACCTAATTATATCCAAAGTTCTCACTTCCTTCTATGATCCACTGGAGGGAATTCAGCACATGGATTTAGGGGAACATAAGTATTCAGTGCATAGCACATAGTGAATGATTCCATTATCACCGTAGGTGCTCAAGTCAGTTGGCATCCAGTAGGCATCCTTGACTTCTCTCTCATTCTTGACTTCACCATCTACTTTAAATCTATTATGGTCATTCTGGCTTCTAACACTTAAATGTGTCTACTTGTCTATATCCTCACCAACACCACCCTACTTCAGGTTTTTGTTCTCTTTTTCTTGGAGTAGAGTCACAGAGATCATATTTCTCTCCCTACCTCCAATTCTGTCCCCCTCTAATTTCTTCTCCATGCTGTAGTCAGAATATGTCTCAAAAGAAAATATAAACATGTCTTTTTTCTGATTCACACTCTTCGTTGGCTTCCCCTTGACCTCAGAGTAAAGTCTAAATTCTTCAACATTATTTACAAGCCTCACCTTCACAGCCTGGCCCACCTTTGCCCTCACCCTTGTTTAATACCTAACATGCCCTGTGGTCTCTGTGTTTCAGAGAGTTGGGTCTTCATATAAGTTGTTCCTTCACAGAAAAATCCCTTCTGTGCCTTCCCAGGCACTTGCTCATCCTTCAGTTGACCCCTTCCCATAGGAAGTCTGCCTGGATTCTTACTCTTTAACTGCAGGGGAAGAGTTATTTTATCATTCCAGAAGTAGATTTAACAGTGCCACCCTCCCCCCCCCCCCCCACACACACACTACTTCAGTGTCTTTTCTATAGAAGGAACAGCATCACCAGTTCTAAACAAAAGAAAAGCAAGCTTTATTGTCATCTCTCACTTCTGGTGGTCCCAGTGAAGAGGAAGTGGGAGGCCCCTAACCCATGGGAGAAGGAGAGTTAGAATTCTAAGCAGAATGCACCCACTCAGAGGAACGGGCATATGACAGCCCAGAACCTGTAGGTCCCCATAGGGTCTTGGGTTCACCTTGCCAGGTTTACCATGAGATTCTACTAACTGTAATACCAATGACATAAACAATGAGTATATGTCCTCCCTGGATAGGAGCAGCAGCCCCACTCAGATAATAAACTCTTCCAGAGCAGCTAAGATTCATGAACAAAGTCACCATTAGCAAACAATCACAAACATTCTCAAACATTATATTAGTAAATACAATCACATTATAACAAATTCAAAGTTAACATTTTGGCCACTGCACTTTAAGAGAAATACATCATCTTGTTTATAAGTGGATGCTAGAGTTTCAATTGATTTAGAAAAAGTTCTGGTGACCAGAAAAAGTAGGACTAACATTATAAGGTGGCATTTTCCTGGGACAAAGTTTCTAAAGAGGAATATTTCCTAGGGACTCCTATGAAGTCACCTTCCTGGGGTCCCTTATAGTTCCATACTTTCCCCATCATATCTTTTAACTCTGTCAAGGTGGCTTATTTAATACCTCTTGCTTCCACCAAACCCAAAATTCTGTGTAGGTAGGAACCCAAGTCACTTTTTAAATGCTATGTCTCTAGTTCCTGAGATAAAATAAATACCTTCTCAGTAAATGCTGATTGAAGAAATACATTCTCTTTTGTTGCTGCTCAGGGCACTGGGGGCAAGAGGCTGGGAGGTTAAGGAATAAGGACTGGTAAATATGCTGACTTCCTTCTGAATCAGATTTATCTGTCACCTTTACTTCATGACAGAATATTCTTTCAGGAACACTACCATCTCCTTGGGTTAAGAGCAAGAAAGAAAGAAGCTTGTCATTTTACCAACCATAAAAAGAGGTTAAAGGAAAATAGAAAGAGGTGAGATTAGAAGCCCATTAAAGTAAGGAGAACCTCGTGTGTGGGGTCTGAGGTACTGGAAGCAGTGCAGCAGGTATATGATAAGTTTCTCCTGTGTCATCTCAAATTTCACCAGCAATTAGGCTGATGGAATATGTTCCAAATCCAAACACGTCATGTCCCTAAGGACCTAGTGGTCTTAATGAATAACCTCCATTGTGAGGCATGTTGAAGGGCTCTGTTCTGTCTGAATGTAAATCACGGTTTCTCTCCTCTCATCCATTCAAGCCATTACACCCCAACCCCAATCCTTCCACTTCCTTTTTTAAAAAATATATTTTTACTAGTTGCCCGGTGCACAGATTTATGCACATTGAAAGGAAATTAATTAGAAGGTGGCCTGCAGGGCAGGACTGGAGGAGACAGGCTGGACACCCTGGAGCCAACCTCCCACGGTCTCTCCCCGGGCTGGCTGCACCTCGGTGGCACCACGACTCGAAGGGCTTTTGCAGAGTGAGCGGGGTCCCTCTGGCAGGTGGGGTCCCTCGGCCTGGCTTGTGGGGATTGGGTGGAAACCAGCTCTCCGACATCCTCGAGAGGTCCTGGAGTGCGAGAGGGCACTCTGCAAAGTTGCTGTCGTACAGGGTATGGAACGCAAATGCAAGTGTGCAGTAAACCAAATTCAGGGTCAACAGTGCCTCAGCAACAACATAACCCATGGCTGAAGGTATAATCACGTGGCCCCATGAAGAATCGGGCTCCCTCCTTTCTGGTTCTGGGGTGCATCACCTGAGAACAGCTGCTGCCAAGTCACGGCAGCTTGTCAGCTCCTGCATTGAGTGTCTGCCCCCTGGTGGTCAGTGCGCATCATACCTACCAGCTGGTCAGATGGCCTTTTATATATATAGATTGATTTCAGAGAGTAAGGGAGAGGGAGAGGGAGATAGAAACATCAATGATGAGAGATAATCATTGATTCACTACCTCCTGACAATCCCCACTGGGCATCAAGCCTGAAACCCAGGCATGTGCCCTTGACTGGAATTGAACCTAAGACCTTTCAGTCTGCAGGCCAATGTTCTACCCACCGAACCAAATTGGCTAGGGCCCTTCCACTTCTTTTTTCTCCACAATCTATTAGTAAGATATTAAGTAAGTCATCCCAGCAGTTGTAGACTGCAAGAGAAACACTTCATCCATAACTCCCTCACCACTCTCTTTGCCAAAAGCAGAATGAAAATGAAGACTAGTGTTGCTTGGAAAAATTCAGCATCTGGGACACATGTGCTAGGAAAGACTATGTTTCTTCATTATTCAATCTTGGGCTAATTGGATGACCACACTGTGAATGGGCAGGGTATAGGGTTGGAAAACATATTGGTGTTCTAACAGGGCACCCCTGAAGAATACTCCCCAAATGGACCATGGTATTTGGGTTTTTAGGGCAGGAAAAGAGCCACAGTGAACTAAGCACACCTTAGGATCCTACATGTAGATCTGGATACAGATTGCCAAAGTTTGAATACCACAGCCTAGGTATATGATCCTGGGCAAATTTCTCCACCCCTATAAACATCAGTTTTTCCTTTAAAATGGGGATAATAATTATACCTAATCCAAAAATAGTTGGGAATATTGAATAAGCTATTGCAAGAAAAGGACTTAGCACAAGGAATAGCACTTAAACAGAATTCACAAAAAATAGATATTAATATTTATTCTTGGTAAATCATTTAAAGTGGCATGGTTAAATGAAATCAACATGAAAACATTCTGAGAAATATTAAAAGAAAATATGACCTTAGGGAAATTTCCTGATTGTAGCAGGATAACTGAGATTATACTCAGGATATACAATCCATTTGTCTGCTCTATGCTATTAAGGGGCTTAGTTGGAAAGTTTTTGAAGCCTTGAGTCAAATTCCCATCTCTATCTATCTATCTATCTATCTATCTATCTATCTATCATCTATCGATCTATCATCTATCTATCATTTATCTATCTAATCTCATCTATATATTATCTTTGTATTTATTTAGATAATAAAACTGAAGTCTAAGAGAGCACTGTGAATTGTGAAACCAGAGTCAAAACATAGAACCCAGAATTTCTGTTTTTTTATTCATTGTTGCTTATACTAACACAGTTCACAGCAAACATTTGAGCACATAAGGAGAATTTTTGGAGGACATTTGCCCTTCTTACCCTAAAAAGTGGGTGTGATAATTTCCATTTTGCACTGAGGAACTGAAAGCTTGGGTAAGTAAACTGAATTGAATTAGAGGTCAGAGTGATTGGAGTCTTTCACCAGCTGAAGAGGATGAATGTATAAGATGCCTAAGAAAGTCTAAGTAAACTTGCATTCTAGCAAGAGAAGAATGAAATCAACAAGAGGAGGGGGATCTTTGATGATCTGTCCACTGATATATTCAGAATGTATAGGGGGTCCATAAATACTTATTGAAAAATGCTAAGTGAAGAAACAAATGAATATTAAACATAGTAACAAGCCAACTGAAATGTTCTTTTTAAGTTTTAAAACTCATAAAGGCACTTAAATGACCAGTTTGCCTCCATTAGCATGTTGTACTAGTCACCTTCTCCTCTTTAAAAGTAACATTTATTGCTTTTAATATTTATAGAAGTAAATATTTTTAGTGAAAACCAAACATTAAAGAAAAAGTATACTCACATCATACTTTAGAGATAATATATTTATCTTTTCAACTTAGAAAATCTCTCCTCCCCTAAATTTCTGTGATATCAGCACTCACATAATTCTGAAATAAAAATATCCCCAATTTCTGATGTCCATCATTTCTCTGCGAATTCTTTCTCTTGATTCATTCACTGTCATGGTTCCCACTTTCCTACATGGGGATGACCCTTAAGTCTCCAATTTTTGGCCCCACCCTTTCTCCTAAGCACTGACTCATCATTTTTGTGCTTAACATTTCAGCCTTGATGTCTCTCTTGATGATCAAAATTGGAAAAAATTATCTTATCCTCTCCAGCATGCTTATTTCAATTAAAGATTTCACCATCTTCCCAGGCACCCCATCCAGAAACCTATCATTAGTGACTTTCTCTCTTTTTGGCTCAGCACATCCCATTAGCCACCAAATCCTAGGAATTATACCTCTTCATTTCAGTCCCTCTTTGTCCCTTTCTTAGACTAGTGCAATCATCTCTAATTTATACATTGTTATTAGATCAACCATCTTGAAGCTCAGCTCAATCCACTTCTCTCCAATGTCCATGGCTTCACATCATCTGAAAAATAATCAGAAAACCTTAGCTAAGCATTCAAAACTCTCATTATCTAACCCGAACTTACTTTTTACTAATTTCTTCCAATTTGGATTCATACTATGGTACCAGCATTTCTGAACACATCCAAGTTTTCAGGACAGGCCTAACTTTTCTCTGCTTCTGTGTTTTGCTCATGTTGTTCCTTTTGCCAGAATGTTCCCTTTATACTTTTCTTCCTCCTGCAGTCTCTGGGCTGAGGTAGAAAAGAGAGGTACAATAATCAAGTACTGCCTCCATGGTGTCAACCCAAGTACCCAGAGCAGGAGTTACATTCTATCCTATGAGCCCCATAAAACACCATATTTTCATGTTTCTTTTCACATCCAAAGATGTATTACTGTTATAGATTAATATACTATGTCTAGCCTACTAGCTGTGAGTCCCTTAAGACCTGCACCTGGTAAATATTGCAGAGGAGCCAAAGGCCAGACATACTACCTTACACTTGTGGCAGAATATTAACTTTTACCCATCTTCTATTTTCCTCCCACTTTCCTCCTTCCTAAAGGTGGCTTTGGCAAGATTTAGTGGATTGAACACAGTAATTCACCTAATTTATTCTGTGAAAGGCAGGTTAGCAATAGTTCTAATAGTTCAGCATTGCAGGGGCGGTGGGGTGGGCACAAGAACATGGAGCTCAAAAGATAATGAAAATTAAGAGATTCTATGAGAAACAAGGACTGTACGAGTGAAGTATGGTGACTGTGATATCATCAATATAATTTCTAACAGTATCTACTGGTGGATGGGAGAAATCACCTATTGATGGGATATTTCTCCTGACTCTTTTTTTTTCTGCAAAGAGCTTTCTTGTTTCATTTGGTCCAATGCATGGGAGAGGGTTTCCGGTTGGTTAAAAGAATGGCTAGTAGTTTCAGGGAGAGGCTCAAGTAAAATCCAGACACCAGGGGAATGCAAAGGGGTCTCTGAAAGGCCTCTAGGCTCCAAAGGCTCCTAGTCATGCTTGGGGGTGAGTCTTTCGAAGAGATACTCGCCCAACCCAGCCTGGGGGCTGGCCAGCCTGTGGATGTTAGTCAGGTGTCACCCATCTTCTTGATGAGTTTCACCTCCTCACCCCGGAAGTGGTTCTCCATGAAGTCACAGAGCTGAGGGTCTGAGTGGGTAGAACCCAGGGCATGCAGCTCTAAAAGGGTCTGGTTCAGGTTCCTCTTCAAGGCCATGGTCACTTCCATGGCATCCTGAGATTTGCCCCACTCATCTTGGGGAGGCTGAAGCCTCCTGGAAGAGAATGCGGCCACTGCGCTTGTTTTGCAACTTTAAGAGTTGCTCAGCACCCTCGTGCTTCTTCTCCGCCAGTTCACAGAAGTGGCCCACGCCCTCAAGAGCCACATCATCATGGTCTAAATAGAAGCCCAGAGAGAGGTAGGTGTGGGAGGCCTGCAGATGCAGGTTGGTCAGGCGGTTGACCGCAGCCTCCACCTCGGTGGAATAATTCTGACAAATTTGAGAGCTCATGGTTGTTCAGCAATAAGGAGTTCAGGTAGAAAAAACAAACACAAAAACCGGTGAGTTGGCTGATTCCAGAGGTGGTTTTGAAGGTGGTGACTGGATAAGACGCAGGAGAGTGGCCGGAAGTTGGAAGAAGGGAAGTCCCTGGGTCTGTTCCGTCCAAACACTGTTGAAGCGAGAGACAGATCCGGGACCACTGAGGGCACTGCCCTCCTGACTCTTATGAATTGTAAACTTTGGGCAACTATCACAGACTGACTTGCATGCTGGTAAATCTGAATAATTTTCTTTTTTCTTTGAATCATATAGATGTGTGTTTACCTACAAACTCACAGAAATCCTATGTAGTTTAAAGATATAAAGATTTTCTTTTTCACATAGTAAAAAGTCCAGAACAGGCATACCATGGATCTGAGATCAATCAGGAACCCAGGCTCTTTCTCTGCTTCAGCTCCTCCATTTTTAGCCTTCCTAGTTACAGGGTGGCTATTGCATCTCCCAACTCCACACCTGTGTTTCAGGTTTGAAGAAGGCTGAGGGCAAAAAAGGTTTTACATAGGCTTTATTTACTCAGGCTTTCCTTTATACTATGTTGGCAAGATTTATGTCACGTAGATAATCCATGCTAGAGGATGATAAAAAAATCAAGTTAGCTCTTTAGCCTCTTTTATAGAAGAAGGCTAGTGAGAAGTGAGTTAGAAATGATTTTAAGTGAAAAAATTGTTCTGGTTACTATGTCCTCTGACTCTCCTCTATCACTACCATGGTCTTTGGAAATAGTAACATGCATGAACATTGTAGTAAAAACTGAGTTCATGGAATTGTATGAATATATGTGTGTATGAATACGTGTGTGTGTGAGCATGCATGTATGTACTTATGTGTTTAACTGTATGTAATTTTGAATGTATGTACATGTGTGCATGTATAAATGTATATATTTGCATACCTGCTCTAGGGCTAGGGTTTTGCTTGTGAGTCTATTGGTATATGCTCTGATAATTCCATTTCTATTTACTCTTCTTACACATTAAAAATAGGGTTACTTAAGAACTTGGCTTTAATTAACCCAACTTCAGAAACCCTAAAGGAACTACCCCCATTCCAGTGAGATGCTATGGGTACTATAGGAACATTCTGTTAACGAATTTGAGAACCCTTCCATGTGAGACTAAGCACCTTTTTTTTTTAACAAATGGAGTATATATTATTTATACTTTAATTTCTATAGACTTTAATTTAGGAATGTTGGCCTTTAATTTCTTTGGATTATAATATAAAGGGCGATTTGAATTTTGGACTTGGATTGCTCCCTCAGAGTTTAATATTGGGAGGCAGTTCAAATTCAAGTTTGAGTCATTCTTATTCTGCTAACATTGTATTTTGGATTGTATTGCTATTAACTTCTGATGAGTAATATTGGGCATATTGACCAGTGACAATAATATTAACTAGGCAATGGGTTCAAGCTTAGGGTATTTAATTAATGTCCCATTTTTACCCATTTTAGAGTCCTCCAGAGCAAAGGTTAAACTGCCCCCCATGATCCAGGTAGTCTATGCAATGAAGGGGAGGTTGACAAGGACAGAGAGACCTCTCAAAGGTGTGAGTAGGACTGTCGTAACAGAATAGGAGGGAACAGTCTGACCCTGGTAGGCTACTAGTTTTATTGCAACCTAACGGTTTAAGAGAACAAAATCTTGAGAGTATTAGAGGAGACATTCTCCACTTCCCAGGTGTTCGAAAAGGGGAAAACATTTCCACCAGGTAATACTCAGAAGAGAAAGTAAGAAAGATCTTTCCTCCCCTTCTCCACCCTTGTCTAACTTTAGTGATTGTGTGATTGGATAGGACTTAGAAAGGTGGCTCAGTCCCTTTTCAGTTTTTTTTTCATGGGTCTGTCTGCCTTTGCTCTTTCTTCCCTACTGAGCTTATGCGGGTCAGAGGCCAGGTGTGACAAATCAGTAAGAGCTATCCGGAGGACAGACTTTCTCTTTCCTGGCTATTGGGTTCCAGTGGCTAAGAGAGTGAATCTGGGCAAGGGAGTCTTTTCTGCAAACCCCCATACTCCACTGAGAGTATGTCCTAGGTCTAGATCTGAGAACTGAGAAGTACAGAGAAGCTCAATTGTGGCCATGGGCCCGGGCCATAGTTTTCAAAGTAGTTTTATTAGCCATTAAGCTGACATTTTTCTTCCCCACCATCTGATTCTTGTGTCTAAATTTCAGTCTCACAGTGATGTGGGAGATGAGATTAATGATCAGCTTTGAATACATAACAAATATTATAAAAAGAAATGTTTACTGGTTCAGAAACAGATTCCCCCTCAGGGATCTGACCAGCCACACTCCAGGGTGAGGCAGATCTGTAGGGGATGGATTAATTTGCAGAAAAGACTGAGAAAATCTTTAGGGGAAGGAAGAAGGAGGGAGACCCAAGAGAGATGCAATTTCAGGATGTCCTCTGGGGGAGGCCTCTGTATGGACTGTTAAGTAAATGAGAAAAGCAGAATATTTTGTACCACAGTCTGAAGCTATTATTTGTGGATTTCTCATAATAACATGTTCTTTCTGGTAATATATATTGGACCTCCACAGCTTCCCAAATGTCATGGGAATTACTAAAGGGATGCATATATATGAAACATTTAAGAAACATCTATTAAATACATTAAAAGAAGGTGAGGATTTCTATTTCATAGATTTAATAAGAAGACACATTAAGGGAAAAAAAGAAGGAGGTCAAACAAAATTCTCTCTCCAATGTAAAGACTTTAGGTGGAATTCACATAAATATTTAGTAATAAGCAGGAATGAGAGGTAGTACTAATAGGAGATGATTGGAAAGTAAGCCAAGGAAAGAAGAAAAGAGAGAGAAAAAATGATAGAAAAAGGGTAAAGGGAGGAAGGGAAGGAGGAAGAAATAAAAAATATATATATGCTATTTAGTTGATATATTATGCTATCAAGATTATCTAACACCTTCAAATTAAATTATACTTTCATATTAAAGTCTTCATGGCTAATTTGTATCGTCTTTTTAAACTAAGCGAGGGGACAATACCCTAGAATGACCCTAGGTGAGACTACAAATAAAGGAAAATTCAAAGTATTTCCTTTGTGTTAAATGGAAAATTGTTAGGGTCACGGATGTCAGGATATAAAGAACAAAAAGAAAACAAACTAGTCAGGAAATGCGAAAGCGTTTACCAAATTAACTCACCCTGATGACTCATCCCAGACGTATTAAGTTTTCACATATACTGCTTCTTCATTGAAAATACTGACTACCATCTGTCTCCAGAAGATGAGTTAATGTTAGTCTTAATGCCTTAAAGTTCACATTTCCTAATTCTTTTGTTTGGAAATGAATAACCTTTATGTTGCAGTGGCATGGTCTTGGGAATGTGATTTCTTTGCCCACTTGGGAAGAAAAAATACAAAAATTCCAAAACACTAGCTCTCGAGTTGTGAAATGTTCTGTGGGTCAAAGAAGTTTGGCTCTGTACACACTGCTTCAACTGGATTCAGCCCTGAGATTCTTTTTAAGATTATGTTACTTGCCTTTTTAGCCATATTTCAATTATTGAGCCCACATGCAAGGCTAGAAATGGGAAATACCTGTCCGACCTAATCATGATCCTCAGAAGGTGACTCTAGAGGGCAAACCATGGCCCTTCCACTTATTTCTCAACAACATGCTTTTTTTTTTTAAGTGAAAAAAAAAAGGTATTTGGATTGTGCAAGAATATTTGGTTTTGCATATTTTGGGTGCTTCAGATAGGAAGGAATGGGGAAAGTAATAAAGAAAATTCATCAAGAACCTTCTTATTACAAATATAAGAACAATAAAATAATTAAAGGGAGAAAGAATGAGTGTATTTTTGGAATTCCAGGGACTGTACTATATACATAAAATTAGGCAGTCAGTTTATTGGAGACAAGGACTGGATCTAATCCTGAAATTAGATTCTGGTTCCAGACCAGTTACTAACTTGCCAATGACCATTGTCAGGTGACTTCATGCCCTTCTTTAAGTCATGGAGTAGGACTAAGGTGGGCTAAGATAATAGATAGACTACCTTGATTCAGAATGCTTGAATAAAAAAAGGAATTCATTTATGTAAGAACACATGAGCCCTGGTAAGCTGGGTTGTCAGTCTCAAGAAAAATACTCTGAGATAATTTAGTGTTTTGTTTCATCCCAGGCTCTTTGCACTTAAATTCTTAGCATTCCAGGCCTCTCAAAATTGAGCCCCAACTTACCTTCCCAGTTTCTCTTGCCACTTTTCCCCTGGGCTTTTGCTTTTCTGAAAATACTTGCTATAGTCCTCCCCTCCTTTGTTTAGGCTCTTTTCTCTACTATACCCTGCCATCTACCTCTGCTTACCCAAATCCCACTCCATCCCCTAATCACAAATGCTTTTTTCAGTATGTTCTTTCTGACACCCCTTGCTTATCCTTCCCCAACAGTCTGATATAATTTATCCTCCTCTAATCCATGGTTTCTTAACCTCAGCACTATTGACATTTTGGACCAGATACATTTTTGATGTAGACCATCTTGTTTATTGTAGAATGCCAGTAGCATTCTTGGTCTCTACCCACCAGATGCCAGGAGAACCCTTCCCTCTGCCCCACCCACCAAGTTGTGACAATTGAAAATATCTCCAGAGATTGCCAAATGTCCCCTGGGGAGCAAAATCACCCTTGACTGAGAATCACTGCTCTACTCCTCCCGTCTACTCATGGTATTAATGGGTTCAAAACCAGGCAGACCTGAATTTGAAACCTAGCTGTTACTTCTTATTCTGTGACTTAGAGGAAGTTACCTAACTTCTCTGAGATTTAGTTTCCTTGCTAAATGTGAGAATAATAGTTTTAGGTTGGCAGAATTGTTAGGATTATATGAGTTTTAGGAGTCATTCAGACATGTTTGGGGTTGTCTGGCAATCTTTTAGAAGAGCCCTCCAGCTGCTGGTTTTCAGTGGCTCAGGAGCATTTGAGAGAGAATTCCTTCTCAAGGATGGACAGACAGGGACACTCTAGAACAACAACAACAATGACAAGAAAATACTTATGTAAGGGCTACTATACATCCATCAGTGGTCTAAGCACATTAAATACATCATATACATTAAAGTAATCCACAACAAAATGTAACAGATGGGGAGTAAGGAGTGATTCTGAGAACATCTTAGTGATTCCTATTCAACTCATATCTGGTGCAGCCCCTAGTCATCCATGCCTGGGTTGTTGACCCAAAAAATTCTGTTACTAAGTACTAACACAGAAGTTTAACTAAATACTATAATATTTGTCACACAGCCCTAACTGGTTTGGCTCAGCGGATAGAGCGTCGGCCTGCGGACTCAAGGGTCCCAGATTTGATTCCGGTCAAGGGCATGTACCTTGGTTGTGGGCACATCCCCAGTGGGGAGTGTGCAGGAGGCAGCTGATCGATGTTTCTCTCTCATCGATGTTTCTAACTCTCTATCCCTCTCCCTTTCTCTCTGTAAAAAAATCAATAAAATATATTTAAAAAATATTTGTCACACAATTGTCACTGATAGAGGACCCCCACACCAAGAATAAGGGGTTAAATTACCTCATCAAATTTCTCAGTAATTTTTTTGGCACCTGGCTCAGTGGATAGAGCGTCGGCCTGCGGACTCAAGGGTCCCGGGTTCGATTCCGGTCAAGGGCATGTACCTGGGTTGTGGGCACATCCCCAGTAGGGAGTGTGCAGGAGGCAGCTGATCGATGTTTCTCTCTCATCGATGTTTCTAACTCTCTATCTCTCTCCCTTCCTCTCACAAAGAATAAGGGGTTAAATTACCTCATCAAATTTCTCAGTAATTTTTGGCACCTGGAGGGTTCCAGTGGAGAGGGATGGTGGAGAGGGATGCTGATGCCAAGGAGCAGCAGCACCCAGGAAGAGCTCCAACAGAGGTAGAGCTCCTTGGGTGACATTTCATGCTCCATGGAGCAGCAGGACAGACAGACAACTTGTGCAGGTAGACAGCAGCAGTGATGGAACTGCAGTGACGGGAGGAAAAGTGGTGCTAGCCCATCAGAAGCAGCACCGCTGTACCTCCTGGAACAGTGATGAAGTCTCAGGTAACCCACAGATTGTATCCTTGTGAAAGGCACCCTGGAAACTCTCAGGACTAGTCAGAGGGCTTGGTCAGCAGCAGTAGGTCCCGCATCAGCTGTAGGGAGCAAACACCCTGTGAAATGGGCATTATTAAAATCTTTATCCACAGATAACATGCACTTATCAACCACTTGTTGGACTCTAGAAAATTTATAAAACACCTAGCATTCTTGTTAGTTTTCTACCCTTTGTCATTGAGACAGGAGGAACTATTCAGGAGCAGTTTAAAATCACCCACCATCTTCACTTGTCCATAGGGTCAGTCTTGCTTGGGAGAATTTTGTTCATCATTTCTATTGGCCCTATACTTAAGAAGTCCCCTTGCAGCCTCTGTTTTTTCCACAATGTTGATGACTGGCTCTGGGAAATGTTATTGCAGACGCAGACATGGTCTTCTGGGCATTGGCGTGCCTTTACTCAAGTAGACTGTCTCCATTTTACTCAAATACAATGATGTAATTATCACTTGTATAGTTCACCAGATATTTTGGGCTCTCTGCCTTCTGTGTGAATGGTAGGATTGCACATCTTAGTGACCTTCTGATTGGGGTGGTAACATATGACTGGTGTTGGCCAAGGAGTTGAGAGTGTGATGTGTCATTTCCATGCCAGACCATTTAATTTCTGGTATGAAACCCTTAAGAGCTCTTTCCTCTGCCATGGTGACCAGCAATGCTCCAGAAGATGGCTGCTCCATAGGGTTGAATCCTACAGGAGGAGGATATGGCACAGAACCACAGCCAAACCACAAGGATGTACAGTATGAGTGAGAAATAATATTTATTGTTTTAGGCCACTGATATTTGGTGGGGGATAGGGGACAGGATCGTTATCAGAGTACAACCCTGCCCATACACATGATGCATACCATGTAGCTACAGTTCAAATACTAAACAGCTTTGATGTACTATGAACTCTGACAAGCTTTCAGAAAAACACATGAAATTATCATAGAATTTACAACCTAGCCATTTCTCCCATTCCAATGAAATCCCTAGAACAGCTCCAAATTCTATAAAGCAAAGTTCAAAATCTTTTATTTTTACCCTTCCATCTACTTCTAATTTCCACTAACCACACAGTAGTTTTCTAGGTATTAGAGGGTCTGAAAGATCTATTCTCAGCATACACATACCCTAACATATCCACATGCAAGAGAGCAGTGTTTAAAGATGACAGAGGCCCTGGAGCCCATCCAGACCGCTGGTATCAGGAACCTTGCATTAAACCTTGATTTGCATAATGATACCTTACTAGGACATAGTGATTTTTATTTACTTCAAGGCTCTGTCACATAAATTATCTCATTCAACGGGCTGGTAGTTTTTAATATGACTGGTTTGGTTTTTATTACAAAGGGAAAGGTCACACAGCTAGTTGGTGGTGAGCAGCTACAATCCTAGATCTTTTGTTTATTTATTTATTTATTTTTTATGACATGGTTTCCAGCTCTTTGCTATAATGCAGGGCGCTGAGCAAAGATGCCAGTTTTCACAACCCAGGGCCCCAGTGAAGGTCCCTACATATCAGTAGTTGGAGGTGACTGGTGATACATACACATCCTAAAACTAACCCTTAACCCCCTCTGCCTAAGCAGGTTGGTAGTTCAATCTGGTCTCTTATAAAATTCATGACCAAGATGATAAGGTTCATACTTGTGTCACAAAACTGAAGAGCTCACTTGAGATATCCATAATACTAGATATTAGAGTTATTCTAGATTCAATATTTCCCCAATACTGGCCCCCATGTTGCAAATGAAATTTCTCAGTCTTTCAGTCTTCCTTGCTTCCTCACTCCATTCCTTAATGCTTGCTCACCTCTTTCCTTTCCCTCCTCGGTCCTCCTCTTCACCCCTATGCTATGTACCATGGAATAGAAATAGTTTTCTGGGCCACAGCATGATTTGAGTTCAGAAACATGAGTGGAGCTATTCTCCCACTTAGCACAGGGTCCCTTTCACAGAATTCTTAACAAACAATCATTTGGCTCATGTTTAAAGTATTCAGTGCCTCTTGGTTCTCAAAGGAGCCCATTCTAATGATTGACAGTTTTAGTCACTACATAGTTCTCTAGTTTTTAACATTAGCAAGACAGGAAAAATTATACAAGCTGCCCTGTGTGAAACACATCTGCCCAGTAACTTCAGCATGTTACTTTCCAGGCGCTGGTGGGCAGAGCAAATAGGATATGCATCTCTCCTCTCATGTGATGATTCTCTGATTTCAGAAGCCACCAGAGCTGTGTCTAAGACCACTCTTAAAGGCTTTAGTATACCTTTTGACTTTTGATAAACTAAAGTGAAGTGGGCCCCCAATTTAGCATGGTATGCAAGAGAGGGCAAGTTCTGAATCCTAGGAGGGGGACAGGTATTCTCTGTGATTCTCTGCTTCACCTAAGAGAGTGCTTTTGGATGACCTATGACTTCCATACACTTTTGCTAGATTGACCTTTCCTGTATCAGTGCTTTTGCTCATGCCATTCCCTTTTTACAACTTTCCAAAATGTCTTCTGTATTATCCACCTGACTCATGCTAGAATAATTGATATTCTTTCCTCTACTTCCTATTGATCCCATAGAAATACTAAATTCTTATCAACATGAGGGCAAGAACTACATATGACTCAAGTTTTAAGTTCTCACCCAGCACCTAGTACAGTGCTTGAGTTCAAAATAGGTTGACAGCACCACATACAAAAAATAAAAGAGAGAGAGAGAGAGAAAGAAATCAATGCAATTGATGATCTAATTCATTTGAAGGTGAGGTCACTCAGATAAGAAATTCACACAGAGAAAGCAAGTCCAGCCATCACTCACTGACTGAAAACCACAGCCTACAAATCAGCCCGGGCAGGTTGTCCTTCCAAAGCAGAAATGTTTAGGCAAAGAGGACAAGTTGTTTGACAGAGGAGTGGAGGGTGCTCTGAGGAGTGGCAGGGAGGAAGCTATTCTCTGAACTTCCCTAAATTTCTTATGTCACTGACTTATCAATAAATTGGCTTAAAAAAAAACCCCATAAATGCAAAAACCCCTAACATGCCCAGGCCTAAATGTGATCCTTCCTCTAGACAGACAGGCACACTAGACTGCAAGCCAGGACTGTGCTGTGTCCTTTGGTTTGCCCTTGGAGGACAAGGCCAGGAACAAAGTCTTAATTAGGGGAAACAAAGACCTACCTATGTGCAAGCAGTTCACCACCCCTCCGGAATGATGCTGTTTGTCATAGATTATGGGTGACATTTACCTTCTTCTGCTGGCTCTGGTGGTAGCCAGGGGGCCCATGAAGGAGAAGAATGAGTTAGCTTATTGCTGGTCTGCAGGATGTTCTCAGGGTGGGTTTGGGGTTGGTGCAAGTATGGGACCAATCAGGGCAGCTCCAGCCTCATCCTGTCCTGACAGTATCTAATTGCTCAGAAAACTCCCTTGAGCCACATGCAAATATGAAGTGGATAAGAATCTCTCAACATCCCTGCATAATGTCATTTTGCCATTGAAGGAGTTTTATCCCCCCTCCCTACCCACCACACACACACACACACACACACACACACACACACACACACACACAATTTTCTGGTTAAATATTTTTTTAATATATTTCTTTATTGATTTCAGAGAGGAAGGGAGAGGGAGAGAGAGATAGAAACACCAATGATGAGAGAGAATCACTGATCGGCTGCCTCCTGCACACCCCCCGCTGGGGATCGAGCCCACAACCCAGGCATGTGCCCTTGGCCGGAATCGAACCCGGGACCCTTCAGTCCGCAGGCTGACGCTCTATCCACTGAGCCAAGCCGGCTAGGGCATGGTTAAATATTTCTTAATAAAGAAGGATGTGTAGGGATATAGGGCCCATGAAATTTTACCTGATGGTGAGAAGACAGAGCATGTGTGTGCGCATCCACCACTCTCAATGCGTGGGTCCCTGTTCCAGTTTCTCACCTCTCATTCTCCTTTGCAAAAAGTTGTAAACCCACAAATAGCACATTATGAAATGCTGCCTTATCGTATAACTATCTGTAATTACAAAATTCATATTACAGCTTAATCTTTTAGTAGTTCAGGATAAGCCTTTTACTCCCTAAATAGTTTTTGATGTTGAGAAGACTTTATGGTGTTTTCTGGTTCTTTTGTGCCCTATCATGGTTGGCATAGTTCTGGGCACAGGACCTACCCAGTGGATATTTGTGAACGGGTTCATTCAATAGCTTTATTACCTGATATTAATAGAATTCTATAATTTTCATTACACCATGACATTAAATTTTCTCCTAAGGGCATGTAGCCAAATTGTGAGGGGACATGGACATCAGCCATCACTTGTATAATTCTATCTGTACATATAAATGGACAGACAAGGCTGAGCTGTTAAACAGATACACACTGGTGGACTGCTTGGTGATTTTTATTTTAAGCACTCAAGCATTTATTTTAAGCATTTGTCTAACCCCTAAGTGGGTGGCATATGTTTAATGTAAGCACAATATTAATAAGAACTAACATTTATTGAGCACTTACTATGTGCCAGATATGTCTTAAGCCTTTTACATGTTTTAACTTATTTAATCTTCACAGTGAACCCTGTAATTATCTCTGTGTTAGAGATAAGAAAGGCTGAGGGGAATGGAGCAGCTGGCTTCTTTTGAGTGGTGAGCCTGTCTTTGAACCCAGAGAGCCTGGACTCCAAACTCATGCTTTTAATCACTGAGCTGTACAAGAAAAATATGTTAACTCACATTTACGCTGTATCTCTTGATCTGCTTTGAAATTGATATGAAAAAATAGTTTTTATTTTATGGCAATGTGGGGAGGCCTTATTATATGTTGCTTTCTAAACTTTAATGTTAGGTCAAGCTCAGGGCTAATGCTGCCCATCAGCTCAGCATATAGAGCTCTTGGCTAGCAGTTGGAATCTATGCAGAGAACATCCTTGGAAAGGAATATACTGATTAGAGCTGAAATGAGGCTAATGCACTGCCCTTGGGAAAAGATTAAATGTGCTCACAATGAAAGAGTGTACATAACCATAATTAATGAAGTAATAATCACTTTTGAGCTTATGTAAGACCTGATTCTTTGATTAAAAGTGTTTCCATTTCAAGAGAGCTGGAAGGACCCTTTGGCTTGTGGTAACGATCAGTCAGTCAAACTGTTTCATCTTCAGCTGCAGTTCTGCTTGATCAATGTATCTGCCATTTCCAAAGAGCTTCCGAGGTTTTCTTCTTCCTGTCTTTGTGCTTTCAATCAGGTTTTCACCAAAGGCAACATGCTGACTCAGTTTCTGGTTGGCATTTTTCAGCGGGTGTAAAGATTCAGTGACAGGGTTGCATTTACATTTTTATCACTGCCTCTTAAACCTGAATAATTTATCATGTTCTTCCCAGCTCCCTAGCCCTTTGGTTTTACAGAACCAGAGTGAAGCTCTTGCTTTTGTAATCAAACTTATTTTGGAGGTGCCTGCCATTTTTCACGGACTTCTGACACCCTCTCTTTTCTGCTGGGTTGAAGTTTGGGGGGAAGACTCTTTTTTTTAAAAAAACTGATTTATCTTAGATTTGTTAGAGATTTTATTGTATGTGTTCCCTTTCAAAGTGTATAGATTCTGCAACAAATTAACTGGTCAGTAAGTTAAGGATTGCTGGCTAGTAATCTGATATGTTCTTTGTAAGTGCATTTTTTTAAAATAAAGAAATTAAAAAAAAAATGACAGTAAGCTCCTGGGAGATAATCTTATGGACTTCTACATATGGGAGCTTATTTTATAAACAAGTTCACCATTCAAAGGTGGAAATAATCATCCTGATATTACCAACAATTTGATAAGTTCATACAAGGAAATGCTCCCCACTGTGCCAGCAACTGAGTTATGATTGCTTATATGCACACATTCATGCTCTAGAATTCACTCACTGGCATGCAAATGAAATCATTTCACCCTTTTGTCAGTTAAAAGAAACAGGAATGAATAAACACATAACTGAGCACACACACAGCTCAAGCTAGGCCATGTCAGTGTTTGACATTAGAAACATGTGAACGGTTCCTCAAACTCACTACTTAATTTATGAAATAATTCACCATAGGGTTCATTACAAAGCAAGCACTTTTGTACATTTAAAATGGCTGTTGAATTACCAAAAAGTTAAGTTAAGGATCCTTCGATCTCTTTCAGGGAGCTGCTTTAGAGCTAGGGCTCATCAAGATTTATGATCCCAGGAGTGTGTTAACATATTCAACTGAATCCAGCTAGCAGGCTTCCTTTCCCTTCCCCAGGCCACAGCTTCCCCAGAGGATCTGAAGCCTGTGGCACATTTGGCTGCAGAGATTCTCACTTCCCAACTCCAATAGATCTTCAGGTGGGAAATTGCAATCCTTTCTGGGAGGGAATAAGAAATCACCAACAGTGGTAAAATGGTTAATTTATTGTGTAAATGACTCTATAGTGCCTATTTGGCTGGTCAAACACCAGTTTAGACGAGGATGGATGTGATTAACACTTACATCAGTAGACTTTGAGTAAAGCAGATTGTCTTCCATAATGTGGGTGGGCCTCATCCAAACAGTTGAAGGTCTTAAGAGCAAAGACAGGTTTCCCAAATAGGAAGCAATTCTTAAGACTGCAGAGTAGAAACTGCCTGAATTTTCCTACTTGCTGCCTGTCTTGTGGATTTCCAACTCAAGATGGCAATATCAAGTTTTTCCTAATTTTCAGCCTGCTAACTCCCCACATAGATTTTGAGATTTTGTATTTGTCCACCACCATAATTATGTGAGCAATTTTTAAATTTCTCTCTCTCCCTCTCTCTCTCTCTTCCTCCCTCCCTTCTCTATTTGTTCTGCTTCTGTGGAACATCTTGACTAACAAGAATGGCAAATAGTCCTCCCTCACTCTCTGAGAAAAATGACATCTCAGGCCAACACACCCTGTCATTCCTTATAATGAAAAATTTTAGTGCACTTTCCTGTTGTCAGATCCAAAATGTAATTTGTAGCAATTGATTTATAGTGGTAAATTGTGAGACTTCTGCCATTTCCTAGGACAAATCTCAATTCCTGATGACATCCTTGGACCCAGCACACATATCATCTCTTCCATGAAGCCTTCCCCGAGAACCCTTCCATCACCTTTCCAAGGGTGCATTAGGTTCCCTCTTCTATGTACACATAGCACTCTCGCATCTACTATATAACTTCTCCACTGAGTTTAGCCTATTACGTAGTAAATTTTTATATCTTTCTCACTAATTGAACTCTGTACCGCTGAGATTAGATTTTATTTATCTTTGTATCATTGGTGGATGGCACAGTATCTGCACAGAGTAGGTGCGCATATATTTTGCTAAACAAATAAGTGAGTAAAAGGATAGTTTAATAATAATAGTTCCATGTCCTCTCTGGAAGATTCTCACTTTACCTCTCAGGTGCATTGGAAAGAGTTATTTGAGTCAGACAGCTCTGTCCTCTGTTCCAGTTTTCTCACCTTCAGATCTTGGATAAGTCTTTCTGTGTCTTTGGCATTTTTCTCCTAATCTGTAAGTCAGAAATGATAAACTATTGGATTATTATTATTGGACTAGAGGCCCAGTGCATGAAATTCGTGCATGGAGGGAGAGGGGGTCCCTCAGCCCGGCCTGTACCCTCTCCAATCTGGGACCCCTCGGGGGATGTCCAACTGCTGGTTTAGGCCCATCCCACAGGGGCAATCCGGGACCACTGGCTCTTAACCACTCACCTACCTGCCTGCCTGATCACCCCTAACTGCCCTCTCCTGCCGGCCTGATTGCCCCTAACCACCCCTGCCACCCTGACTTTGTCCGGAAGGAAGGCAGGATGACTGAAAGATGTCTGGTCGACCTGGTCTAATTAGCATATTACCCTTTTATTAGTATAGATTATTATGAGGAATAAGTGATATAAGTGTATGATATTCCAGTAAATAAGAGATGTCATGCCCCCCTATACTACTAAGCATTTGTTCCAACACATTCTAAGTTACCTAGAGTTGAATAGTCAGACACACCAGGGGTCTCTGGCAGTCTCCTCAGTTTGATCATCTTTTCCTGAGAGGAGGGCATGGGCACACTGAACCCTGTCTCAACTCTGGCTCAGGATAATCTCTCATTCTAACCAATGATACCTCACTGGGTTCTTGCTCAGGCTATCCAACCCAGGGCATGCAATGTCTAATTTTAGAGGCAGAAGAATTATTTAATGTTTGCTGCCTGAGATCTCTTAGATTAATGAATAATTCTGTATATAAATGACATCAGGAGATATTTGACAATGACTACAGATATGTTTTTTAATGTTTATGAGTTCATTATAAAATATATTATAAGGTATACACATGAACAGTTAGATGAAGCCACACCTGGGGTGGGTGGAATGCTATTGGCATATAGTGAGTAGGATCCAAAGATACTGCTCAACATCCTACAATGCAGAGGACAACCGTAGACAACAAATAATTATCTGGTCCAAAATGTCAATGGTGCTGGAGTGGAGAAACCCTGCCCAAGTAATAGAAAATGGACACTTCCCTCTTTGATACATCAAGGAAGACAAAGCAAGTCACAACTATACATCAAAAGAAGGTTGTCTGCATTTCAATGCTAATCCCTTCTCCCCACGTTATTTCTAGTCTAGATCACTATGTACTTATTCTTACTTTACTCTAACACTATTCTCTTAAATTATATATTAATATGAGTTTCAGATAGAGGCTAGGCAGTGACAGAAATGTATTAGCATTAGTCATCTATATATATAAAACCCTAATATGCAAATAGACCAAACTGCAGAACAACTGAAAGACCAGTCGCTATGATGTGTGCTGACCACCAGGGGGCACACGCGGAACATGGTGGGCATCTGCAGCAGGCAGCAGAGCACAGAACATGGCGGGCAGCAGCCGTGGTCATGACAGGATGGTGGAACAGGTGAGCGGGTGTGCCAGACCAAGGCAGGGCACCAGTTGTTGTCACTGGGGCGAGCTCTGGTGGTTTCTGAAAATTCTTTGCTCCTGCATGCTGCCGCCCTGCCTGGCGCTCTCACCTGCTGCCGGCACCAGCCCCACTTGCACCTGCAGCTGGTGCTGGAGCCACCACTTGCACCCACTGCTGGTGCCTGGCACCTGTCCCGATCGCTCAGTGGCATCAGCGGGTGCAAGCATCAGTGGGTGCAAGCAGCAGCTGCTGGCCCTGGGTTCTTGCTCAGGCTATCCCTGAGGGCTTCTCCGCCTCCCCCTGCTCCTGAGGGGTGATTGGAGCAGCAGCCGCCACTCGCACCTGCTGCTGGTGCCAGCCCCAATCGCTCTGTGCCGTCAGTGGGTGCGAGTGGGGCCAGCACCATCAGCGCGTGGGAGCTGTGGCAGCAGGAGCAGGACTACCAGCAGAGAGGGGACCGGGCCACGACGGGAGGGTCCGGGTGGGGGCGCAGAGCACAGGGCCGAGACCTGCCCCTGTGCCCACTGCAGCCTCGTGGCCCACAGTTCCTTTCAAAGTGCACGAATTGTGCACTGGGCCCCAAGTATAAGATAAAAAATAAAGTGAGATTCATCAACATACTCACCACACTTAGTTTTATTGGTGGGTAGAAACATTCAGTAGCATAGCATGTGTTGAAAATCACCATTTGTCCACTCAGGCTACCCTAGTACCATTCCTTGGCCTGCCATATAAAATCTCTGTGTTGTTACACAAGTTACCTAATCTCTATGTGCTTTGATTTCTTTGTGGTACAAAAGGAAGAGTACCTGCCTCATAGAGTTGTTGTCAAGACAAATGATCTAAAACAAGAAAGCAGCTGCCTGGCCAGCATGGCTCAGTGACTGAGCGTTAACCTGTGAACCAGGAGGTCACTGGTTTGATTCCCAATCAGGGCATCTACCCGGGTGTCAGCCGATCAATGATTCTCTCTCATCATTGATGTTTCTATCTCTCCCTCCCTCTCCCTTCTACTCTGAAATCAATAAAAATATGTTAAAAAAGAAAAGAAAGCATCTTTACCCTGGCTCTGCGCCTTTCTAGTTATGTAGCCCTGGGAAAGTAATTTAACCTTTTTAGGCTTGAAGTGCCTCATTGCAAGATGGCAACACTAATGGTATCTGTTTCATAGGAATGTTGTAAGCATTAAATGAAATAACATATGAAAAGTACTTTTGTTCCTAGTAAACCCATGATAACCTGTAATAGTTTCTATTCCTTGAACAGCTGCTGTCTGGGATCAGAAAGAGCTAAAGTGTGGTGACTGCCCACCAGCTGAAAAGTATGGATTAGTCAAGGGGGACCCAGTGATCATCTATGATGTCACTGTCTGGACTTGTTCTCATTTCTTCTGGGTCCAACAAAGTGAGAAAGAGTCATCTGTAGAAAATGGTGCTGTGCTCAGGTGGGAATAACTTCAGTATAGCACTTTCTTAAAAGCTGAGGAGAAACATAGGTTGTGGAGAAAAGAATTTCTTCTTCCATTCCCATCACCAGCAACACTTACATTCCCTTATTCTGATGATGGTCTGCCAGTCCAGTTTGGGAGATTGGCTTAGTAACAGAGACAACATGGTGGTAATTTGGAGCAAAACTTTTTCAATTGGAAATAACACTCTATTATTGGGGACATGTTCTGTCAGGAGCAGGGGTGAGTGACCTTTTCCTTGGGCTTCTGAATAAGATCTGAGCTGTAATGTAGGATGGTAATGTGACTGTGCCTAATGGGTTAGGGTGAAGAGCAGGGGTCCATCAATCTGTCTTTGGATTTAGGCTTGCTCAAGGGCAATTATAAGCAAATTAATGAATAATTCTGTATATAAATGACATCAGGAGAATATTCCACTTGCCTGGTAACTATTGGCTAAGAAGGCCTACTCTGTATCAAGCAGCAGAGATAGATTTACCAAGAAGCTGATGAACTTAAGCTTCAGGGCCTCTTCCAAGGTCCTGGGAGACTACCTAGCAACTTCCTATGTGTTCATTGTATTTACAGGACCTCACAGACCCCATAAGCTGAAGGCTCCACAAAACCTGGGTCCACCCCTGATAAACAACAGAGAACAGGAAACCTAAGTATTCATCTTTGCAGCTGCAGAACATCAAGTAAGATGCTTGCATATAGAGATGTTAATTAAGTACTTAAACTGAATTCCTAAGTTCTTTGAGGTGTCACTGAAAGATATCCCAAATCTAAAAATTTTGTTATTTATTTATTCATGTTTAAAACTAGAGATACTGACTCTGAATAATTATTTATAATTTTTTTCAGTTTATAATTTTTACTTTTTGATTTGCATAGCTTTGCATGGGTGGTTAAGCTCTTTATATCAGATAAGTCATGTGAAGTACTCATGGATCCCTGTTTGTCTTCAGTCTCTTGGTTTCCTTGAGCTTGGTGATTCCTTTATGCTACTGTAGGGCAGAAGAGAATAGACCATATCATCTAATTGAGGTCTTATCCAGGTTCATGATCTTCTTATGATCAATCTACCCAATATTTTTCAGTAAATAAATTGTTTGGTTGAGAAAAAATATGTTTTAGGCTATATTGGAATCATTTGATGGCCTAACACATGTTCAAGTAAAAGCCAGGCTAGAAACCTGAGTCGTGAAAACTAGACAGAAGTATTAATAATATTCTACCTGGTCCGTATTATATTATTGGTGGATTTCTTTCTTTCCATTCTTTGATTTAGTGGTTATTGGATGTCTACTATTTTTCCAGGGCTTTGGGTCCTAGTGTGTGGAAGTTCCTCTGATAGTCTTTATAACTACCTCTCCTCTCAGAAGTGATATGCAATTGAAGACACAATTTCTCAATAATTTAATTAAAACATTTGAATAATGTTGTTCTGTAAAAAAACAAAAATATATCCCGCTGTCATTTTCTCCACTTTCTCCTTTAATCTGTCATGGCTAGTAAAAAGACAGACTTTTGTAGAATCTCTAGAATATTCTAACCACCTTTGTTCACCACATCCTTCCTGTCCTCTCATGTCTAGAAGTGTCACTAAAACTTAGTGTTTGGAAGAGAGTTCATGTCAATGATCCAGTTCCTTTTTTATTTCTCAGAGCTTCTGATCCCCTGACCACCCCCTCCCCCACTCCTTTGGGCATCCTGACTGCTACACAGACTACTTAAGGCCTAGCAGACTCAAGGTCAAACCCAAGGTTTATCTTTGTTGAAACCACTCAAGGCCCTAGGTTCTTCTGTGTATGTCTTACAGGCACCTAGGCATTGGTTTCCAGAGCCTCAGGGCATACATTTACATGCTATCGACTGCTGCTACTACCCACATTTCTCTAATGCAAATTAACTTATACCATTGGCATAAGGGAATGTCAGTATGACATGGAACAGTGAAAAGAAAGAAGAAAACCTCCCAGTGTGGCTGCAACATGGGCACGGTAAATTTTTCAGCTATATTTTAAGGAAATTAAAACTTTTTCATTACACTCAGGGCTTCCTCCACAGGACCGCACCTTAGAAGCCTGTGACAAAATGCAGGAGCTCTTTGATCACTTGAAGTGCCAAACAGTTCAGAGCTCCACCACCAGCAGCACTGCCCAGCACACATCATACCTGCTCTCAATAAAACTGGCTGCCAACAAGTCCATTGTGCATTTTTAATGTCCAGAGACACCAAGATTCCTATTATTGTTTTAATTCATGCTCTTGTCTGAGGTAGGTTGGGGTCATGTACCCTGTACTATTTTTCCATCAGCTCTATTGTTTGTAGTGCACAAGGGTTTTCAAATGACTGTGTCCCGTCATTGCAGCCACGTACTTCCTTGGTGCATCTCTGACTTTCCTGCAATATGGACCTGGAGAAGGACCCTGATGCTGCATCAGCTAGTATTGTGTCTGTATCAGAAATCATGGTAATATCTCACATTCCACATCTGTAGCCTCATGCAGGCCACAGTGTTCCCATCCTCTCTGCCTGATGAGAAGTTCATTCTCCTAATATCATCAGCTTCTCACCTGTTGCAGGCTTCCTCCCAGACTCTTTGCCAATGGGGTCACTGGTGTCTTTTTAGAGATCACCACTATGCCTGAGTGTCTGGGGATTGATGCTTAGCAGAGGCAGGAGGGCTGGAAAATCCACTGTAACCATATAGCTTGACACTGCCAATTTCCCCCAAAACCTGTTAGTGCACCCTGGAGCTGAAAGTCATAGGTCACAACTGCTCTACATTGAGTGGATAAACAAACCATAAATAACTCCATGGGAACCTCGTAAACGTGGGGCCAACCTGTCTTTTTCAGCCCATCTGTCTCTAAAGGCTAAAGGAGTAATGTGAGCTGGGGGGCCTCCTTCCAAGCGGCTTTAAGCAACATGAAGGGATCAAAACTTAACCCAGAAGTTCTTCTTATGGTGGGGTGGAGTGGAGCAGCTGGGCTTTCTCTCTGCTCAAGCCAAAATAAGAGGAAGGGGCTGGTATAATTGAAGGAGGGGAAAGTATAGACCAGAGGAAGATGAGAAAGAACCAAGACTTGATGGTAAGAAGGATGAAGGATCTCCCTTCAGAAAACACTTAAAAATAAATGTTTTTGCCAGTATACACACACACACACACATACCCCTGAGTGACTAGAGAACACTTTACCCTCTTCTGTAAAGAGAAAATTGTGGGTAACCAGGGCTGCAATTAGGCCACAAGTAGGTTGAAATTGGACCACATATGTATTCTCTGTTGTCTGCATAACCTTATTAATGTTTTTATATGAAGTATCTTTAGAAAGTATATGTCCTCTGCAATTTTTTTATAGTCTCCACCACTCCCAAATGTCACACCTGGCACTCACAGTGTCTATTACCGCTCTGGACCCTAAAACAAGGTTTCTCAACTTCAGTACCAATAATTCTTTGCAGTGGGGCTGTCCTGTGCCCTGCAGGATGCTTTTCAGCATCCCTGACCTTTAGGGATACCCATAGATGCCAGTAGCACCCACCCTCCTGTACCAACAAGTTGTGACAAGCAAACATTTCCAGGTGTCTTTTGTGGAACGATATTGCCCACAGTTAAAAATAACTGTTCTAGACATAAATGAATCCATGTGCTAGAGGTTTTGTGAGGGTGAGAGAGGTAAAGTGATTTACTCAGTCTTATAGCTAGTTAGTGCCAGTACTAGGAGTAGTTCTAGGATTTTACACTCCTAGAACAGTGTTCTTTCTCCCAGAATATGGACAGTAAATCTTCAAATTACCTATTTCTCATTGTATAAAGAATTCCCTGAGTCTTATAAGCAAAATCTATCAGAGGTAGATTATTTGCTAGTTTCAGTATATATTTCGGAGTAAAATACCAGCTATATTTGAGGTGATTACTCCAGCTCTGAGTTCAATTTCCTCACTGATTAAAGGGAGCTATAATGGTACCCAGTCTCAAGCTAGTCTGTACAGGTAGGGTCAGCATGGTGATTGAGGTTGGCATTATCTAGTAGGTTGGTGGTTACGACATTCCTCTTGTTAAATATTTCACATATCAGCTTTCTTATCTTACTGGGTGGACCAATAAGATGGTCCACACAGTGATGGACACCTTCTAAACTCATGACACTGTTCGCTATTATTTTTATTGCCCAAAGGCACAATCAGGTAAAGGCGGGAAGACCCTGCCTCCCACTCTGATCTCATGTCCTACCCACTCCCTCCAGCCACAGTGGAGCAGTCTTGTTTCTCTGCTCTGAGCTCATTCTTGTTTCAGGGCCTTTGCACTTCCTGTATGTAAACTAGTACAAAACCTTTTTTGCTTCTTTTTTAAAAATCAGCAACTCTATTATACACCCTGTTCATTGTCAGGATTTTAAATCTAAACAACATGTTTAAATAGACATGAATACTGTAAGTAATAAACATAGTAATCCTGTGCACATCTGTGGATCCTAACTCACTTTCTTAGATGGTGTATTTCAGGTCTTTTGTCTTTGAAATCTGTTTGGTTGGCTTTTTTTACTGGGTGCAAAACAGAGAAGTTTGAATTTTAGGTTGGCAGGTGGCTGTTTGGTAGGATTTTCAGTCCTTCCCAGAGCCATATTCCAATCAATGCTCTATCTATGTGCTCCTGGAGATGTGCTTTAAGTTTGCTTAAAAAGGAAGGAGCTACCTCCCCTTCTCTCCCCCACATTCTTTCCCTACAATTTGGGCTGCTGTTCAATGGCTTGACAGATACTTCCACCACCTTCAGTTCTAACCCCCGAAAGTGTGCCTCATCTTTGCAGATTATCTCCACTGGCCTGACTGCCTGCTCAAATGACTCAAATTCTGGAGGATAAATTTGACCAAGGTCCAGATGAATGTGTGTGGAAAGAGAGAGAGCTCAGTGGAGCATCCAGGCTTTGCACATGAAGGAAACATTACTCATCTAGGGCTTTAAACGCCAGGATGGCTGGATGCCTGCATGGAAATTCAACATCAGAGTGAATATCATTATAAGGACTCAATCTGCCACCTAGAAGCATGACCACTCTTCCCTTGACAGGAAATTTTAGATCCAATTCTTGTTGCTTCACCCCTGCAGTGTAAACGATTCAGAGTTTAGAGAGTACATCACAAGATTCATGACTTTCAGAGTACTGGGAATATAAATCCTAAGGGGGCATGCTGGCTCTCACTGGTCATTCCAGTATCATTATATTACTTTACCATCCGTGAACCTTGTTATTGCTCTAGTCTGGTCTTTTTTTAAAGAGAGAGTTGGTTGGGGCCCAAAGAAAATATTCAAAGTCCTCATTTTTTTTTCTGGGACTGTAAAAGGGACACATGATCAGTAATAACAGATCTGCTTTTGCTCCTGCTGCTCATACACAGCTTCTGGCTCCCCAGGTATATCTTGAGGTATTTACTGGAATTCTGTCATGTGTTCACCAATCTGTCTGTCAACTGCAGGTCACTGAATACTTAGCTTCTGTTATATTTTTTTTCTCATGCTCTGGTCCCCTGATTATTATCTTCAATTTACAAAGCCATTTGGAGGAATCTTAATGCTGCCATCACCAAAGTTGACTTTCATGTTAATGCCAACGTTTATGTGAAGGGAACCATCACCCTAAGTTGTCAGTCAAGGTAGTGCAATGATGCACTTCCCAGTTCTTTGTCACACATTTCCATATAAAGGGAACTCACTGAGCCCTTTATGGTGACAGCTTCCTTAGACTTGCCTCTCATCTTGCTTGTCACAGTCCATGAGACAAGGTAGTGTTCCAGGCACCATCTCTTCTTCTTCATTCACCACCTGATGCTTGAATACATTTCCCTCTTTCCTTTCAACCAGAAACAAAATCCCCCATGGAAATCAACTGCCACTATACCCACACATGCCTGAATTTCATGTAAGCACAGGAACATCTGTGCTGTATCAGGAAGAAGTCTATACCTTCAATAAGACTGAGGAATGAGTCATCACCATCTGTCAAAGGTGGATTTCCTTTGTTTCTCCCCATAGCTATGTTCTTTTGCTTTTTAGTCCTTGGCCTGAAATCCTGACTTCCTAGGATTTTTACATTAATTCATTTCTGAGCCCCATGAAGAATTAAATGTAGGTCTGGTATGACTTAGAATTCACAACAGATCCTGGGCAGGCAGGCATGTGCACAGTCCTCTCTCCTTTGGATTGGTTCTGGTTTGTTGTTAATCTACTCCTCAACTGAATGAGGCCAAACTGATGTGCTGCCTAACATGAGATGGTCAGAGAAAGGAGAACTTTGTGGGGCTCTCAGAAGGCTACTCTACATAAGAAAGCACATTGTAATCCCATATGAACCTAATGTTTCATATTTAAATTCTACTCCCTGTTTAGGGTCAAATTAGATGTCATCTTTTCTTTGTAGTTCCTTTTCCTTCTCCTAACACTCATTTGAACATTGCAGGTTTTTATTCCTTCTGAAAATGCTCTCATAGCTCTTTATGATCAAATCAAAGCCATTGAAGCACCTCATACCATTTATATGTGTCCCCTCTAATAAGATGCACATTCCTTGAGATTAAGCACAGAGCCCTTTAACCATTGACATCATAGCTAATTTTGTGCCTTTCTACTGGTAGATGTCCAATAATACTGCTGTTCAATTCTATTTCACAATTTTGTTAGAAAAGGCAACACTTGACATGACAAATTAGTTTGATAGGACTTTTTTCATAATTTTTGTTAAACTTTATTACACTCAAATTCATAAATAACTAAAACAAAAAGGAACCAACCTTCATTTCAAACAAAATATAGTTCTTTTCACTAAAACTCCAAATAAATTTCCAACTTATTCCTTATTATCACAAGAAACTATTTTGAGGGGAAGATTCATCCCTTTCCATAAAAATCAGGATTTTAATTATAATCAGGAATCTGAAGTGATCCTTATTTTCCCTTATTCTGGGTCCCCTATTGGGATTAGAATTCAGATTTTTAGATACATGAAGGCTTTGGGGTTCCTTGTAATGAAGAAACTGGCAGTGACACTGTGGGGACTTATGAAATGTGACATCATAATATTTATAATTCAATCACATAAAGTGTCCTCGTGAAGTGTATAGCATGGTTCAAAATAGGGCTGAAAATATTGAGCACATTTAAAACATTTACTTTTATATTCATTTGTGTATTTACTTACTGCTTACCTTGTTCCAAAAATAATTTATGGCAAGAGATCTAATTGGGATTTAGTTCATAGGATTAGGACCTCTGAGTTTATTTAACCCACAAATTCAAGGTGATCCAAATGTCATAACCTCATTGTGACTGCCCTGAGCAGACCCTCTCTTGAGGGAAGTATTCATCTCTGGGTATAGTATCTTTGGAGAGAGACAGCAATGGAACACAGGGCAGGGAGAATAGAACAGTGTACAGCTTAGAGTCTTTATCATATGAGAAATGCTTATTGGGCTCAGGGATGTGATATTAGTCTTGAAAGTGAATAATAGGGATGTCTGAGAAATGTCTTCAACTATCAGAACAATTTTCACATGAAGCAGGCTGCACTGCTTTCTAAGGCTAAACTTAGCCAGAATGAGGTTTAAAGTCACAAAGACCCTCTGCCATTTGGGTAGGCCGGGATCAGTGCACAAAAGCTACACCGATGCAGATTCTCAAGGAATGGAAGGAACGATTTCTAAACAAAGAAATATAACAGAGCACAAAGCTGTCTTGTGAAGCAGTGTGCTCCCTTCACCAGTGAGGCTTAGATAGGGGCTCTGTGGCCACCTATAGGGACACTGCAGGGAGAGTTTGTCCTCTCTGGTCCTTCCAACGTCTGGGCCAGGGAGGGAGTGAGGCCGGGGAGCTGAGCCAGCCCCAGTGGCGCCTGTTACTGGGATAGCAGCCCTAAGAAGTCCAGTGCCAAGAAAAGGAATGCAGGCAGTAAACCCAGGAGTGACGTAGAAGGACCAAGAGCCAGGTGTGTCATGAGAGGGTCACCAACCAGGAAGGGCAGAGCAGACGAGAAGCAAGATAAATATGATAGGGATGAGTAGCGAGAAGAAGGTCGGATTTAATGAACCCAATTCATCTAGGATTCTACTAGCTGCTACCATGGTCGGCAAACTGCGGCTCGCGAGCCACATGCAGCTCTTTGGCCCCTTGAGTGTGGCTCTTCCTAAGCCTTAGGAGTACCTTAATTAAGTTAATAACAATGTACCTACCTATATAGTTTAAATTTAAAAAATTTGGCTCTCAAAAGAAATTTCAATCGTTGTACTGTTGATATTTGGCTCTGTTGACTAATGAGTTTGCCGACCACTGTCTAGCATGAAGTTAATTATTTCTCTGAACCAGGTGGGTATTTTTTTAAAACCAGAGATGCACCCCTGACAGATACCTCCTTTATTAGGAGGTTAGATTTCTAACTCTAATATTCTATAAGACAACAAATCAATATCCTCTTTTGCCTGACTCTTATTTTTATCAAACTCATTGTCATCAACAGAGGCACTATGAAAAAGCCCATGGCTACGTCCATACCCTTCAGATTCTTGTATATTCTCAAAAAATGAGCACTTGGTTAGGAAGTTGAATGCCTGAGTCTTCAGATTCCTTATTTGCAAGAATAACTTGCATGAGGAGAGAAGCACTAATTCCAACTCTAAATTACTAGGGAGGGATTGTAATTTATTAATTCTCCTTTGTCACTTGTACATATTTATTTTTACTTAGGCATAATATTCCATGATATATATTAGCTATTTTTTTATTTGTTCCTGAGTACATTTGCCTGGTTCCCAATTGATGTAACAAGTTGAACTATTTAAAACACCACTGAAATACTTCAAAAAGAATACTGGGACTCTGGATGATTGAGGTCAGACAGAGCCCAGAGAAGATGATAGAAAAAGGAGAGAACATCAAAAATGTCTATATATGGTAATATGTCTTTAAGGCCCAGTTTTAAAGAGCTTTGTAGAATAAGAACAATGCCTAACTCCAAAGGAAAATTTCTTATTGTGGATCCCCCTAAAACAGAATCTGAGATAAGGCAGCTGTGTGAGTAGTTTATTTAGGAATGTGTTCCTAGGGTTCAAGTGTAAGGGACAGGGGAAATGACCTGGGCAGGGAAAGAGTCCATCCTAAATGCATCTTTGGGTTGGTAACCACTAGAAATGACTAGGTACTTGACCTGTGGACTAAGAAGCTTTATAATATACATTTTAGAACTGTCCCTGTGGGGAGTGGGAGAATAAAAAAAATCTGTACATTGATTCCCATTTCCCATTTTTAAGGGTTACTCCACAAGTGTTAACCATCTGGCTCGTTGGGGCTGTGTATGAGAAGTGCTGAGGGATTGCCATAGGCATCCCAAGATGTGAAGATGTAGGGTGTGAAGCAAGGAGGTAAGGAACCTTCAGGTGATTCCTGGCTGATGCTTGGGAGAAATCTTCTGGTGATCACAGCCATGGGAGAATAAGAGGTGAAATAAATGGGATTTGTAGAAATAAAAGAGGAATTGTCAAATATATATATGTACAAGCCATGTTTCTCTAGATTTTGCCCTTCAGGATATGCACATATATTGACCACAAAATTCTCACTGCCATCCCCAAAATTATATCTCCTAGCATGTAATCTTCAACAAGTGTGATCAGCTCCCACAGAGAATACACTAAGTACTCCCACTACTTCTGGGGACTTCCAGTGCCTTTGGGGGTGCTGCCACCTCTGCTGAGCACTACATCTGCTCCTTCTAAGAAAAGCCAGCTCTGCCCTCTCTGGTCCTTCCAATGTCTGGGCCAGATGCTATGCTAGACTTAAAATTATTTCTCTCCTGCAAATTCAGGACTTGGTTATTTGGCTAGTCTTTTTATTTCTAGTGCATTCATTTTGATGAGTCTTTTCTCAGGAGACTTCTTAGTCCCTCATGGGAATAGGTTCTTGGAAGCGAGGTCTCTAGGCAGCCCGTTGGAGAGTGCAGCTTAAAGTTGAGACGGAGTCTACATAAATACAGGCTTGAACATCTACTATAAACATAAAATAAATGTCACTTATGAGATCTGCTTGGAAGAGGAGTTTAAAGCAGTAAGAGCTTGCAGACCTAGTTCTAACTGCTTTAGAGAGAGAGAGAGAGAGAGAGAGAGAGAGAGAGAGAGAGAGAGAGAGAGAGAGAATGAATCTTGATGCTCAGCTAGAAGGCAAAATAAGTGAGTATTCTAACTCTCCTATGTTTCTCCATTGCTAATAACTATGACTACTTCATGTCACTAGATGCATAGAGAGTGGTTGTCTTGGAAAAAGTGGTATTTTTATACTGGACTAGATTCTAAAAGTCATCTCCATGACTTTTACTCTGTTGTTGTCCTCGAGTTTCTGACATTTTATAGACAAGATATTTCAATAACTTTCCTTTTTTTATCTAATGCTATTAAACTGTGCTCACTATCTAGAATTCCTTGCAAATGATTTCTCTAAAGCCCATGTTGTATCCTGAGCCCATTTCCTAGCCAAACCCAATGGAGATAGAGAGCAGCTGCTATAGTCTATGTACCCTGTGGACTGTATAAATATGATTTCACTGAGTAGCCAGGTGGTTACTCTTCCCTATATCTCAATTTCTCATATTTTTTGAGAGCCAGGGATTAGTTTCTACTAAGTCATTTCTTCCCAGAAGACCTAATCCCAGTTCCAACAGAAAACATAAGGAAAAACCATCTACCAGTCTCTTAACATGCAAACACCAAAAAGAAGGAGTAGAAACAGAAGGGGTAAAAATGGAAATAATTTCTGGGTCTGTGTGATTTGAATGATGCAAATAGAGCTCAGTCTCACTCTTCTTCCCTAAGCCTGGCTTTCCGTGGGTTAGCTTGTTCTCAGACAGGCTCCCTCATGGTGGCCACTGGTATAATTTATGTCCTATCACTATGTAACCATATCCACATATGGTTCTGACAGTTTTCCAGAACAGAATCTCATTAGCTATGATTGAATATTGAGTCCATTCCTGAGCCAATCAATGACCATAAATGTGTAATGTTCAGTTGGCCAGGCCTGAGTCCCAATCCAATCCCTAGGGGCTTGGAAGGGGCAAGGGGTAATAGTGGAATGAACCCGACTCCAACTGAGAGTAATAGAGCTGGTTTCCAAAGCAAATTTGCAGTTATGGAAGAAGAGCAAAATATATGGCATATTATTCAATTTGTCTAAGGTTGGACACCAAGTTTCCAAGAACCCCTTTTCTGTGTGGTTCCTGTTTAGAGTTACCCAGAAGAGAAATGTGTGGAAGATTTGAGAGGTGAGAGTTAAACAGAAGTCACTCCTCTCAAAACATTTTCATGGCCAGACACAGTCATGGATGGACACAGAGTCACCTAGCTTGTTGTCTATTTGTCCAGCTTATCTTCTCCACTGTTGGCCTTGCTGATGACAGCAGCCCAGGCCACCACAAAGCACTTAGCTGTGGACCCACAGACAGTGATTTCCATAGTCTTATCCTCAAGCTTCCCCTATTGGTCCCACTTCTGCTGCTGTGTGGGCCTGGTTTCTCAGATTCTCCGCAAGCTCTGACATGTCCAACCACACCACTGACTCAGACAGCTTAGTGACCAATTCTCTAATCCTCCAACGCCACCATCAGTGCCTCAGCTCCTCCTATATTTGCACAAGGTCTGATTCCTAATAACACCCACAATTCCCACAGTGCTCACAATGGCTCTCTCTTTCTGACTGACACTTGACTGATGCACTGGATGAGTAAAAGTGACATATATCCAGGCCACCCATTATCTTCATTTTATGTATGAGAAAATAAAACCAAGGATCATGGTGGTGAACATTTCCCCCCATAATCACACAGCTAATGAGTGGGAGGGCCAGGACTGGAATTTAGAATTTAACCCAAAATTTAAACCAGTTTTAAAACTGTTTTAAAACTAAATTTATACAGGCCTGTCTGACCCCTTAACCTGAACTCTTAGCTACTAGTGAAATTAACCTGTCATATACACCTTTTCTTGTTTGCTTTTAAATTGCTTTTAAATTAAAACTGTTTTAAAACTGAGTTTATACAGGCCTGTCTAACCCCATAACCTAAACTCTTAGCTACTAGTGAAACTGCGATATACACCTTTCCTCGATTGCTTTTAAATTGTAGTAGGTTTCATTCCGGCCTTTTAAAGAACTTAAGTAAACAGAAAGGTAGATTTCTTTGGTTTTCTAAAAAGCAAATAAAAAATAAATAATATTAACATGAAGAAAAGAGACTACAGAGTCAGATAAACCACTAGTGAAATAGGACAAACCATATTAAACCATTGTAAGCATTATGAGAATAAAGGTTTAATTAGGAATTAGTCTACTGTTTGAGATAAGAGAAAAGAAAGTTGGCACTTCATTAGTTCTCATTTCAGAATGAGCCTTGGCTTTTGCCTTTGGGGTTGTGAATTCTTCTCTGACAGTTCTGTCCATCCTGGGGGCCCCAGCCTGACTTTGAATATCTAGCGATAGGTGGAGAGGTCACTAGTGACCTGCTGTGACAGTGACCAGCCAGACAACCACACACTGGCGTGGGTGTCCATGGCACTTCTTACATATTCATATTTGCTTCTCATGCAACTAATTCAACATGTATCCCCTGCTGGTCTGGGCATAAAATCTGGGGAAATGCAGTAGCCTTCTTTCCTTCAACATGCAAAGGAGGCCTGGGATCATTGCTGGGTTTTCACCAAATAAATCAAGGTCTTTATTGTTACTTCAAATACTGCTTAAATTATTTAGTATTGGTAGGTTTGAGTGAGAGGAGAGGGAAATTAAAGTGTACAAATTAAAATTAAAAAGTAATTAAAAACAAAGATGGTTTTCAGAAAATATATATAAAATGAATGGATGCATGAATGAGTAGAGTCAGGAGAGAAAACCTCTGACATGTTGGCCACATGTGAAAGTATGCTCCACTGCTAGAAGGGACTTTGTGCTCTCCTGTGTCCTAGGAGTCAGCATACTCGTTCCATAGAGGTGCTCACAAGTGGTGTTTGTTCAATGAAGGGGTGAACTGAGTGACACTTGGGTCTTATGAACTCAGCAAAATTAAGAATAAGTAGAGAGTGGAAGTGACAGTGAGTAGGTAGGGTCAGAGTCCTCTTGGCAAAATAATTCAGTCTTTTCAGAATAATGTAGGAAAATATTGGCATATTGAAGGACTAGACCCTCACATCCTGATCCCCAGACCTTAACTAATTCAGTACAACCACAGGAATTTCACTTTTCCTTCTCTTCTCTGAGTCCATTTTCCCCATTAATAAAATAAGGTTGAATTAGGTGGTCCCTGAGAACCCTTTGGGCTGTGTGATTAGATAGAGTTGGGAAAACACAGAAAAGGCCAGTATCCTTGTGGATGTTGGTCCTTGGGGAGATGGGGAGGAGAATGTGGCACCTTTGAAGAGCCCAGATCTACTGTCTCCAACCAGCCCCCTATCATCCTCCTCCACTCTGCCCTCAAGGGCATAGGCTCTTTCCCTGGCCTCTGTTTTGCCGACCTCTTTGAACCCACTCTGCCTGGTGCCTGTTTCCTGGCACAGCAGTTGGCAGGCACCCGTAGGAGTAGTACAGAAGAGGCATCTCTGAGCAGAGCAGATGAGGACAGAGGGCACAGACCTGGACATGGTACAGTGCTGCGCCAGGACAGAGTCCGAGGGCATTTCGTCTCCCAGCCAGAGCCAGGAAGTGGCAGAGGGAAGCTGAAAGAACACCCTAGGTCCCTCTGGACTCCAAACAGCACTGGAAATTTTCATGAATGCTAAATCCACTTGCTCCTTTACAGGAAAAGCTGACCCTTGAGCCATCTTTCCTTTAGCAGTTCTAGTTTGTTTTCCCAGCAGCCTTCTGCCTTAACCATCATTGCAATCTGCCTGTGGGCATAGGAGGCTAAATTGATGATCTTGTTGAATATCCAGACACTCACACTCACACACATAATGGAACAAAATCACATGATCACAAACACCCACATCTCCCAGAAGCCAAAACACATTTGTGTGCTTCCTGGCCTTGCTCACCAAATAAATTTCTGATCATTTAAATTTAAAAAGAACCAAGAAAATTCCAAAGCAAAGTTACTTGCTGTATGAATGCCTAAATTCAAGCCCTGTCCTCATTCACTTCATCATTATCATTATTATGATTGTTTTGTAAACTCACTACAGTGATGATAAACTCATTTTGGCATTTCAGATTTTATTTTCCAAAAATTTCCAAGGAATCCATTCATGGAATGAAATCATTTGGCAGAGACTGGAAAGATGTGTGCGTAGAAGTACCACTTTCTAGATTATTGTCACTGTTATTTGTGTTACTTATGGTTCAATAATGCAGGAGGCAGACAATTGATGTTTTGCTCTCACATTGATGTTTCTCTCTAAAAATCAATAAAATTTTTTTTTAAAAGCTCAGATTCAAGTCCTTAATACTAGCTGTGTAGTCTTAAATAGATGGTGTGTAACCCTGGTAGCTTCAGTTACCTGCTTGGCAAAACTGAAATAACAAAATCTACCAAAAAGATTTAAAAGAAACAACATAGGTGGAAGTACCTGGCACATACAAGTACTAAATAACATTTGAATAAACTATGATTAACCCACACTCATGCAGAGTTAATTAATCTAAAGCATTTGAAAGCCTAACTAACTATATTTACCCCCTGGGTCCTGTAGATGACTATTGTTCAGATGACATCTGTGAGGCACCCCAAGATTTTGATGTGCTCTCTGAATAACCAAATCAAGATGAAACCATGTATGTTTTATGTTGCAGGGATTACTGATTTTCAAGAAATTAGCATACAATAAAATAATTTATGTGTGAGGCAATGCTCAGATCTCAGATAACAAACACAGCCAATTAACCAGAATAATCCAGTCTTACTGACACAATCATTGCCATGGAAGGAGCCACACCTGCCAAACTCAGAAAAACAGATCCTTTGTGAAATTTCTGGGAGCTCTAGGATGGAGGTGCTGCTGGGGGAGAGGAAATGTCCTTTTCAGTTCTTTTTAATTTCTTAGACTCATATTCATCATTTTCAGAAGGGGTGGGCTTCCCCTCATTTGGTATCCTGGTCATTTTGCTACCTAGAGGTTGTTGAAGGGACATGACAAAGTTCACTTTTCTCTGAGACACTAACTGGACTTTCCTTTTAATTTAATGCCCAACAATGTTTGTAGCCTTAATTCTCCAATCTTTTGTTTAAAGTCATAATTGAAAGGATGAGAAGATTTCATCCTAGCTGCAGAAGGTTCCGCCAACTAGACAGACAGAGAGACACCTAAGTGGCTTCATCTTTACTTGCCCTGAAACATGGCTCCTGTGTGAGATGTGGTTGTGGCCTAGATGTGTGTTGGTGGTGTGGGAACCAATTTTTTTGACTTGGTATGAACATACTTTCCTTTAATAAACATGCTTGTAGTTTAATTTCCCAGAAAACAGCATTTACCCAAAATTTTGAATTCTTGACGGATTCCTCTATGTACATAATGTAATCATACATTAGATTCAGTTCTAAAGAAATGCAGTTAGGCATCTCAGAATTTTTAAACATTTACTAAACCTGATTCAGATTGGTATCATTTCCGTGGACTTGAGTAAATATATTTCACTTCCTAACTTTGTAATCATAATCAACTACATCAAATGTGACAGAAGCTAGACCCTCTAAGGCTGAGACTCATAACACCTTTTCTGCTAGTTCTTGTAGCTCAAACAGACAAACAAATATACTTGAGAATCCACATTGTGTTATATAGTCTGAAATTTTAGTTTTTTACTTGGAGAATATAATCCATATTTAGTGTAACTATTGATATTAATTGAGTTTCTATCTGCCTTTCTATTGTTTGCTACATGACTCACCAGTTTTCTGCCCCCCCCTTTTTAATCCTTTCTTGCAGTATACTGGATTAATAAAATACTTTTATTATTCAATTTTTTTTCTTTTGTGAACCTGTTTTGTGAACATATTCTTTTACTGTTTTTCACGATTATCCTGGAGATTACAACATGCAGCCTTGACTCAAAACAGACTATTACTTTTGCTTTTACTGCTTCCTCAATATTGCTCGTAATTTTTAATTTTATTACTTCGCAAAGCACTATTTTGTCATTAATTTTAGTTGTATGTTTAAATCTACCAAATATTGCAATTGTTTTTTTTGAAGAATCGGTGTCAAATTATATTAGTTCACATATTTATCCTTCCCAGTCTTCTTCATTTTTTTCTTTCATTTCCTTGCTTTTTTTTTTTGCCTAAATAAATTTTTTGATTTCCTATAGTGCACACCTGGTAATAACAAATTCCACAGTTTTATTTTTTGACTCCTGAAAAAAAATTTTTTTCAGTGTGAAGTATATTTTCATTGGGTATATAGAATTCTGTTTGATACTTTACATTCTTTCAGTACTTTGTGTCTCCTATCTCCTCAATACATTGTCTGTTGGATTTCTTCATTCCTATTGAGAAGTCAGCTAACATTCTTATTGTGCTCTTATGAAAGTACCCATCTTTTTCTCTCTGGATGCTACTAAGAATGTCTCCCTGCTTTCAGTTTTCAGCAGTTTGGCTATTATGTGCCTGGGTATGTTTTGTTTTATATTTAATTTGTTTGGGTTTCACTGAGCTTTTAAAATTCATGTGTCCTTCATCAGTTTTTAAAAATTCTCACCCATTATTTCTTTAAAAAAAATGGACCACTTTCTCTTTTTACTCCTTCTGGGATGCCAATCATATATATCTTGTAGTCTGGGACTCCTCACTCCTTAAACCTTTTGACATGCTCTATGTGCCTTCTACAGTTTTTACGTTATTTTCCTTTTTTTTTTTTCCTCCTTGTACCTAAGTTTAAACACAGAAAAAACACTTGGCTCAAGTGTTATTAAACTGAAATTAAACTGAATTAAACTGAAATTAAATGTATTGAACTTTTAATTTTAGACGTACTTTTAAATTTCAAGAATGTCTATTTGGTGCTTTTTAAAAATATAGATTCAAATTACCTGTTGAATTTATGTATACCTTCATCTCTTCTGTCCATCTTTTCCTTTAGCTTCTTGGGAACATTAATTGTCATATTCTCATCGACTTACAATGATGCTTGTGTGTAATATGGGCTGTTGAGTCGGCTTCGACCCTTGGCAACTCGATGAATAAGGAGTGTCCACAATATTCTGTCCTCAGCCTTGTTACATCATGATAAATCCTCCATAAGTTGAAAATATTATCAATCAAAACTGAATTGAATACACTTACCCTACTGAACATCATCGATTAATCTAGCCTACTTTGAACTTGCTCAGAACCTTCATGTTAGCATTCAGCTGGGCAAAATCATGTTCCTGCTGCTGCCCAGCATCACAATTGAGGATTGTACTACAATTTGCTAGCCCAGGGAAAGATCAAAATTCAAAATTTGAAATAGGTTTTCTTCTGAATGCATATTGCTTTTTGTACCATCATAAAGTTCAAAAATCGTAAGTAAAACTATCATAAGTTGGGAACAATCTATACTTATTTTAAAACCCTTAACTACTAACTTCAATATCTGCTATTATAGAATGTACATTGCGTATGAAAGAACCACAGAAGCTCTGAATGTATATTTCAGACCACCTAGAAATAGTTTTCTTTTTCTGGAATTTTAGTTGATCCAGTCCTTATTGCTTTCACAGCTCTCTGATCATTTAAATTGTATCTTTTTTTTTTTTGATAGTTTGTGTGGCTTTTTCTGTCTGTGGCAGTGGGAACAATGACCTACTATGAGATACTGCTCCAAAGATGAAACCATAATTTTCTGAGCCATGTTCAAATGTTTGAATCTGGTCATTGTTTTTTTTTTTTGTTTTTTGTTTTTTTAAAAAAATAACTAAACATGGGTACAATAATGTATGAATAAACTCAAAGCCAAGTCTGGACTTAAAAAAAAAATCAGTCTCCCAATGTCTCAAATTTATAGATCCATTATTTTGGTAGGCATTTAATCAAAATTTAATTCCAGTTTTCATTCTAACAAATTAAACAGCTATTCAATAGCTAACATAAATTGCAAGATAAATTTGAGTTTTTAATATTTTAAACTGATTATTTTAGTTTTAACGCCTGGCAGGAAAATCTTTCTAGAATAATATTACTGTTTGCAACTGCTCTGGACTTTTTAAAATCTATATTTGATCGATAACAGACACTATTAATGTGGAAAACTAATAGTATATACCCTTATATAATGTTTTTCATATTGAACCTACATTTCTGCATCTTAACACTACTGTAAAAATGAGTTTTGAGTAAAACTGTCTAACATATTATAGAATACTAGAGGCCTGGTGCATGACATTCGTGCACTGGGCACGGGGGGGGGGGGGGGGGGGGGGGGGGGGGGGGGGAATACCTCAGCCTGGCCGGCACCCTCTTGCTGTCTGGGACACCTTGGGGGATGGCCGCCTGATGGCTTAGACCCAATCCCCGAGGGGATCAGCCCTAAGCTGGCAGTCATACACCCCTCTCGCAGTCTGGGGCTCTTGTAGTCTGGGACCCCTCACTCCTTACTGCCCGCCTGCAGCAGAGGCAGGAGAGGCTCCTGCCACCACTCCTGCGCTCGCCAGCTGTGAGCCCAGCTTCTGGCTGGGCGGTGCTCCCCCTGTGGGAGTGCACTGACCACCAGGGAGCAGCTCCTGCATTGAGCGTCTGCCCCCTGGTGGTCAGTGCATATCACAGCAACTGGTCATTCTGCCTTTTGGTCAATTTGCATATTAGCCTTTTATTATATAGGATTTTTGAGGGTTCCAAATTAGATTGTGTTCTAGTTTCTCTTAATTTTAGCCTATAAATTGACTAATTCATTAAAGATGAAATCATCTTTAATAAATAAGATGCATGTGCTGATCTAATACAGATTAGTATATAAATTATGATTCTATACACTTAAAATATGGGTTCATTGTCACAAATCAGAGATGATCTTGACAGTTGGATATAGTCCTTAGTACAAAAAGTTAAATTCAAAACCAAAATTATCATCATTGACTAAACTTTTCTAAAATTCAATTGGTTTCTATCAACTTACTCCAAATTTTAAAACAAATTGTTTAATTTACATGGAGGGGGGCATATTCTGTACCTGTTTCAACTTGATAGATTCCCTGGGAGTCAGGACACGCCACATCAGTCACTTCATAGGTGCATTATTAAAGCTTTAATTACTTTTTAACAGGTTGAGCAACTTGTTGGACTATTTTTCAGTGCTAAGTAATCTTGGCAAAAGCTTCATAATGGAACACTTTGAGAAATCAATTGACCCTTTTGTGTGCCAGAATCTGCCCCAAAGTGCCTATTGCGGAGATGGCAGATAGTAGGCAAAAGATGTAGGAAAACTCTTTAACTTTCCATCAAGATCTGGAGCCTATGGATCTCCACTGTAAGCACCAACTGTTCAGTCTTCATCAATGAGAGCAACCTGGATCCCTCTGCCACTCAACATCTAACAAAAGCTTGGCTGACAAGAAAGATTCTAAATTCCATGTTTGGTTCAAGTTTGCTTATCTGAAAAAATGGGTGTTCTGAGACTTTTAAAATTGTTTAGGCAATAAGAACTATGTTACTTATACTGTGTCATGTCAAGAAACTCGAGCAAATTTGTTTTTTGGGGTGTTTTTTCAGGAGCAAATTTGAACTCTTTTATTATATTTATACTAGCTCTCCTGGTCCATATATCTGTCTTCTTCCTGGTCATAGTCGAGATTTTCTACTCCTCTGTCCATTTTTTCTTATTCTTAGTTAGTCTTTATTTCATTGAATATATTTGTGCTGTAAGCTACCTCAAGTCTTTTTTAGTATGAAGTGACATATAAACACATACATAAACTGAATGTAAATTTATTGGGCTCTGTTTGTGGTGCCTCCACATCTTTGTGATTCCAGTCAGTTTTGACTAATGTTCAAATAGCACAGGTGTCTGTTTACCCTAATCCTAACTCCAGTAGGAAATATATGAATTGATTTCCCCTTTGAATGATCAAGAAGAGGGTCTACAATTTTTATGAGTTTTATCTAATTCTTCCAATGCTTATTTCTTTATTTCTGGGGGGAGGGAGGGAAACTATACACATAATAACCCAGGCTCTGGATTTTTATGAGGAATACATGAGAAAACTTAAATAGTCCCCCAATCTACATCAATATAATTGCTTTTAACTGTCCCCATAACTCTTGTAACAATGCCCTACTGAGAAACATATACTTTAGAGTTGGTTTGAATCACATAAACTGACATTGATACTAGGGTACAGGGTAGAGCTAGCTAGTTATTCAAATTCCTACCCCAGAAACATTACAAATTACTCTGTGTCTTTCAGGATTGATGACAAATAAACACAACCAGGGATTGTAGATTTACAGATGACAAGAATAGTTTGTCAAGTCTCCTCTATTGAGGAAAATAAATGAGGCAGAGAGGATGGGGATGACATGAGAGGGCCAGCACAAAGATGGCATGGAGAGCTGACATCAATTCATTCAGCTTTTCAGAGGAAGGATTTATCCATAAGACAAGTTGGAATCAGGAGAGATTTAGATGCAGTGCCTTGACAGGATCAGGTAGTGCAGTGGTTCTCAACCTTGGCTGCACATTAGAATCACCTGGGAATCTTTTTAAAATCCTGATGTCTGGGCCTCATCCTCCGGAAATTCTGTTTCTTTGTTACTAACGTTGTGGCAGACATCAGGATTTTAAAAAGATTCCCAGGTGATTCTAATGTGCAGCCAAAGTTGAGAACCACTGAGGTAGAGCATCATGTTGGCTGTTTGAGGGACACTAGGAGGCTGGCAAGGTGGAGAATGCAATACTATCAAAGTGAAGTGTTTTAGGTATCTTAATGCCCAAAAATATATATTCAACAATACTTCTATCTTTTAAATTATTTGCTATTATTCTGTAGACTATTTGCACACACCAATCACTTGCTAAAATTAAAAGAACAATTGTCAGTTAAATGTTGTTTTGCCTACTTGAAACTGCAAAGATAAATCTGGCTAAGGTTGTCTCAGAATGACCCAGGTATTTATTTGATTGTTGTCATCACTCCATTTTGTTTTCTATTATTTGGTTTTTTGCTTGGTTTGGTTTCGTTTGATTTGATTTGATGCTGGGGTTTCAGTTTACAAAGGCCATTTCTCTGCCATCCACATTACCTCCAGGTGGAATCCATCCTGCTGACATCTGTTCCAGCTGCCAGTGCAGGCCCCAGACCTTGTCTTCTGAATCTCCCACTATCTGTCTTCAGTTCAGGAGAGTTAAGTGTTAACATTGTCCTGAATGCATTTGCCTTTCAGGAAGATTAATGGAGTTTAGTGTGCAGCAGATAAGCTCATCTGGGAGGAGCAGGAGAGAGCTAAGTAAGCCTTGTCAACACAGCCTGAGGGCAACAGAGAAGCAAATTGATTACTCAGGTTATCTCCACCCTGCCCCTCCCTACCCTCCATTTTCAATTCTAATACAATTTGATGTCTACATAAGGAGGAGACAGAGAAAGAAGCAAGTTTATAAAATAGCTGCTTAAAGTGTTAGTTTTTATAAGATGCTAAAATGTACCTAGAAATGCAGCAAAATGAATAAAATTGGATTTCCCAAGGTGAACACTCCTTGTAGTTATCAAGGATTGGGGGAGGAGATGCAGGTGCAAGAAGACAATGTGAGACCCCCAAGGGGCCTGCTTGAGTACTGATGATTGCAGAAATTCCTTTCCAAGGAAGATGACTCTGTTGAAGATATAATTCATTTTCCTAAGAGAGGGTTATGCAAATTGTTTTGCAAGGAGAGAGTCAGAGGGCATCTGTGGAAGATCACCCTCTTCCATCATTTCCCCATATAGCAATGACTATTACCTTTAAAGGAGGGCAGCTTAACTATGCTGCTGGAGATATCTATATAGAATTGCCTCTCCACTGTCTTGTCTGCCTGGTGGCCTTCTTCTGGCTTCTGTAACAGATGGGGCAACTTTCAGACAAATCTGCCTTTATCTTCTGTGTAATAAGTCTCTGCAAGGTATCATGGTTTCAAGACTCCTCTTTCCCTAAGGTTCCCCTAGTTGCTAACATTTGGAAAGCTTTTTCTCAACATTTCCCCTGGGCTTTCTCCTTTCTGTCCAGGGCCTCTGTTTAAATGACTTGGTGGCAAGGTTACCAACTTCAGGAAAGTTTCTGGCTCTCCCTGATTTAATAAAAATGGGAATAGCCATTTGCCAGCTGGGAGACCTTAGTTGAGCCATGTTACCTTTACAATTACATTACTATTTCAAGTTCTCAATGTAATTCCCTCAATTACCTATTCTTGCAAATTTTCACTAAGATATTGATAATACCATGCTGTTAAATAGACATTAGCTATTGTTCATACTACTGCCACTGATAGTGCTGATAGTAATAAGAATAACCGTGGACATTTTGCTAAAAAGACCACAGGACCATAGTGTGTGTGTGTGTGTGTGTGTGTGTGTGTGTGTGTGTGTATACAATAATATGAAAATAATAGAAGTATAAAATAATATTTTTATCAGAAAGCGGTTTCAACCAATTCAGATTGTGGTGTTTGGGCAGGAACTAAATAAACTAGATGAGAGAACTTGGTAATAGTATGATAGTATAAAAGAGAAATTTTGTACAAGATGAACCTGCAGCTGAACAGAGTGCTATCCCTTACATATCTCTCCTCTTTACACCTTCTTTCAATGTAGGCATTTATGAATTGTTGCTATGAACTTAATGCCTGTGTCCCTCCCAAAATTCATATGCTGAAATACTAATCCCCAGTGTAATGGCATTTGGAGATGGGGCTCTTAGGAGGTAATTGAGTATGAGGGTGGAGCCCTCATTATGAGATTAATGCCCTTATAAGAAGAGACACTAGAGTCTGCTTCTTTCTCTGCTTTCCATCATGTGAGGATACAAGCAGAAGATGACCTTCTGCAAATCAGGAAGAGTGCCTTCACCAGACACTGGATCAGCTGACACCTTGATCTCAGACTGTGAGAAATAAATGTCTGTTGTTTTAGCTGCCCAGTCTATGGTAATTTGTCATAGCAATGTAACCAACTAAAACAATGATTATGTGCCATAAAATACCATTTAGAAAAAGTTTTCATTGTCTTAGGGCCTGCAGCACAAATGCCTAGACAAAGTCCCTCTTCCCAACTCCTGTTTTCCTACCCTTTGCAATGGATGAATTTTCTCCTGTCATTCAGGTGCTCCTGGCAGGTGGATATGGGTGATCTGCCTTCCCTTTGTGGCCAATGCAGCCATGGATGTACAAAGGAATGGAGGGTTTGATTGTTGCCCCACACCAGGTCCAATGGACTGAGGTGTCCCCAAATGTAGACAAATCACAAGACAGGAAAATTAGGATCCTGAGAAGGAACTTGCTGTAAGGGAAGGGGCAGATGGGACTTACAAACTAGACACTGTACCAAGGTTAAATTATAAGAAGAAAGCAGGCACCATGTGCCACCTGAGCTAGAACTTCCAGATCCAAACGGGCAAGTGTGTCCTATGAACAAGGGCCAGATGAGCAAATATTATAGTTATTTCTGTATAAGCACTGCCACACTTTGATTCTCAAGCAGTAACATGAAATACAAAAGGACATTGTCCTTCTCCTTGCACAGGGCTGTGAGAGGGACCTACGGCTTTGCCATTTCAAATTCTCCATCATTTGACATGGCAGATCTCTTGAGTAACTGTCACCTGGGCTTCTGCTTTCAGAGTCTTGTCTGAAAGGGAACATCTGGGCTTCTTTTTTGCTTATAGGAGATTAGCCCATCATGGAACATTCTCTGGGACATAGGTCAAAGGAATCCTGGGAAAAGCTTTGAATTCCAACTAGTAAAGAAGATGTGGTCTCAGAGCATGTTATCCTGGTCATAAATATATGTGAGAGTTAATGAATACTTGCCCTTTGAAGAATTCTACAATACAGGATGACCATCTACAACAAAGGGTGGCCATTTCCAGTTTGCCCAGGATGAGGGTTTCTGGAAGCAAAAATTTTCATTATAAAATTGGGAATATAACATTACTGCAACAAAACTGATAAATAAGTGTAGATACAACAATAAAAGTAAACAGACTATATGTGAAACTATACAATATTCATGTCAGTCTGGGAAGGTTCATGCTATTATTCTCTTGTCATGTTTTAGACTTTACATATATTGAGGAAGTACCCACCCAAATTCTTAGGTAGCCTCATCCAGAAGGCTAGCTTACAGAAAGGATGTGAACTATTTGTGAGCCAACTTGGAGAAAGGTGGATTCCAAACAACAAAGAATAGGACTCATTGTGCAAAGTCTCTAGCACCTGGAATTGGTCTCCTTGCCTCCACTCCACAACTTTTCTTCCTCTAGCCAGGATATAAAAGAGTGGATTCTATCCAAAGGAGAAAACAGAGTCCCCAAGAGAAACAGGTCTCCATTCATGGGAATGAATGCCTTAAAATATTTTCTACATAGCCCCATTCAGAAACTCTCCAAGAAGGGCCGATTCTCTCACCCTCATGGAAACCATCACTCTGAAGGTTTAATGTAGCACCCTAAAAAAACTATGATTTCCAAATTGAACAGTTTATCTTGTAGGAGGGATTTTGTTTTCTTTTCATGCTGGACCTAAATTTGGCATCCTATGGAAGTTTTATTGCATAGCATTACCAGAGAGCTCAGCCAAATACGCCAATTCAAGAATGGCAGCTGGGAAAGTTTGAATGAATGGGCCATTTTTTTCATTCTTTTTCTTCCCTTAACTGCATATGTTTCTTAATTTCTGGCTCATAAATTTAATTAAATAAATATCTTAAAATATGGAAGAGAATGTGAGAGCTTGATAAATATAAAACCTCTAAATCTGTGGACATAGCATTTGTGGACCTGTATTATCTATTGAGAGAGAGAGAGAAAGAGAGAGAGAGAAAGAGAGAGAGAGGGAGAGAGCGTGCAAAGGCTTCATAGTAAAGCTTAATTAGGATTATTCTGGAAGAGAATAAATATTTCATTATCTAAATGTGGAGGTAGAGTATGGATAGCCCTAGGAGATAACATTGTTGTTAAAAGCTTACAAGTGTGTTTGTGGAAAGAGGATATTTATATTATCTATTTGTTGGATTAACTTTAGGAAGAGGCAGAGCAAGCAAACATGAATTGCCCATTTACCTGGTATTTCCTAGAGACCTATGTTGGCTCTAGCAGTAGTACCTGAGCACCAGGAATGAGACTTAAGCTTATTTTGGAGATGGCCAGGACAAGGCTCCAGGGCAATGCCTCAAAGGGATACCTAGGAGGAAATAAAGCTGGTGCACTACTAACCTAACAGTAAAGAACTAACCTGATTATGTTTTTGATTCTATGTCTTCCGGCCAAACAGTAAAATAAGTCTAAACAATTATTATTCTATAGAGTGAGACTCATTTTTCACAAAGGCATGGATTAGCAATTCTGAAACTACTCTGTGTGAATTGTATTAATGAGCAAATATGTAAATATATTATAAATAACAGAGGCCAGTGTTTTTATTTCCAGAAAAGGAAGCCATAAACATGGCAAGGAGAAAAGATAGAATGAATTCTGTGATGTTGGATTAGAATTGGAGCTTTCAGTGTGAATAGCATTTATTAGATAGAAAAAGAGATATCAGCATATGCAGATATAAATATAAAGGTATATGTGGGTGTAGTACATGTGTGTGTGTGCACACGTGTGTGTATGTACATACTACATCTATTTCCTAGCTCTGTTCTCTTAGGGGACTTACACCAATGAACTCCAGTAGCAGTCAGCATACCTGATTTTTGGATCTTGGTTTTAAATACCATTCTCTTTGAAGAAGTGGCTGATTTCTTTGAAGAAGTGGCTGATTTCGTGGCTACAAGGGAAGAAAATGATGAGTCTGGACTATCTTTTTATGTTTCAGAAAGTAATAAGGAGCAGAAAGAATAGTACAGAAATGTCAAAAGGATAAAGGAGCTAGCTTATAGGAACTTCCACTGGAAGCTTCTGGGACAATTTGGACATCAAAATAAATTGTGATAGTAAAGAAATAAAGCTTATTGAATAAAACCAGAGTCCACTGACCTAACTAAATGAGCAGAAGGGAAAGTTCTTTCTTACATTAAAAAGCCAACTAATAAATGTAGCAGGAATGATGAAATTAGAAAATTTCTACTTGGCAACTATGGCAGCTAGGATAGGGAGCCTATCTATAGACAATAACCTCTTTTAAACTAGTTTTTAGGACCTCACTGAGCTTATTGAACTTGTTAACTGACCTTTGAGAGGCAATGTATCTGAATTTTGTAGTACTGATTATATAAACTTAGACATAGACACATATCATTATTTAGTAGGTCTGTGTTAAAAGCCTGCCCTTTAGGATAATATGTTGGATGTGGAATAGGGTCTCTGCACTGCCAGTGACACTGGTGATTTCATCCTATGTCCAACTGATCTCTGGGGTTGGGAACAAGCAGAGAAGGGCCTCTATAGCCTAGCCAAGCCCATTGGGTTCGAGGGACATTGCTCAGCTTGGGGAGCAAAGCACATGTTGTATCTCCTACAGTGCTTTGCACAGTGCAGTGTACATGGAGAGACAATACATGCTTGTTGAATAAATGGATGAACACATGAATGGGTAAAGTCTGGGATAAATCTTAAATTAGTCATTAAGGTAACTTAAGAAAACATAACTATTTCAAGATTATAATCTAATTTTACTCCAATATTAAAATTTACTTTTTTGGAGCCTGAAGACACTTATGAGTCTTTGTATCCCCATTCTTGAGTTCTAACTTCCCTTGCATTTATGAACAACAGAGAGCATGCTCTATGCAATACAACCTTTGTAAATGCTTCCTGAAATTGAACATTAGAATTGGGATTCTAAATGACCCCAAGGGGATTTGCTGGGGGTCTTGGGTAGTTGGAGAACTGAGGGCACAAGACATACACACACTGTACATGAGCACACATACACTAGCAAAATAAACAGACTCCTAACTAGAAACAGCTATGCAGAGCGATTCAGTAAAAGGTTGAGTAGCTGGAACCAGCAGGAATGAGTTCAAATGTCCCTCATGAGGCCTTCCTAAGGCTTTGCAGGAGGGCAAGAACAAGGTCTGTGAAGTGGCAAATGGGATGGCTCATCCTTTCCTCAGAGTCTCAGTCCCTGCTGACTCCCCACTTCTGCTCACCCTTGCAAGATTACATGATTTTATTTATGTAACATTCAGGCAGAAAGCAGCCTGGAGCATTCAGAAAGTATTAACCATGAAGAAATACAAAGCAGATTTGACCAAAGAAAAAAGAAACCACAGACATCTGCATGGGAATAAGAAGGATATCTTATACTACTTTACATGGCCTCCTTCCAGCTCAGGAAATCAATGAATATATGATAAAATTTATAGAGCATGGAAAGTTGGGAAGCAAGACTTGCAGCATTTAAGTATGAGTTCCTGGCATGAATATAAGATGTATATCCCTCCTAAATCCCTATTTCCAAAGGAATCTGGTCCATCACTAAATATCATCTCTTTAGTCTCCTTCAAATTCTAAAGCAGGGTATTGGTAAAGGCATGTCTTTATTTTGAAGGGGTCAAATTTACATTATTTTTAGTTAAAATGATCTCGTTGGAGGAACAACATATAGTAGAATCACATATTTCTATAACTGGAAGGACCTTGGAAATCGTATAGTTGAAATCTCTTATATAGAGTAGAAAACAGAAATGTAGAGGAAGAAGGAATGTTCCCAATATCTCAGAAAGACTTAGCAGAATTGGCACTGAAAACAAGAGACAAAACTCCCAATTCCACCTTAAAATGATTAGGTGTTGCACATCACTGCCTATGCAACTGAATTTCTGTTTTTCTTATGCTCTTCGGTTGTCATAAGAAACAACCAGCTTGATCACTTGTCTTAGTCATCTAGTTGGTACATCTGAGGCAAATTCAATTCCTGTTGAGTAGCCACAGGAAGCACTTGCCTGGTCTGCCCAACTGTCTTAGTATTGTCAAGACTCTGGGTTTTACAAGAGAGATTCCAGTGAAGTTTTGAACCATGGTGGCATTGTTGGGAGAGCCATGGAATTCCCAAAGCACGAGTTCTGATTGTTTACGATGGTTTAAGTTTAGAGTTTGAATATTGGCTCTGCCACTTTATAGGAGGATGAATTTAGATATGGTCCTTATTGCCTACCTCATGGGGTTAGATTAGATAATATGTGTAAAACATTTAGTATAGTTGGTAATGAATTAAAATAACCACCATTCATTTACAATGTAATAGTGCTGTTTATCACATGTTCCTAGAAAAAATCTAAGCCAATATTTAGTAATTTTTAAACACCAATATACATGGGAGCTTGTGCAGTGTCATCAAAACCAGGGGAACAAGAGACATGTAGTCCCATGGCCCCCATGGCCCTGACTGGAAGCTCAGAAACTGACAGACCATGTGTGCAGGCCATCCTAAATCATCCAGCCCCCATCCCACTCTCAAGTTGATTGCAGATGGAAAAAAAAAAGTCCAGAAAAGATAAATGAGCTGGCATAGCCCAGAACTGCTTAGTGGACCCAGAAAATTGTGAGTTAAATAAATGGTTGTTGATTTAACCATGAACTTTTAAGATGTTTGTTATGCAACCCAAACTAACTGATACAGTGCCTTTCTGTGATTATGCTCCAAATGAATGTGAGATAATAAAGAAGATGCTAGGAACCTTCCATCAGCAGAATTATTTTTTTCAGTAGAGAGGATCGTTTTCCATGGAGTTAAACCCATTCTGTCATTTGGCCCCTCTTTTTCTGGTGAAGAGTGCAATTTGTGACCCCAGAATAGAGACTACTGGTTGGGTATGGTGGGGATCAGGATCTGACCTACCCTCATTAACAATGTGCTCTAACTAGCTGAGCCAATCAGCCTGTCTCTGTCCTCTTGGAAACTTTTACCACCCACTGTCTCCCAGACCAGAGCAGCCTACCCATCAGTCTTCCCTGAAAAACAAAGACACATGGGCACATAGTGGAAATGCCAGGCAATGAAAATTGGCCATTTGCTTCTTAGCATTCTGTGTTGGAGTTCCATGAGGGCAGAAATGCCACATTGGAGTCACGTGTGTCAGGAGGAACTTGCTTCTGGCTGCAGCTATCTCCTGGAGGGTGTCTCTAGAAAGAGAAACTCCACATACTCCAGAAACTCCTTCTCACCGTCTCAATCCTCTTTGGGAAAAAGGTTCTTACTTGTGTTGTCATTTAATCTATTTTCTTTATCTAAATTCTGGGACATATTAGGTGCCAATTTCACTAGCATCAAATATATGTTGATTTGAACATGCTGGACAAACACTCCAATCCCTTTCTTTTTACCAATATGCCAGGTAAGGGGAGAATTAAAAACTATGTCATCAGGTCAGTTTTACATGGCTTAATTCCTTGTTGCATGTTCCACCTACTTCTACCCTTATTTCCTGGAATCTTGAGCTCTTGAGCTTTCAAAGAAAATGGGATATTCCAGAGGGTGAGTTTGGCAATTGCCGCAGGACCCCCCTTCTGTGCTCTAACATCATGCCTTATTAAACTTGTCTTCAACTCTTTGATCCAAGACACTGGCTGCCATTTGACGAGCCTGCCAACTGCCTATTTTCCCACCTGGTTTTGGTCTCTGTTCATTCATCTCTGATTTTAGCATTCTCCCCTTGACAGGTGAGAAACCTCTGCTCTTGTTCTTAGTCTCATGGAGCATTACCCCAGTTCAGCCAGCCCCTCCCCCCGCCCAATTTGTGGTTCTCTGGGGACAGTTCTTAGAGTCAAGTCCTCAAATCAGTCTACTTACTTCAAAATCAACATATCTAAAGTATTACTAATGCTTAAATTACCACCATTAGAGAATCCTTCCTTTAAGTCAGGGGCCAGAAAACTTTTTCTATTAAGGGTCAGATAATAAATATTTTAGGTGTCACATGCCACAAGTGGTCTTTGTCACACAGTCTTTGTTTCTATTTTTTTTTTTTAGCTATTATGCCATAGCTGGTTTGGCTCAGTGGCTAGAGCATTGGCCTGCAAATTGAAGAGTCCTGGGTTCAATTCTAGTCAAGGGCACATACCTTGGTTGCAGGCTCCTCCCTGGCCCAGGCCCTGTTCAGGCACATGCAGGAGGCAACCAATTGATGTGTTCCTCTCACATCGAGGTTTCTCTCTGTCTTTCCCTCTCTCTTCCACTCTCTCTAAAAATCAATGAAAAAATATCCTCGGGTGAAGATTTAAAAAAATGTAAATACCATTTTTTGCTGAGGGCTGTACATAAACAGGTCTGAACTGAGTTTGGCCTGTGGGCTATGGTTTGCCAACCCCTCCTTTAAATTAAAACAGAGTCTATTTTTAAAGCACAAATATGCCTGGAAATGGTGAGTAACTAACAACTCAATGTGAATTAGGTCATTTTCTTTCTTCCTAGTCCCAACTGTATGGAACCAGGTTTTGAAGAAGGAGGGAAACGGGGATGCTTCAGGCCAATCTGGCTGTCATTCCATAAGAAGAAGAATAATCCTGGAAGGCTTGGGCAAAAGGAAGAAAAGAAAGTACCCTGAGTTAAATTGTTATGTGCATGCTGATGGTTGTGGCTAGGGTTAATATTCAAAATACAGTATGTAGCAACTGGTAAGACACAGGCACTAACAAAAGGAAGAGGACATCAGGAAGCCTTTGTGTTGGATCAGGGACTGGAGACTCTATCCAGATATTAATGGTTTAGTGGCTGAATCATATAGGGATCAAGACTCATCTTGGGAGTGGGGCTGGGAGGTGAGAAAGCATATGTATTGCAAGGCATACAATTCTATGTTCTGCTTTGGCATCTTTGAACCTCACAGGGCCCTGAAGGCAAAACTGTGAGTTCTCCTGCTCTTGCTAGATATGCTCCACACCCAGTGGGAAAGGCTCCCCACCCATCTAGTTCCTCTATTAGACCAACTGTACTGTACCTGGTCCTCAATCTACTAGGCTTTAGTACCCTGCCAGTCCTTAAAAGTATTCAAGCAAACCAATTTTATCCTCTTGTGGGAACCAGGGGCACCTCACTTTCTTGTTATTACAAAGGCTGCCTTGCATAGCTCCTACTTGTTCATTCTATTCCCAAATGCAACCCCCTGTGGCCTTGCAAGGTATGTGTGTCATGCTCCCCTGGGCTGTGAGTCACTAATAAATTTCTGTCCATCTTATCTTCTCAGTTGTAGTGTGATGTGTTCAGCCACTTCATATTATTTTTGAGAGGGGGAATTCCTCTGCCACAAATGGGTTAATATGAGGTTATTAGAACAGAGTATCCTAGGGACAGTGAATATTAACCAACCAGTAAAGAAGCATCTCAATTTTAACAACCAGTTTAGCTGTATATGAACAAGTGGTAGGGTTGTGATATAATTTGAAGTCCCTGATACTCTCTCCTCTAGATTTCTCTCATTGGACAATTCCTAAACTGGGAGCCTAAACTGATTCCAGTACTTCAGAGGTGGCCTGGCCAGAATAGATTAGAGAGACTACCATGTTTTGTTCAAAAGTGCCCTATTGTAGATATCTCTGCAAGGAAAAAAACTAGCAGGCTCCCAAACAACTATAACTAAAGTTCTTCAGTTATTGGAGAAGAACAAAAATAATGTAGAAATGGACAGTAAGGTCATCACAGAATCTCAGAACCAGCAAGGATCTCACAAGTCTTCCAGGGTAGTCCCTTTATTATACAAATAAAGGCACTAATGCCCAGGAAGAGGAAGTGATCCATACAAGGTCATAGTAGGGAAAAGATGTTGGAGAGACAGCAAGGAGAAAACTGAAAGGGAGAGGGCAAGTAAAACAAAGCAACATGGGTAAGTTGTATGTGGTTTATGGTCACCCAAGAATGGGGAAGTGAAATGAGAGACCCTCAAAGAGGAAACTTGCCAACTGCTGGCTTCTGTCACCCAGGAGTAATTACTTCAGTAAAAACAAGTGGAAATTGTGAATAAAGGACATTGATATCATTACCATTACAGATGCACTTATGTTAACCTACTTGCCCTTATTATGTGCTTGGTGAGAGAAGGCAGGATGCAACTCCTTGATTTTTGTTAACACTCTAATATCATACATTCTGTGACTTCCCCAAGTCATACAGCAGAGAGATTCTGACTCCAAGTCCCCCATAAGGTTAAACTTAATACCTGCTGGATGGATCTCAATCTTTTAGATCATTAAGTTGCTCTGTTTTAGTGAAATCAGAGGTGAACAGCATTCCTTGGAAAACCAGGGATTTCCTCAACGTCACTCTCCATATGTTCCTCATCTCAGAAGGTGACCCAAGAGCGGGGGCGGGGTCCCTCTGTTGCTTTGGTGATCATCTCTCCCTTGACACCTCTGGCAGTTGGAGGAGGATAGGTATGATAAGCCCTTCTAACATCTGAGTTCAGCTGGGCCCAAGTGTGGGCTTTTGGGAGACAGGTTGGACTGGGAGGTCACCTCACCTAGACGTGAGTTTAAGCAGGAGCGATAGCTTCAGGCTCTCTGTATGAAAAGGTCCAATCAATGCATTGAATTCAGAATTTCATTGCCCTGCCTCTCAAAATTCTCTGGAGTCTCTATCTACTTAATCTGCCTGGGATTAGCTTCAATTTTCACCAGTCCACGAGAGGTGTCTCAACACTTTCTTGCTTTTATTCAGATGGAAAAATGGGGCTTCCCTCCTGCTATTCCCCATACCCGGTGTTCACCTCCTCCCTAAGCAGAATGTGTTTCTGGCTTTTTAAGCTCAGCTCAGCATTTCACAAATGGCATCACTTTGAGTCAAGATTTCAGATAACAAGTGATTCTCCAGGCCTTGAAATAAAGTCCATCTGATTAGCATTGCTCACCTATATTTTAAAAAAAAAGAAATTTATTTATTTTATCAGGGAGGAATTTTCATTTCCCCCATCTTATCTCTTTATTGTCAGCTCTTGTCAGAGCTATAAAAACATTGGTTGTCCTTATACCAGGACATATCTGTGGGTTTTTGCAGTTGTAGAAATTAGGGGGAATCTAAAAACTTTCAATTGGTATTTCCCAGTGAGAAAATGAAAGAATATTATGTTCAACTCATACCTTGCTCATGAGACCAACTTTTAAAATGTACTGGATATTGCTTTGAACTTCCCCAGTTCTTCCTTTGGAAATTTTAAGCAAGTAAATCTCCAAATTAAAATGATTTCGAGAAGAAAAACACTCCAAAATACTAAAAATACTCATATTTTGACAACCAGCTTTAACTGGAGGAGTGAGCATGACGTGGTCAGCCACTTGTGCTCATTTTTATTTAGTCTGTCTGTCTGTCTTCCTCAATTCTTGGGGTATATCAAATTATAGTCAGCTTTTAGTCCTGAAAGAATTAGTGTAAAAGAGCTATGCAAACAAAGCAAATTCTGCTTCTGAAATGGAACAATTGAGAAAGTTAATATATCAATTTTCTAGACTGAAAAGACCTCTTCTGTTTTTCCCAGGAGACTTTCACACACCTGTCCCTATTTAGAGCAGGACCTACAAAGTCTGTCTTTCTAATATTCTTGGAGAGCCTTAGGCCCCAGTATTGAGCCTTAAATCTTCAGTCGCCTTCATCCAAGATCCCACCCTCAAATCTCACCTCTACCCAGTCTCCAGATCTAAAATTGACCCATTTTCCAGCATGCTCAGCCTGGTCTCCCTGGCTCTTCACTCATTCATTGGGTTGGGTTCCTGGGTAGTAATGCAAGAACAGGGCAGAAGAAGAGATCACACCAAACAGGTCTCTATGTTTCTCCAGATCCCCAAAGAGGACATGGCACAGCACAAGTATCCAATGACCAGGAACTGCTGTTATCAAGATATGGCCATATCCTGACTTAGCTAGGGGACCCTGGCCCTGTGCCTCCTTTCCAAACTTTCAACAACTCCTGAGATTATCCTTCTCCATGAAGCCCTCACAGAAGAGCCAAAGAGAAAATGAGAGGGTGGGTCTCTCATTATTTAAATGTGCTCACCTTCAAAATTCATAGCATATATCATTGTGGGTAATCTACTCAATTGACAAGACTGAAAATGTGTTATAGGCACTAGCCAAGCAGGAAATAGAAAATAGAAAAGTGTATCTCTAATGACCTTTTGTAAAATTTTACAAACTATCTAAGGAAAATAAACTATTTTTACTTCAGTGAAACTTCTAAGTCTTGTCTTTTTAAATTTGGTGTTGTTTATTTTGAATATCATTTTTTTTTTTAGTATGCTTAGTGTCTCTTGATGTCTTGCTCTGACCTCACAGATTATGGAAATGGCACAGGGTTAGGAGTCTTTGCAGAGAAGGGACTAGAGCCCAGGTGTCCTAGCTGGTTGCATGACCTTGGTCAAATTGTGTGACTTTTCTGGACCTTGTTTTCTTTATGTGTCAAACAAAAATTGATCTCAATGCTTAAAATCCCTTTCAGTTCTAAACGTCCATGATGCTGTAACTTTGCAGTAATTTATATTCTTATACAGGAACCACCCGAGGTTTAAAAGTTATAATCAAATGATTGTTGCTATCATGGCTGAAGCTGTGGAAGCCATAGTTTCCCATAGGGCAGGGATGACACTTTGGCATGTGTTTTGAATGGCTTCTCCTTTGGGACATGGCCTGACTTTGTGGCTTGAGGCGGAAAGGAGAATGTGCCCTCCATGAAACAAAGGACTCTTCAAGGTCTGGGTGCTCAAGCAAACTGTAAACTCAAATGAGACTTCCATGTTCCAGTGAAAGAAGCTGATGAAAAACAGATGCTGGGTCCACAGTTGTACAATTCCTGGGGATTGCTCAGCTCAGCGTTCTGCTCGGTTGGTAATTAAGAAAATGGAAAGGACCTTTCTTGGCTTAATTTCCAGACCCAATCTATCCACCCTCAGGGGAATCCTGATCAGAGCCTGCGTGGGCAGTGACCTCTTGGGGAATGTTGTAAATCCTATCCAGCAGGTAATCTTTAAGGAGCCTTCAGGCTTTGGAGCCTTGTGACTCAAAACCTGGGGTTAGGGGATCAACCTTAGGAGGCTAATTTCTAGGGAATTAGCCACACCACCACACACCACCCCAATGTCTTTCAGTCATCAGCTCTGCCTGGGGCGGAGAAGGCAGGGGTTCAGAGTCAATATAAACAACAATGAAAGAACAGCAACTTCACAGTGCTGACAGTTTGTGTGTGGTTTAAGGGGAGGAATATGCAATTTCTGCAGAGATAATCCAAGAAGGCTTCTTAGAGGCGGTGAAAGCCTGGGAGTGTTCTAAAGAAGGGGGAGGAAGGCAGCTTGGTAGACTGGAGATTAAAGAGGAGGCTCTCCACAGCAAAACCAAGCTGATTAGCTGTCTGAATGCTAGAGGTTGTGAACTCTGTGTACCCATTCAGCAGGTGGTCTGCAATGTTGTGCAAATTTCCCATGGATCCAAAAAGTTGTGGGCTGTGATGCTCAGGTTGGGCTGCTGCTACTGCCCCCTTTAGCCTGGGACAGGAGGCAGCCAAAGGCCTCAGACTAACGAGGAGTCAAAGCCAAGGTGAAGAGGAAAAAAGTGGTGATGGACTTGGAGGTCAGTGACAGGTTGGGCTAGGCTGGCTGTTCAGAAGCCATCACTGTCCTTCCATCTGCCTTCCTGGTCTCCCTACCTTTCTAAGACCCTCTAGAACAGCGGTTCTCAACCTGTGGGTCGCGACCCCTTTGGGGGTCGAACCACCCTTTCACAGGGGTTGCCTAAGACCATCGGAAAACACATATATAATTACATATTGTTTTTGTGATTAATCACTATGCTTTAATTATGTTCAATTTGTAACAATGAAAATACATCTGCATATCAGATATTTACATTACGATTCATAACAGTAACAAAATTACAGTTATGAAGTAGCAACAAAAATAATTTTATGGTTGGGGGTCACCACAACATGAGGAACTGTATTAAAGGGTCGCGGCATTAGGAAGGTTGAGAATCACTGCTCCAGAACAAGCAAGTTCCCTCCCAGATGTTTTGAATCTCCTTTCCTTTCCTAACTGAAGTTGGCTTTTCTTTCTGCAAGAGGGAGAAGGGGAAAAATATGCCCTGCAGCCCTTTCCATCCTCTCTTCTCTTCTTCCCCTGGGGTGGAGAAGCTCTCCATTTCCAAGCAAAAGGTGGGGTTAGATGGTTACCCAGCCCTTTCCCAGCAGAAAGCAGTTCTCAGAAGGAAGCCAGCAGCCTTTTTCCCAGTAGGAGGAATGTGGTCCTCACCACATCTTCTCCTACGCTCTCTCCTACAGGCATTCCCCTCAATAAGATAGCCCTAAACCCCATCCCTGCAAAAAAGCTGTCACTGGGGATAACCCCTCTTTGCCCCAGATCAGACGTCTTTCCTGGAAAAGCACTGTGGTAGAGTAAGTTATTCACATTCTAGCCAAGTAGCCCTGGGGCCACTAAATTAGGTAAAACAATAGTGCAACCTCAGTTATTGTTGCACTGAAAGGACTCACCAATGGGCCCACAGAGTCATCTTCCAGCACTGGTGCTTTTGTTAATCAAGTTTGCTATTCTGTGATTCTAAGGATCATAAGGGAAAACACCCATATAAAGCACCCTGGAGTAGCACCCTCTCATTTTATCAGTAACCTACATGTTTCAGACCACCCAAGCCTGAGATAAAAATAGGATCCCAATAGCAAACACAGAACTTCTCCAGGAAACTACACTTGTACTTTGTAGAAATTTAAGCTCCCTTTTAAGTGTCTTCCAAGTAGTCCTGGGTTTCTGTCTCCTTTGGTGTCTCATCGGTAGCCTTGAAGCAGAGAATGTTTCATAATGTGCTGTGCAATCTGGTCCTCTGGGCTACTGTGTGACATCTGGTGCTTTCATTCTCTCCCACCCTGGCTCATTTGGGGTGATGACTCCCGTTGCTTCTGAAACTGTCACTGATGTCTACTGAAGGCATTCAATTCCTGCCAATGTCCAATGTCAAGGTCAATGATGTCTGTAGTGGGGCATCCTGACCAGTTATTAATGAACATACTGGCACAATTCTATAGATGTCCTGCATACTAATACCCCAGCCTTTTGTTTTTGCTTTTATTTCTAATGGTTTCACAAAATCACAGTGACTGCTATGAAGGGAATCTTTCCTTTCCTCTAGAATCAGTGAGCCATGTCCTGGAAGCAAACACGTGTGCTCTGACACTATCTTACTCCATGCTTCCTTGTATAAATAAGTACCTGATAGACTCACCACATCAGTCCTTCACATATGTTGCATCTTCTGAATCCTAGCACCCAGATAAGTTCAATTCAAGCTGAGACTGATTCAGAATTTCTATGACTGTGGTAGTTAAAAACCCGACTGTACCGTTTACTAGCACTGAGCCCTAGTTTCCTCATATGTGAAATGTGGATAATAATACTTCCAATGTCACAAGGCTCTGTTAAAGACAATGATAATAAACTATCATTACTTAACATAGTGCATAGAGTGTCATCAATAGATGTTGCTTATTACAATATTAGACAATTTTTTATTAAAGAAGAAGGAGCTGAGGTTGGCATGGTTGAAGTGACTTGTCCTAGATAGTACAGTGAGTGAGTGGCAAAGGCAAACGTACCTTCAGGCATCTGAATCAGAGTTTAGTCTTCTTAAATAATCTTTCCTTAGTTCCACAGGTGAGCTTCTACCAGAACTGAATTTGCTTGGTAGCTTTTCTTAATTAATGTCACTGATAAGCAGACCATGCTGGGAGGACTCTGTAGACAAACAATGCTAAGGGAAGGCAAGGAAGAAGATGAAGAGGGATCTACTTCTAAGATGGCACACTCACATGGCTGTGGGCTGGAGGCCTCAGATCCTGGTATATAAAAGTGGAGGCCAGACATGGAAGCTGATATATATCCCCCAGAGGAAGTGATCAAGAACAAGATCAAGAAGGATGCTGTACTGCCTTTTATGACCCAGTCTCAGACATACACTGTCATTTCTTCCATATTCTAATCTTTAGGAATGAGTTACTAAGTCCAGTTTGCACTTAATGAAAGGGTTTTCTTTTTTTCTTTAGTTCCTTGCATGTTCTAAGTGCTAATTATTCATTGTTGAACTTGAACAATGGCCAGGTTTCTTAACCCCCAAACCTCTAATTCAATCGCAGAGAGGCAGGAGACTATTCTCTCATCACTGCTGAGTCCCAAAGACTTTGCTCTCAGGGAAGAGAACTGAGAGGAGACCTTTGAAAGAGCTTCCAGCTCAGCCTTTGCAGTCTCGGTAACTATAGGTCATCTCTGAACAGGTCTTACAGCAGCTTTTCTATTCTTTGTGCAACCATTTTGAAGTTAATGAAAGGGTTTTTAAGCTCCAACTCTTGAAGCAAGACATGAAGAATTTGTGGACATATGTTAAAATCATCACATGCTCTATAAGCCTGAGCATTATCCATTTGTTTGAAATTCCACCATTAGTGGACTTAAGAAAGATAAGAAAATAGCTCATTTTTATTTTGTAAATAATCCAAATTTATGTCAATTTTAAGTGTATGGAACAGCACTGACCAGGAGTCGAGGCTCAGGTTCTATTTTACACCCTGCCTTTGACATGCCGTAAACATTGGACATGTTGCTTCTTCTGGGCCTCAGTTTCTTTCTTTGTAAACTATAATGCATGGGCTGTAGGATGTTTTAATGTTTCTTTTGGCTTTAATATTCTTTTGTCTAATATTGTCTGTTAGATTTTAAAGTTCATTTTGATTTGTCTCTCTGATGTCAATCTATCCATGTACGTATGCATGTATGTACATATAGGTTGAACATGTTTTTATATGTGTCTCCATATTTCAAAAGCTTATTTAAATAAATCTTTTATGGCCCTTTAGCTTTAGAGGGAAGGTGAGGCTGTTTATGTTACAAGAAGATATTTTATTTGCCCACAGCAGCCAGAGCACAGCATGCTATTTCTATAAATGGGGCATGATGGTGTTTTGTTATGAAATGCCTTTTGATGTAGGACAGCCACAGTCCAGTGACTTCCAAATACATTTCAGCCTACTATAAAGAATAAAATGATAGATCTTCTAATGGCCACAGGGTCTCTGCACACATTTCCAGGAACTTGAAGCCATTTATTAAATGCAAACAGAGAAACATTGTTTTAATGGTTATAGATGAGTCCACTGAGCTTTGAACAAGCCCTCTCTCCTCCTCCTCCTCCTCCCCCCAGCCCCTCGTACCTGACTTAGCATGACTTAGTCAGCCTGGGTCACAAAAGAAGCAACATACCTGAGAATCTTTTCAAGACAAGACACCAACCCTCCAAGTTGCTCCACAGACCACGCCTGACTATTCTTTGATCCCACAGGTCCCCTTATTTCCCTCAAGGGCTACCCATCTTTTGAACAATATGCTAGGGGAAAAATTTTTTTTGAGTAGCAAGAACAATTTGGGAATTGAAGAAACTGAGAGTATTGTTCCAAGTGCTTCTCTAGTCTCTAGGTCTTCCCTGGCAGTTCCATTGTGCACATGTAGCCCAGAGAACTGTTCACACAGGTCCAGAAGGGGCTCTTACTCAAGGCACTCATGGCAGCCGTATTTGCAGCAGTGGGAGTTAGATTTGGTCAGGTGTCCATCTGCAGGGAATGGACAAATACATATGGTAAAAGCATACCATGGATACTGTGCAATGTATGTTATTTATTGCTGCATAACAAATTAACCCAAAGTAAGCATCTTAAAACAAAATCATTTATCACCTTGCAGTCTCTGTGGGTCAGGAGCCACATGGCATAGCGGACTCCTTTGGCTCAGAGTCTCTGACAAAGGAGCAATTAAGCATCCAGAGCTACAGTCGGTCATCTCAGGGCTCGACCAGACTGGGATAAAATTTGCTTCCAAACTCACTCACAAGGCTATTGGCAGGATTTAGTTCCTCGTGCTATTGGACCAAGGACTTCAATTCGTTGCTGGATGTTGGCTGGAAGCTCTTTCCAGCCCTTGCATTTGGGATTCTGTATAGGCCAACTCTCAACATTTCAGCTAGCTTCCAGCAGAGCAAGCCAAGTGAGAGAGCAAGAGAGGAAGACAGGCTTTTTGTAACTGAATCTCAAAAGTGGCATCTTTTTGTCACATTTTGCTTATTAGGAGCAAGCCACTAAGTCCAGTGGTACTCAAGGTGAGGTGATTGATTACACAAAGGCACAAATACCAAGAGGCTGAAGCCACCTTAGGCACTGCCTATCACAATAAGTGACAAATTAAAGGACTACATGGCATTAAATACAATAATTAACAGAAAAAGGTAAGGGCTAGAATGAAGTCTGTAGCAGATACAACTCGTATAAATAAAAAAAAAGAGGAAGCGCCGTAGCTGGTTTGGCTCAGTGGATAGAGCGTTGGCCTGCGGACTGAAGGGTCCCAGGTTCGATTCCGGTCAAGGGCATGTATCCTTGGTTGCAGGCACATCTCCAGTAAGGAGTGTGCAGGAGGCAGCTGATCGATGTTTCTCTCTCATCGATGTTTCAAACTCTCTATCTCTCTCCCTTCCTCTCTGTAAAAAAATCAATAAAATATATTTTTTAAAAAAAAGAGGAAGCAATGCTTCATGTTTTACAATGTGCAAACAAACCTAAGGGTGCATAGCAATCACATCAAAGAGTTTGCCTGTTGGGCATGGAAAGTGGAAGAAAAATGAGAATGTATAACCATATAAACCCAGAGTAGGGCCTTGCAGACACAAAAGCAAATGGTAGACTCAAGGGAATCTAGACCAAATTCAACTCACAGCACCTCAGGTTTAAAAGATAGGAGAAGTAAGGTAATCAAACAAATACATTGGGTCTCCACTACTCAATCCTTCACTGAATGCTCTCACCAAGATCCATGTCTGTGGGAGCTCTCTACCCCAATGTGACACTGAATTAAAATCTCCTCAAGGGCTCAGTGACTTTTACCAAGTAAAAGTGACATCTGTGATAGTGTGGCATACCTTGGAGTCTGTAATAAGCTCTAAAATTCAGTGTATGTAAGATTCAACCACAAGGTGACAAACTGTCCCGGGACCAAAGGAATTCCTGAACATGGGACTTCTTGCTGCTTTTCCCAGGATAGTCCCGGGAGAACTGGGATGACTTGGTCACCTATCACCCAGGAATCCTGTTGAAAGTGCAAATTGCAACATCTCTACAGGACATTCTGATTCAGTGTGCCTGAGTGAGGCCAGGAATCTGCATTTTAAGCAGCACCACCAGAAGCCTCTCTAATACAGATGATGCACAGATCACCCTTTGAGAAACACTACAGTGGAAGGATAGCTTTGAATAGTATTGCTGGTAGCACCAGAGGTCACAGCCATTCTCAAATTTGTAATCACAAATCTTATGCAGTCACCTAAGGGTAAATCACCATTGTCTGTCAGTTTTCATAGACCTGTAGTTCACAGTCCACTGATTCTAGAACTTCTCTTCCATATAAGGCAGACCCCAGCATCTAGGAGGCAAAGTTCAAGAAGGGGTCAGGATAGAAGTTTGGGAAGGAAGATTTCCCTGACTGGCTGTTAGAAGAAAACACACCCCATGGCTGGATTAGCCATACACAGAAAAGCTCTCAGAAGTCACTCACCCAAGTGCAATCTGAGGAATGTGCTAATAAGATTAAAGTGAGAAACTATAGGTCTTCAGGAGGCAGTCTGTCTAAAATGTAATCCTTACAAAATATTTTCTATATTTGAACAAGATAAAAGGTTACACAAGTACAATGACAGGAGACAATGTGATGAGGTAATGATGAGTGCTTCATGGATCTAGCTGAAGGAGGGTGGGGAGTCCTGATGTCACAGAGAGGGGATTTGGGGGGGCTGCAGGTGCACTTAGGGTAGATCCGTCCTAATTGAAAAAGGCTGTGCAGAAAGTTGTCAAATACTCTTAGTGATCAATCAATTTGTCTTGTTCTATTTTTACATTTCAGTAAGAAACCTTTAAATCTCCTTTTATTCTTTGCTTCTAAGTACACCAACTGAATAACTTCTATGA
>NW_005871051.1:17182857-17256474 GCF_000147115.1 Myotis lucifugus | reverse complement strand
AGTCTAATGAGGATGGACTCTAATTACTAAAAGACTAATGTAAACAAAGTATGTTGGTGGTGTCAGAAGTAATTTTTAATGAGAAAGTTTCTCATGGTTTTAGTTTTCTCCTGAAGCTTATCCTGAAACAAGCATTCAAGTACTTATAGTTTATTTGGGAGGTGATACCAGGAAACACAAAGGAGAGCAGAGAATAAATCCAGGAAGAAAAGAAAGCTGATAAAAGACATATGTCAAGCCAGTTACCATTAAGGGCAACTGGTATTAGAGCCTGCTTGGTAACTCTGGGAGACAATATAGATTCTATACTGTCCATATGTAGCATATGCTTCAGAGTTATTTCAAGCAAGGGGTATTTATCTACTAACTCTCCATCTGTCTTTGGTTGAGGGCTGCTTCTTGGGGGATTAAGCCTCAGACACTCTGGTCTATACCATTTGAGACCTAAGCATGCTCTCATGACTGCAGAGAATCACAGATGTTTTGCATAAACAGCCTTAAGACTGTAGAAATAGACACCTAGTAGACATGGGTGAGCTATCAACAGCATCTGTTACAATAACTCATTCGATGCATGATTATAGGATTCCATGCACCAGATTAAATGCATATCATCTCATTTAATATCTGATTAATATCCCCCATTTCCCAGATCAGGAAGCAGATGTAGAGTGAAAAGTGATTTGTTCATGGTCACACAGTCAGCTAATGGGGTAGCTGGGATTTGAGTCATACAGTTGGTTTTTAGAACTCAAGCTTTGGGCCACTGCACTCTACTGTGTCGTAGAAGAGTTTATATCTAGTTTAGGGAATAGAAATAGATTTCAAGATGTGGGTGTAAAAAGCATCTGCTTCACAAAGTATGAGTCAAATTTCAATTTGGGATTCAGCACTCATATCAAAGTGCAGATGTATGGATGGAGTTCAAGAATCATCAAGGGTCCTGTTTGGCTGGAATATAAATCACAGCTAGTTGAGGGTAAGCAATACTGGGGAGGATTTTGAATGTGAATGTAAAGAGTTTACACACAGTGGCCAGACAATAAAATCTCTTTAAAAAAACTTTACGTATTCATTTTAGAGAAAGAAAGAGAGAGCCCGGCCAGGTATGGCTCAGTGGTTGAGCATTTACCTATGAACCAGGAGGTCATGGTTCGATTCCTGGTTAGGACACATGCCCGGGTTGCAAGCTCAATCCCCAGTGCGGGGGGTGCAGGAGGCAGCCTATCAATGATTCTCTCTCATCATTGATGTTTCTACCTCTCTCCCTCTCCCTTCCTCTCTGAAATAAAATGCATTTTTTTAAAAAGGGAAAGAGAGAGACAAAGAAATATAGATTTGTTGTTCAACTTATTTATATAATTATTGGTTGATTTTTGTATGTGCCCTGACTAGTGATTGAACCTGCAACCTTGACATATCATAATGATGCTCTAACTGGGTGACCATAAGAAATTTTTGAGGCTTTTTGATCAAGGGCATGCTAGGAAGTGGGCTTAAGTAACATCAGAATGTTAATAATATAGAACAATGTTAACAGGAGCATTGAACAAGAAGCAATGAATTGGCTGGGTTTATCAAATAAAAAAGAGGAAAGATAGAAAATCAGATAAGAGCTTTGACAATCATTGAGGAAATTCAGGATACTTCTTTCAGAAGCCCAGAGTCACTATGAAGAATATTGTAGAACAGGTGAGAAGAACAGTTCTGACTAAAGGTTTTTAATCCAGGTCATGGAAATTGAATGTTTAAGGTCTCTAATCCCTGTCTGGTCCTCCTAATGAAAAGAGAGATCAGACTGGCTAACTTGGACTTGGGCATGACTGGACTTTCCAGTTATACTTCGGCATCTGATCCTAAACTTTCCTTAGAAACTTTAAAGTTTTACCCTGAATTGATCAGACTACAAGTGAACTGATGTAATTAATTTCACTGAGGAAAAAAAAATCAATGAATGATGGTTTGATAAGCCAATTCATCATGTCTTTCATAATTGCTGATGAGCTTGAAATACTCCTGTTGATTGGCTGGTGGATGCATTATCTTTCTAGAAAGGGATTCTTCTCCCTCTCCTGAGGACTCTGTTATGGAAGCTGGAATGTATACTTGATCCAAGATTCTATATTCACCTTTTCTCTGGGTATCTTAATCCAAACTCTCAATTATGCTCTTTTGCTGATGACTTCAAATTTATATTTCCAGAACTCATCTTTTCCCTTGAACATAATTTCTAAGTGCTGGTTAGATAACCCCACTGGGATATTCAACTAGTACCTCAAACTCAACATAACCAAAAATCTAGTTTGTCACATTCTTCCACAAACAAGTTTATTTTTCTGACTTTCTAATTTATATTAATGATCTTATCATTCCTCAACTTGCCAAGACTCAATTCTTTGTATGGTCTTTGACTTCTTTTCAACTGTCCATGCCACCTAAAGTATGTAAAAAACTTGATTCTACCACCACAGTATCTCTTAAAATTGGTGGGCCCTTCTCTTTTCACTATAGTATAGTACAGTGCAGGTTTTCATTGCCTACTGCTTAGCATTCTAACTAAAATATATCCCCACTCACATTGCTGCTCTCAAGTAAATGGGACCTCATCATCATAGTATTTTGCTATATATTATATCTAGCTCCCTTATAATAATAATGTCTAAAAGCAATACCAGATGCTGGGCATTGTCCTAAGTGTTTTACATTTTTACATTGTTCAGTCTTTACAAACAAAAAATCTTTGGGATATGTATAATTACTAGCCACATTTTACAGTTGAAAATACTGAGGTACAGAGAGGTTAAGTGACTTTCTCAAGATACCTAGTAAGTGACAATACCTAGATTTAAATCCAGGTCTCTGCCTATCCTATGAACAAAGGGCCATGTTGAACCTGTTGGCTTCTTTTGTACACTTTGAACTTCTCAGAATGGACATTATATATGTAACCATGTGATTCTTAAGTTTCGCTTGGTGATGAATTCAGGGGAACATGAAGCTGGAAGTCATTTGGTCCTGCTGTTCCTGTAGAAGGGAGACTGTACCTAATCCAATCTGATGACAGACTTTAACCAGGCCAGATCATTAAAGTCGTCACTGGTTAGGATAGCAGCGACCCAAGAGAAATCAGCTGCAACTACATGAATTCAGACATTGGGCTCAAAAACATGAGTTCTGCCTCTCCCTTCAGTTCTATTTTTGGACTTTCTTTGTTGCATACCTGGAAACTCATGCTCTTCATAACCTAACAAAAGAAGAGTCAGAATTAGAGAGATTCAAAAACACTGAGTGCATAGCAAGAGAGTGTTTGCATATGTAGGTGGGGCAGAGACTCTCTGGGAGGCCCGATAAAATTATTTTTTGGCTGAATCAGATAGCAAACTTCTTGAGGCTGAGCGGTGCTATTTCATGCCTCTACCACAGGCATTTGCTTTTTGAAAAGTCAACGACCCACAAAAGCAGTTGGTGGTGGGAGGAGGGGGAGTCCCTGAACTAATCCTTGAGGTTGAGACAGAAACACGCACTCTGCTTTGGGTTCAGCCTGGGGAGATCAAGGGGAAGCATGACTGCTCTGTTTGGAAAGGCTTGTCTTCAGTTGGCACCATTCTGAGAGCTCAAGTTCTCTGTCAATAAGCACTTTACCGGGGAGATAAATGGATTTGGAGCTGAGGATTAGGGGAGGGTGTCCAGGAAAGAATAAACACATTATCTGACTCCCTTCCACCAAACCCCTCACTGAAGTGCTCAAGGACACAGACAATGTATTTAGCAGAAGCTGGGTGAAAGGGAGGGAGAGTCTCTCATCGCTGTGGGTGAAGCAAGCTGCAGAGGCCTGGAATAATAATAATAGACAACATTTGAAGATCAGACCTTTTCAGCTTGCTTCACCCACAGGATGCCAGGTACTGTGCTGTGGGATTATAAAATGCCAGTTTGACCACCACTGACAGCAAGACTAGAAATGATGGACCTCTTGCAAAGAGAAAACATAAACAGTCATTCTAGAGGGCTGGGTAAATAGTAATATTCTGCAAACATGGAAGAAGAAAGCAAATACCTGGGTAAGTTCAGGAAAAATTTACCATGTTCTTTCCCCACCCCCCTATAATGAAATCCCTTCCCTAAACATTTTAAATTCAATAAGAGTCCTTCCCAAGTAAGTATAGGTTTGGAAAAGGGTATATCCAAGCACATTCAGGTCCTGAGATACTAAATAATTCACTTCATTTTATTAAATATGGCCTCCCCACAAAGAATCAGGCATTAGTATTCAGTTTTGAAGAATATGGTCCCGAAACATGACGTATTTCGTTAGGTTTTCCTACAGTGCAACTCTGACATTCTTAAATTCCCTAGGAAAGCCTTGAACTTTTAGTATTATCACTTGATGATTATAAAATGTTCAAATAACTAAATGTGTAGCTCTTGTTTATATTTTATCATATAGAAGCAGCTTCCATTCTAGTACATTCCCTCTTCTGACAAATTTGCTGATACAGTGCAAGCACACTCCATTTGGTTGCTCTTCATTGTATGTTACCCTTCTACATAATTTATGATCTGGCAGCTACCTGTAGCTCTAGTAATTAATGTGTGTTAAGCCCCCTCTAGGATGTAAACTCCTCTAGCAGCCCAGGGTCAATAAGTTCTTTCCTTCCCATGATATAGAGTTTTGCTGTAGAATCAATCATCTGTTTTCATTGCATTTGCACTGAAGATGTAGAATGTCCTCCATCACACCCAAATATTTTCCCTTCTCATATTTCCTATGTTCTCATTCTTCTGTATTATTGGTCATACAACTCTTTCTGTCTGGACTTTGTCTCATGTAGCTCCATTATAACATGCCCCAAACTGAACTCACTTCTTTCACTTCCTTCTACTCTTCCTTCACCCTGTTCCTATCACTCCCAGCCTCTGATTTCTCAGCTCAGTGAATAACACTATCATCTGTTGCTGGCATAAAAGCACAAAAATCTTAGATGTACCTCTTTTCCTCCACTTCCTACATTTCTCAATCAGTATAATCACTCACATCTACTTCCTAAATTTCTCTCCTTTTTTCCTAGTTCTTATCCTCATCATCTCTGAACTGGACTATGGCTCACAACATGCTTCTATTGATTTTATACATTAACCCCAAAGTAGATACTATAAAACAGAAATTTTCTGTGGCCTCACACAACCTACACACCATCAGTACCCCAAGACCACTCCCTTTTCCCTGCCTACCCACAGCCCCATATAAGAAGACAGGGGAAAAGTAGAAGAATGAAGTCTCGTTGTAGGCTTGTGGGGTGGTGGGGGCAATATATTCCTCTTACCTAAGCCAAGTGAGAGAGCCACCAAGAGAATCATTCTCAGAGACTCTGGATGCTAATAAATAAAAATTGGAGTCCCAGTTTCTCATTAGAAGTTTGCTTGGCTAGCATACTTAAAGAACTTGCCTGTATACATCTCTCCCCAACCCCCACTCTCATTTCCAGCAGGAAAAAAGAAAACTGGATAGAAAAGGGGAGAGTCAGTTCTGTCTCCTTTTATGTTGGCGTTGAAACATGAGATTTCTTGGGTCAAATGCACACCTCAGAATTGAGCTGGGTTTATGCTGTTGGGCTGTCTTTCCTGCTCTCCCTACAAAGGGGGGTGGCAAATGTACCCTAATACCCAGCAACAATATGTAGTGATACCATGGGGACAGGGGAAAATGCTGTTGGAAAAAATAAGCTGGAAACTAATCTCTCTATATCAGGCAATTGATATGACTCCCTTTCCTCTAAAAGGGTCAAGAGAAAGCATTTGCGAGACTGCCAATAGAAGGCATTGACTATCACCCACATTAGCAAGAAAGGCAGAAAAGGCCATTGGAAAGGAAACTACAGCATAAGCTACTTAAGCAAGATACACATCTCTTTTGTCTTTCATTTCCAACATCTTACTGGGGCTACAAGCTTGAAGAGGGTCAGAGAGTAGGTTGGCCTGGGGCAGAACATTTCCCCAGTTCTACTCCTAGGACTGAAAGTCGAAAAGAAGTGAAAGAAAAGACATCCCCCTTCTCCATCCACAAACAGGGAAGAGAAAAACCTTAGATAGAATATGCTATTCTAGCTTTAAATTAGATCATTTCTAATAAATGAAAATGACCAAAAATTGATCACCAGGAAGTTATGTCCAAGATGTCACTAAAAGGTCAAAAAGGCATGGCTCAAGGCAGTGACTTGCGAAAACTCCCCCAAAAGATTTCATGTTTGTAGGCACTGAGTAGAGAATGTTCAAAAAGCGAATTATCATACTAACATGCAAGTCCCATCCTGTCACTCTCCAGACGAAAAGCTCCCCAATGACTCCTGATTCTCTACCCTCCAGGTTAAAAATGTACTTGTTGCATGACTCAAAAGCCATTTGTAATCAAATACCTTTGCATAGTAACTGAAACAAGAATGTGAAATAATAGAAAGGAGCCATAGAATCAGAAATGATTACATTTAAATAGAGCTCAAACTGAGCTGATCAGATTTAGACACTTATTTTTCTCTTTAAATTGTAACTAGATTGACCAACCTTTTTCAGCCCTAATATAAATATAGGAGGGTTGTTGGAACTGAGGTATAATGTTCCCAGATCATTCCCTTGCTTTCCAGATATTTCCCTGATTGGGCTGCTGCCCCATTACAGATGTGCCCAAATACACACACACACACACACACACACACACCACTCCTCATGGAGCACTTTCTCTCACTCCTCAACAAAACTCTCTCATTTTCCCTGAAATTATTCCTCTATCATCACCATCTCTAAAAATCTTGCTAAATTGCAACCATAATTTTGATTTTGTTCCCATAAATGTGGTATTTTAGTCCTCTGAGGTTTTTCAATTTCAATAATTATTGTATGTTTGGGGAATTCTAAATACAAGTAAATCTCTCTTTATATTTCTTTAGTCTTGAAAATAGACAACTGTACCTCTAGTCTATACACAGAGAGACTGCACATGTGTGTTTATTTGTGTTTAAGTATCATATATGTACATGCATATAGAGACACATTATCTATAATAATAAAAGTGTAATATGCTAATTAGACAGGACAGCTGAATGACCTTCCGGACAAAGCTGCAGGGGCAGGTGCTGAGGCAGAGGCGGTTAGGGGCTATCAGGCAGGCAGGCAAGTGGCTAGGGGCGACCAGGCAGGCAGGCAGAGTGGTTAGGGGTGATCAGGCAGGCATGCAGAGTGGTTAGGGATGATCAGGCAGGCAGGCGAGTGGTTAAGGGTGACCAGGCAGGCAGAGTGGTTAGGGGTGATCAGGCAGGCAGGCAGAGGCAGTTAGGAGCAATGAGGCAGGCAGGCAAGTGGTTATGGGCGATCACGCAGGTAGGCAGAGGGGTTAGGGCCGATCAGGCAAGCAGGCAGAATGGTTAGGGGCGATGAGGCAGGTAGGCAGAGTAGTAAGGGTTATCAGGCAGGCAGGCAGGTGAATGGTTAGGAGCCAGTGGTCCCAGGTTGTGAGAAGGTGCAGGACCGGCTGAGGGGACCCCCATCCCAAGTTCAGGAATTTCGTGCACCGGGCCTCTAGTGCATATAATAAGTATACAGTAGAAATATATTTTCAACTTCTCCTTCATTCCCACTCTAGTGTTATCTGTAGGACAAAAGCTTTGCCCCTCCCCTTTCACTCTGGCTTCTCCCCCTTCATCCCACCATGCTCCCCCAGTCCCCTTCATTTTTAAACCTAGTTTTATCTGGATCCTCTCAAGGAATTGCATTATGATACTCTGAGTGCAGAGATCCAGCCTCCGGGCTAAACTCTGGTGTGTCTTTTACTTAGTAAGGACATAAATCCTCCCCTTAGTTCCCTCTAAGGGATTATTTAAATTGGTCAGATTGAGAATCCATCTATTTCTTTAAAGCAGGGCCCATGAATAGCTGTTAACACAATGCAAGAGTTTAAGGCATTAAGCATGTACCTGCAAGTACTTTGCAATTCCTCACTTCCTTCCCTGTGGGAGTGCTTTTCAGTAGACAGGGGTAGGGAGAGAGAGCAGAGTGGAAATAAGCTGATTTATCTGGAAAAGCACTCCTCTCCATCTTTGCCATTTTAATAAAGCTCAGCGTGGGGAGAGATTTGGAGTCCTTCAAGAGCAGGCCGGTTAAAACAATTGAGGAGTGTGTAAAACACAGCTCAGGCCTTGCCTGCCCCTCTTCAAACTGACGTCACCTCATAAATCCACAGGCTCTGTTCCCAGCCCCAATCTGCAAAGCACAGCCTGGACGCATCAGCAAGCTGCTCTTTCTGGAGATTAATTATTTGTTCAGACAGAGGTCAGGTAGAGGGTCCTGAAAAGATTGCTTCAGCATTTTGCCCCCACCCCCCTCTCATTCCCGTAAAAAAATGGACTTCCCTGTGCAGTTACGCTGCAGAAAGTCTCACAGGGTAGAGAGGCCAACCTGCTCATTTGGAAGGGACTCCAGCATCATTTCACCCACAGTGTCCTCCACAGAAGAGGAACTAAGAGTCAGGGTAGTGAAGGGGCTGTCCCATCAGTTCTTCTTACCTTGCTGCCCTTAGGTCATGGGATTCCAGTCTGTCTCCAGGGCAGTCTGTGGTTAGACTGCAAATGCAATGAATTAAGAAAGACACAAGGTAGGGCAAGCCAGCGGACAGGGACATCAGGAAGTGTCTGCATCCAAGGGGCCCTGGGAGCTGTTGGAAGTCTCAGAGCTTTCTTTGCAGGATGAGCTGGGTTTGCACATCAACCACCCAGATATCTCTCTGGGGACACACTTCAGTACACTCGAAGAAAGAATAGCAAGCATTTAACAGAAAGCAGGAAAGAGGAGAAAAGGCTTGAAGTGCAGCAGTTGTCAAATATCTGAGGATTTCCAGAAGGGAGATAGCAAAGTCTGTGTACTCTGAGGGCACGATAATGAAAAAAGGATTTTTTTTTTGAGACAAGGGGCAGGAATTGATTAAACTGGTCAGAAAGTTACTTAAATTTTGTTCACAAATTTTATGAGGGTAGTAAGCAGGGGTTTGTTGATAAATGCTTAACAACTGCCTCTTCAAGGGAAAAAAGCCCTGGTTTGCAGTGTTTACTGATTTCTGTGGTGTAAATACTTCCATGGATGCTGATTTTAAGTGCCAATGTGAGGCCTCTGAATGTGGGGATGGGAAGTGATGCCCTTAGTAGGCTCTTCTGACCTGGTGGGAGCTGGCTCCAGCCCACAGTTGGTTGTAATGAATACACGAAAAAGGTTGTTATGTTTTCAATTCTTGTGCTGTGAGAGGCTTCATGGTAAAACAACTAAAAGGTTGGGGCCCCATACTACTGTGAATTCTACCTGCATCCTCACTGTGCATTTATAATTGGCACATTTTCCTCCCTGTGTATTATAATTCGATAAAAAGTTGAAATATTAAACACATAAAATAAAGAAGTCTTTCCATCCCTGGCAACCACAGGCACATAATTTTCTCATCATTGTTTTTCTGAGTTCTCGTCTTTGATAAGACACAAGATTGGGTGGCAGTGTCAGCACGTGAAAAGTGGAATATCAGACTATGACTAGTGTGTGGACCCCTTTCTGAGGAATTGGAAAGAGACAGCTTAGCTTCGTTCCAGGTAAAGGGCCTGATTGACATGGCCTGAAGGGAACCATGGAGAGTTCTGGAATGCAGCTCCATTCATAGCCTTTGGCTCTTCTGCATGCCCCAAATAAACACAGATTATTGACATGGTTTCATATGAATCCCCCTGCAAGTACTGGCATAGCACAACACTGCGGCCATGGATCTTACCCTACAGGCAGGGAGCTGGAGCAGGGCTGAACAAAGGGGACGGAGTTGGAGGGGGCAAGGAGGGGGGTCCCTGAAAGCCAATCCCAGTGTCCTGTGGTTTGGTAGTTGGCCTGGCCCAGGCCTTCTGGGTAAAAGCCAGGAAGAGAGGACAGAGTGAGAGAGAGAGAGGGAGAGAGGGGAGGGGGACCTGCTGTCACAGGGCAGGGCTGGCTGCTTGTGCCTATCAGGCCAGAATTATTGGCTCTTTCCTGAAGTGATGTTCTACAGCAGGAGGAAAGTAAACTGGCGTGTGTTGGACAAGGCACACTCAAGATCTCCTTTTCATGTTACAATAACCCCACAAGGCAGATTTGCATTGCCATTGCTCAGATGGGGAAACTAAGGCTGGAGGGTAAAAGAACTGGCACTGTGTTAGCACTGGTCAGCTGCTCTGCCCTGAATCCAAGCAGGTCATTTCTCTGCCCATCAGTCCTCATGGCTGAAATCTGCTCTTCAAACCCTCCCTGCACAACATGAAACTCAGCACACAATCCTCGCAAGGGCACTCGGCCCTTTGCTCTTGTTCTAATAAATAGGCAAGTCTCTAGATGTTAAAACCCTGTCCCCAATGGAACAAAGCCAGCATAGCCACCTGCAGACTCTCTTCCTTCACCCATCACACCTTCTCTCTAACTGCTTTCTTTGAAGAACTTCAGTTGAATTTTTATGGTTTAGGCGTTATTTTTTCCCTATTGATGTCATGGTGGTTTTGCTGGCTGGGAGGAACAGCGAGAGCTTTTTCTCTAGTTTGAGCAGGTCTGCTGTATTGTTTTACAAATAGGAATGTGTGGTGTTCCATAGATTATAGTGACAGTATCTCTCAGCAGTAATGATCATAGCAATTAACATTGATTGAACACTCACTATGTCAAATGCTTTACAAAAATCATATCCTTTAATCCTCACAACAACTCCATGAAGTAGAACCTATTAGTATCTCTATTTTGATACAAGGAAAATGAGACTTAGATGCGTTAAGTTAAAGCTTACTTAAGTTTCTCAAGCTAGTAAATAATAAGTCTGGTGACAAGATCTGTGTCTTTAACTCTTCTATGCTGCTATGAACCCCAAAGTATGTACGTGTGTGCATGAAAAAAATTAAGCTGAACCATATGAAATGGCCATTGTATAGGTCACAAACTGTCCAATATTGGCAATTTGATAAGGTTCAACCTGAAACACCAAACACAGAATCCCCCAACCATTCATCAGATTTGTTTATCTTTGTATTTTGGTGCCTTCCATAGAACAAGCCCCCAATCAGTAAATGCCCTCAATCTGAGCACAAGCATGAAGGGTTGGGTGAGTGGAAGAGAGATGATACATGAATTATGAAAACAAAGACAGGCTTTAATTTCATGGGGGATTGAGCCTGGGGGAAGGGTAAAGGGTGAGTGAGTGTTAGTGTTAGTGTGTGTTAGTGTGTGTTAGTGTGTGTGTGTGTGTGTGTGTGTGCGCGCGCACACATCAGGACAAAAACCATGGGTGTGGTCCAAGCCCCTTAAAAAAGCTTAACCCTGTCTTTACTTTCCCTGTGCAACTTCTGACCACTCGTGTTTCCATCCCATATTTCTCACTGCTGCCACTAAGGTTGTTTTATCACAAGGTCAATATCATTCCTTCCAAAAGAAATTACTGAGCAGATGTTCTTTTGAAGAAAATGTTTCAGTCTTAAGGAACTCCCATAACTCCTTTCTAACACCAAGAATCTATGTTGAGACAGTGTTGCTTTCAGTTGAATGGAATTTGACTTGAGAGAATCATTCCATGGACGAGCCCCTGGAATCTATCTTCTCATCTCACTTTTGCTTTCCCTCTCTTCTCATCATCTGATAAGATCAAAGGAATGTAACCTCCACAGCCTGAGTGGGACCTCCTAGCCAGGGGGTGTGAGGAGGTGCTGAAGGAGAGTCTGAAGGAGAATTATGTGCATTGAGCTGGGAACTATACTCTCAGGGAGGAAGGCTCCTGGGAATGACCAAGGTAGCCCAATCTCACCAGAGGGAATGGTCAGGGTACCAGAGGACACCAAACTCTAAGATTCAAAAGATAGGAAGTCAAAGCATATAGCTCCCTTTCTCCTCCTTGGGAAGCCTTTGGACACAACTCAGGAGAGAAAATGAATAAAGTCAGCACAAAGAAGTGGCAGGAGGGACACATACCCACAAAGCACCACAAAGAGGAGAAACTTGAAATGGGAAGATAGACACTCTGCCACTACAAAGCATGGCCTTCACAGATTTTAATAGCTTATTACACATTCCTATCAGTAAAGAAGTTTGAATACATTCCCAAATAAACATATATTTGTTTACTGCAAATTATACACACTTGCTACCATGCCGATATATTATGAATGCCTGAGAAACACACAAAACTATAAATTAAAAAAATGAATAAGATCAAAATAAGTAAAAATAATAATGACATTTTCTTTTCACATCTTCAAAGAATCATTTTGTGCATCCCCTGGGATAAACTCATGCTATTTTTAAGGTCTTTGGGTTAGAATAGAAATATTTGGAAAACTGTATATGTATTATATAACTTCCTCATTTAAACAATGCAAAAGTAATCAATAAAATTGCTTTTAATAATACATTTTATTTAACCCAATATATTTGAAGTTTTATCTTTTTAATAGGCAAGCAATTAAAAATTACCAATGAGTTATTCTGTAACTAAGTCTTTGAAATCTAGTGTGCTTTTTATATTTCCGGCACATTTTTTGGAAAAGCCATATTTCAAGTGATCTGTAGCTACATGAAGCTAGTGGCTACTGTATTAGACAACATGGAATTAGAGAAAAAGGACCTTAGGAGGCATGTGAGTCCTAGGGGACACTGGACATGTGTATGCAGCCAAGGCTGAGAATGATAGAGTAAATATGCTTATCTGCTGTTGCCACATTGTTAGCTATAATCTTCCTTCCAGTTCCTTTGAAGAAAGCATATCAACTTCAGAGTAATGTGATCCCCTATATTTTACATAAGTATATAAATATATGAACATAGAAAAGATGTGTATATATACACAGCATATAGTGAATATTGGTCACTGTGGGATATGAGATTGGAGGACAGTGAGTAGTATTTTATTAGATTTTCCTTTATAAATGTACTAGAGGCCTGGTGCACAAAATTTGTGCACTCAGCCCGGCCTGCACCCTCTCATAGTCTGGGAGCCCTCAGGGGATGTCCGACTGATGGCTTAGGCCCACTCTCTGAGGGGAAAGTGGGCCTAAGCCGGCAGTCAGACATCCCTAGCACTGCCACAGAGGTGGGAGAGGCTCCCGCCACTGCCACTGTGCTTGCCAGCTGTGAGCCTAACTTCTGACTGAGCTGTGCTCTCCCTGTGAGAGCGCACTGACCACCAGGGGGCAGCTCCTGCATTGAGCGTCTGCCCCTTGGTGGTTAGTGCGCATCATAGCGACTAGTTGTTCCACCATTCGGTCGATTTGCATATTAGCCTTTTATTATATAGGATATATACAGGGTGGGACAAAAGTAGGTTTATAGTTGTGATTATGAAAAACACAGACTTTATTCTTGTATCATTATCTATTAATTATTGTATTATTTTCCATATGAACATGTAAACCTACTTTTGCCCCACTCTAGTTTGTATTGTCAAAATGCATATTTATTTCTAAAAATTTTAAATGACAATAATCATTTATAGGGCATGTATTTTGTTTTTTTGTTGTTGTTGTTCAGAGAGTATATAGTATTAATCCTTATTGAGAAAATAATATTTCTTTAGTCATTGAGACTGAACTTACCCATAGAATCAATGTGCTCTTCCTAATGAATGAGACTATTTTTTTTTTTGGAGGGAGGATTGGGAGAGGGCTGTTGGGTTTAGGGTTGCCAGATAAAATAAAGGATTCCTACTTAAATTTGCATTTCAGATAAACAATGGATAATTTTTTAGTATAAGAAGGTCTCATGAACTATTGCTTTGAAATTATCCAGAAATAATCTCAATATTTGCATGGAACATACACATTTATACTAACAATTATTCGTTGTTTATCTGAAATGCAAATTTAACTGGGTGTCCTATATTTATATTTACCAAATCTAGCAACTATTTGGGCTGCCATTATCACAAATGAGCTGTAGTGGTCTTGAAGGGCTGCTTTTCTCTGCACTTAGGGGAAAGAGTTGCCTCCAAGGAGATTATTCCCGTCAGCTATTCCCCACTGGGATGCAGTGGGGAGGTGCATCTAATTCCTCCTGCCATGATACTATAATTATGAAAGTAGTTCCTCTCCCAGGCTCTCAGGCTCGCTCCCCATTTTTCCTCCAATTAAGGTTTTAAGTTTTTCAAATTTTTATTATTCTTCTACAGGTATTTCAGAAACTTGACAGGAGAGAGATATTACAATTCTTAAATGTCCCAAGTAAGCACATTAGTAACCATGGCAGGTAAAGTTACTTTTTTTAATCTTGGCACTCAAAGAATTTATAGTATTTTACGAAGAATATGTTCCATTATTTTTGTTACATATTAACATATAGCACAGTGCGAGGATCATAGCAAATGGTATGGATGTGCATATTGGTGTGTGTGTCCATCTATCTGTGTGTAGTCAGAAATTCACCCTATGGACAAGACATTCCACTGCTTGTCATGGATTGCTGGTGTTCAGATGGACATTGACTTACATCAGGCTTGCAGAAAACCACAGAACATTAAATGTTATGTAGTTCTATTCATCAAATTCAAATTTCAGGTGTACCAGCCAAGGTTTTTTGTTTTGTTTTTTTTTACTTTGAATGATCCAGGGATAACCTCAGCCTTCAATAGCTAACTCATCAATTTACCCCAAATGCAGATCCTTAAGAAATTAGCCTGGGCACCTGCCTCAGGAAACCACATTACTCTTTCCCTGGGCTTTAATGATGTAAGCTTTTGATCCAGAGCTTTCTAATGTCTAATCCATTAGCAGAATTGCTTTGTCCATCACATCCCTCTTCACCAGATTCGATTAGCTCTGTCTATTGAGTTCATACTACAGATAGAGGACAGGTGCTTACCCTACTCTCCAAATATCCCTGTTTGCATCTTGAATGTGAGCCCAGGCTAGTGTGATAGTCATGTTGGTTCTCTTGAACTCGAGCCTTCATCCTACCATGTCCGGCCCTCTGAAGCACATGACAACTGCAGAGCATGCAGACCAGAATGAATGAAGTCTCTAGACTAGAGATAGGTCAGTTGGGAGGAAATCCTAATTCAATGTCTGGAACTGTCCTGCAAAGTTAATGTTGTTTATCCTCCTGTCCCTGGGAAACAGCAGAAATCATTATAAGAAATGTCTTTGGTTTAAAAGTGTCTGAGAGACCACAAAAACTGAAATTGTGATAGAGTTAATGTCAAGGAGAGCAATAAAAGCAACATTTACACTTCTTGAGAATCTTGGAAAAAAACAAATGCCATCATTTCTTTTCAAATAGAACTGAATAAATTAGTATGAAGCGAGTCCCACTGCAACCACAAACAAGAGACCTTCTTGATTTCCACATCGTAAGAGATCCTCCACCTTGGGATCTCCTCCCCTTGTCCTGCACCCTCTCTTTTGTTTTCTTTCCCAATTTCTTATCCTAACTTTCTTATCCTAACTCCTTTTCTTTTCTCTCTCTCTTTCCTCCTCTCTCTCTCTCTCTCTCTCTCTCTCTCTCTCTCTCTTTTTCATTGATTTATCTGCTGTCCTGAATTGTATTTTCCCTTTGGGCCTGGGTTCCATAATACCACAAAGGCTAAAGTCTCTCCATAAACTCAGCTGGCAGAAATATTTTTATTTGCACACAGAACATTTTCAGTAAAGATAAGTGTTTCTTCCTAAGAATATAAATAGGTCATTAAAGTTGAGTCCTAATGAGATTGGGTTTTTTATTATTTTATATTATCACAATTTAGTGGTTTAAAACAAAACCTATCTGTTAACTAACAGTTGTGTAGGTCAGAAATCAAGGTGGGCTCAATGGGATTCTCTGCTCAGAATCCCATGAGGCCAAAATCAAGAGATCAGTCAGTCTGGGTTCTCATCTGGAGACTCTGGGCAATAATTCACTTCCAAGTGCATTCAGGTTGTTGGCAAGATTCAGTTTCTTGTAGTTGTAGGACTGGATTCTGTGTCTTCTTGCTGGCAGTCAGTAGGATGCCGCTCAGTTTCTAAGATTTGCCTGTATTCCTCGTCACATGGTCCTCTTCATCTTCAAGCCAGCAATGGCATGTCAGATCTTTTGAATTGCTCAGACTTCTGACACCAGCCAGAGAAACTCTTGGCTTTTTAAAGAACTCATGTGATTACACTAACCTTCCTTTTGCTTTACAGTATAACATAATCATGAGAGTATTCATCATATCCACAGGTTCCATCCATACTCAAAGGGGTGGGAATCATACAAGGGCCAAGGTCATTGGTGGCCATTCATAGAATCTGTCTGTCCCTATTACTTATAAAGAATGAATGAGAAGGAGGTTCAATAAATAGATGGAATGGGGAGAATGACACTTTTTGTATAGTATGTCTATTGCACAGTTCTGACTTTTATGTTAACATTTCACTTAAAAAGTCAGCAAGGATAGGAGAAAAGAATCCTAACATGTAATTCAAACAAAAGCAAGTGAACCCAGCCAAAAATCAAATAAATAATATAACTATACTATCGTGGGAAAGAAAACCTATGCTGATTATGTTTTGAACATGGTATTTAAACTATATACCCTAAAGCTAAAGAAAAAAAACAATAACTTTCAAACAAATGTTGAACTCGAGTTAGTAGGCTTATTTTATTCACAGAGTCATAAGTTAGCAATTTTGAAAATATTTCTTATGTTTTGAGCAAATAATTACATGCAGTGTGTAAAATGGATGCCATATTTCTCATTCATGTATAAGGAAGCTCCATCTATGGACATCCTAAGTGTAGGATGGAATGAATCCTCTGCTACTGAATTGGAATGAAGGTATCAGTTGGATCTCATAGTTTGTAATATATAGGTAGAGATGATGTAGATGTAGACATGGATATTATATATGTAAACACATGAAATTGTATGATTATATGTGCATACATACATTTGTTTTCTATTTTTGCTGATAGGACCTAGAAACAAAAACACATAGCATGGATCTAAATATCATTTGCCACTGAAAGCAACCAGGCTTTTTTGAGAAATGGTTGATTTTAGAGCTGGAACAAAAAAATATATAAATTTAGCTGAAAATTATCTTTTTGTGGCAAAAAATAAGAAAGTGTTCAAAAAATGATGCAGATATGTCAAATGCACACAGGAGCCAGTTTGATAGGGCTTGGATTGGCAAAATCTGGGATAATTTGAGCATCAAAATAAATAATCCCAGTAAAGGAATATAAACCACTGAATAGAATAAAATCCACGAGTCTAGCTGACATAGAGGCATGAATAAATTAATAAACAAATAAAATAGATGAGAAGGAAGGTTTTTCTTGCAGTAGATAGCCAATCAATAATCATAGAATGGTAGAATTAAAACATTACTCTTTGTTAACCATCATAATAATTCATATAGGCAAAAAATCTCTAATGGATGGTAAAACTAGTGTGTGAAAGTTTGATGAGTAGCAGGATACTTATATTATCTTAATGTGCTTACCCACAGGATATTTATTAATTACAAACAAGAAAACAGTTACTTTAGAGTGAAGAAAGCTGGCAGACCACATATTAACCAATTATCAAAATTATCATCTTCAGATATGATACAAATAACCCCCTGATATTATGCACTGAAAAGAATAGAGCATCACATCCATAGTAGTCTTGCCAAAATTATATGACTTACATCTAATCAAGAGGAAACATCAGACAAACCCAGCTTGAAGGGCTTCTACCATATCACTGAGGCTTGTATTCTTCACAATTGTCATATCATGAATGGCAGAGAGAGACCAAAGGACCCACAAATTAAAGCAGCTTAGAGGGATATGGCAACCAAAAACAAAGTGTGATCCAGAATTTTCTTTTGGTATTAAAAACAACATAGAAATATTTGGCAAAATATAAAAAAGATTTGTAGATTATATCTACAGTACATCAATCTTAGTTTTCCTGATTTTGATAATTGTTTTATGTTCATATAAGGGAATGTTATCATTTACATAGTGTTTATCAGTTACATTTCTGTAACTGATTTTCAAATGAATCAGAAAAAGTATACAAATTTGTAATATATATTTATTTTTACATACCAACCTCAAATTCTACTCTCCAGCATTCATCTATATAAATGGTTCAATTGCAGAAGACAAGACTGTTGTCGTTTCTTGTAAACTAAAGACATTTCATTTATACAGCAAGGTCAGCTAGAAGCAGAGAGAGTGGGAGATGTCAGGCTCCCCATGTAGGAAGTCACTGCTCTGGGAAGTTTCTACATGAAGTTCAAGTACTTTATCATGCACATTAGTTCTGCACTACCTGATCACTTAAGGAAAGGGACAAAAAAGGCAAGAGCCACCCTAACCGGTTTGGCTCAATGGATAGAGCGTTGGCCTGTGGACTCAAGGTCCCAGGTTCAATTCCAGTCAAGGGCATGTACCTTGGTTGTGGGCACAACCCCAGTAGGGGGTGTGCAAGAGGCAGCTGATCGATGTTTCTCTCTCATCAATGTTTCTAACTCTCTACCTCTCCCTTCCTCTCTGTAAAAAATCAATAACATATATTGGAAAAAAAAAAGGCAAGAGCCTGGACCACAACAGAGCAGTGAGTAATCTTAAAATCATTAGCACTAACTAACCAAGAAATATAGTCCCCACAATTTCAGGCTCCCACAAATTCTTACCTGAAACTCAGGTAAGAATGTTCCTTTACAGTGTGTTGACAAAAAGCTCTACCTCTCTGGACTGAGATGGGAAAATGTGAAAGGTTCCTCCCTACACCCTGAAAAGTCCCAAAAGTCCTTCAGCCTCTGCCTTTGTGAATGCTGTTCCACTGTATTTGGAGGAAATGCTCTTCTTTTTCTCTTGTTATTTATCTATCAAAATGTCATACTCAATTCTTTCCCTGGAAGGCCTTTCCTGTCTGTGTGTGAGGCCTTTTCTGTCTGTGAGACTGGGAATGAGAGGAAGGAGTTTAAATAAAAGATAGGATGAGACAAAGAGCCCAGGTAAAAAATTACTTCAGTCTGGACAGGATGGCAGTAAGGCCCATGGTAGGGTTTGAATTCCCTCAAGAGATGGAATGTTCCCTGTTTGTCTTGGAACATTAATTTAATCTCAGTTTACTATATCTCAGATACATTCTCACTGGGATGCATCTTCGGAGACTTCTGAACTTTGATCACTGTTACTTTTTCTCCTTGAAGGTGTATTTCATCTACTTGATGTGAAACACCAACTGAAAAGGAGATGCTACCTTATGGCTAAGTCATTGGAATCTCACTGTCCACCTCTGGTATCTCAGCCATTGATATCAGTGCTCTGCTGCCCTTGACTGGTGTTTCTTCCTACCCATGAGTACACTCATCTTACCTCAGTCATTCTGGGACCATGTTGTCTATTCTTTGCTTCCAGAGAACTCTGTGTCTCACACTCCCATATTATGGCAAGAGAAAAATGCAAAGTCAAATAATAATAAATGATTTAATTGCAGTCTCTTTTGCTGTAATGGGCTAATTGCCTTCTTAAGAAATTCAGTATTATCAAAAATCACATTACCAAAACCACTGTTACTGTGGGAAAATGTAAGTTATTGACAAGAGAGGTGTAAATTAAAAAGTGTAATTTTCCCCTGTATAATTGTTAAAAAGTTGATTTTGATAGTTTGAAGATATTTTGTTATGGCTAAAATAAGTAGAATATAACAACTTGGTTATCAAATGACCAAAATAAATATGAATATCTGTGAGAAAAATTCTCAAAAGGGCAAAAAAAATGCTGTAAATTAGCAAGTATCTAACTAAATTTCAGACCAGTTCCCAGTTATCAATGTTAAACAACAGCACAAAATGCCAAAAGAATAGCTAACTACTCAAACAAAATAGCTGTGGATTCTTATACAGTTGAACCATATTTTGAACAGTATGGGGATTAAAAGTGCTGCCTTCCAAGCAGTTGAAAATCCATATATAACTTTTGACTCCTCAAAAACTTAACTACTAATAGCCTACTGTTCATCAAAAGACTTACCAATAACAGTCAATTAACATCTATTTTGTATGTTATATGTATTGTATACTGTATTGTTATAATAAAGTAAGTTAGAGGGAAATTTTATTAAGAAAATCATAGGTAAGAGAAAATGCATTTACTGTATTTATTGAAAAAAAAATCCACATATAAGTTGACCTGCCAAGTTCAAACTCATGTTGTTTAAGGGTCAACTATAATATCTTTGAAATGCCACCCCCCCAATATATGCCTATGTGTCATACTACTCACCAATTATAAAAAAACATTTTAACCAACAGTAGGGGGCATAATGCTAGGTACATGTAATGAGGTTATATAACATTGGACATATATACAAAGGAATATTAATTTGTATAAGGTGAGATTAAAAGATAAAAATTAACATCCTAAAGTCATTTTTACAGAAGTCCTCAGGCATTACTTGTAAAATGGATGCCATAAAGTTTTAAAGGAGATATATCCACAGAAGCAAAATATGATTCAAGTTGAAGAGAAAAGGTGATAGTCATGAGCCAGGTCAGGAAGATCGGTAAAATCCAGGAAGAGAGAATCCAATTTCAAGAAGAAAGGAGTTGAACATGAAGAAGGAAGTGAGAAGCAGACATACATATAACAGGCTCAAAGCAGTGGCTCTGGAGTGCAGAGATTAGGAATGAAGTCAAAGGGAGAAAAGTCAGGATAAGAGACAATCCAATGTTTTAGTTTAGCCACATGTTCCTGAGGACAGAGACAGGAGTGGTAGAATGGCCAAGTGATGTGGCCATGATCTCCCATTCAAAGAATGCTTGAGTACAGAGATCCCAGAACCCATAGAATCCAAATCATTCATTTTCAGCAGGGTAAACTGAGGTACAAAGACATGACTTACACAAAGTTATGAAACTGAATGTTCCAACTTGTAATTCAATGCTTTTTCTGCTATATCACAGAGTTAATTACAGGTAAGATGGGAATCTATATCAAAGTGCATCTTTCTTTTCTAGAAATAGAAAGAAGAAAAATGATCAGTCCCACTTGGAAATAGCAAACAAACAAACAAAATAAACCTTGCTCTAAATTTCTTGCCCAAATTAGCATCTGATCCTCCAACATTTACCAAGTTCAAGGCACATGCTGGGCACAAGGCCGATGCTACAGGCTTGCAGATGGCTTCCCTGATAGAATGGAAGCCCTCAAGGTCAGGGAACGAATCTCATTTACCTTTCCCTGTCCAACATCTGGGCAGTAGTCATCTTTCAATAAACATCTGTGTCTTTCAACAAGTTATTACTTTATCCCAAGGGCCCATGCATCCCTATTCCCCTCACATTACAAAGAAATTCACTGAAATCAGTGGAGTAAAAGGAAAAGTCTTTGGTCACACAGTAAATTAAGAGCAGAATACAAGTTTACCCTTCTCTTTCTCCTCACTATTGCTGGCTGTTGCTACTTTTTCAAGGGGCCAAGGACAAAAGTAAGAACTGATATAAAAATGGATACAAAATTGAGTGATGATACAGCAATCGAATCATCTGAAAGGCAGAGTTTAGACAAAAGATCTATTAACTGGAATATGAATACTCAGGGAGAACTTCTTTAGCGTCTAAGGCTGGGTCTGTCCTTAGCCATCTTGGAATTTGCAGCCTCTAACACAGAGCTTGGCATATAGCCCCACATTGCTACTAGAGGGAGTAGCTCCTGATTTAAAGTAATAAACAGTATATCTTGTAGATAAACTGTTCCCCAACATTTATTAAGTGCCAGCGTAGTACTTCGAACTTGAGTTAAGTTGACAGAAGCCTTCAAAACAATATTGTGTGAGATAAACATAAGGGTTGTAGTCTGTGGCCTGAAATTCTTTTACTGTGAGAAAGCCAGTTTCATGATGATTTTGAAGGTCAGATGAAGTCATAAAAACAATACAGTACGTACTAGACTGTGGGCAGTGGCAAAGAGAAAGAAAATTTTTTTGTGTGTGAACTAGACATTGGGGAATATTCATGCCTCTGTAGCATTATACAAAGTGGAAACCAATAATCAGACTAGGAAAGAACACATCTGAGCTATAGGGAATGGTAGGGAGGGAGAGCTATAGCTCAGGGTCCATTCAGGTTTTCCTGAATCTAAATATCTTCAGAGAAGGAAGACCCCACAGACTTCTCAGGACCATCATTCCAGTTTATTATATTACAATGTTAGTGTATGATTATTGACATTTCACCAGAATTGAGAGAAGTTCATATGGATTGAATTGTGTTTTTTAATTACTGAGGAAGAAACAAATTCCAGTTATTTCCTGACCTAGCATAGCATTCTTTGTAGAAAAGGGGATAAAGCAATCCTGAAGAATAAAGAGAATTGTCTTGGTGAAGAAACATCAGATCAGAATGTAATCCTCTTGTTTCTGTTTTTCTTAGAAAGCATTTCCATTCTGCCTGGTTCTGGGAACAAAGCCAAAGCCTTTTTTGGAGGAATAGAGATTTCCAGTAAGTTGGTGGGTGAGGGTGGCTGGGTGGGTGGGAGCCTGGGAAAGGTCTGTGGAGGGACAGTTCTGACACCTATGAGTAAGCTTGGGATGGGCCAAGTGCTAGGTTTTGTTCTAATTGAAAAGACTTCTGAGAAATTTTTCAATGGCCAAGGAGCAATAAGATTGAACCAGAAGACAGAGCCTAGACACTTCCCATCCTCTTGCCTCAAATAATCAGCGTGGGACGGGAGGGAAGGAAGGAGGCCAATGTGGAGATATGCACTATATTCCTACCATCTCTGTTGGTTACACCTACTTCATGCCAGACCCTGGGTTTCACACTACCATCAATCTCATCCTCAGAAGCCTGTCTTAGAACCACCCCTTGGAGTTCAAGAGCCATGTTTTTCCTCCTTTCTTTCTCTCCAGATCACTCCTTTTAATCTATTTTTCCAGTATGGTGTGTGGAAAGAGAGCAGGGGGGTCAAGAATTTAGAAAGAAAATGAGGAAAGAGACTAATGCTTTCTGAACACACACACAAAATGCACAAGACATTTTGTTAGGTGTTTTATCTATCTGCCTTATCAATGTGAGTGAGCTTCACAATTCAGAAAATGTGGGCTTTAAAATTTTACTCTGGTTCATACACTGAAAGGTTGAACAACTGTATACAAGCCACATAACTCTATGCTCCTTGCTAAAGAGTGCAGAGTGTGCATAAAGTGGGACCATGGTATTTTCTTGGCAAATCCCAGAGAGTTGTTGCAAAAATCAAATGAGATAACATACAAAGAAATACTTGGTAAGATGTAAAATGCTGAACACATGGAAGGGATTATTGTTTAGTTAATAAGCTAGTATTTCATTAATAAACACGTCTCCGAGATGGGTGTTTTCTTCATTTACCTCAAACATGCATTCTCACTCCAATCCAAAGTCATGTGGAAATTGGCCTCAAAGTTCTAACCATACCTTTGGCACTAGCCAGCAAAGCAAACCTTGCCTCCTGCCACTGTCTTTATTGCAGTGTAGCTTCTGAAGCAAGAAAACAAATCTCAGATTCCATTAATAATGAAACAAGGGGGCTCAAAGTCTGACATTCTGACCTTGAGCTCGACAGAGGAGGAAGAATGCAGTGGCAATGAGGAACATGTAAGTGCAGAGTGAAGGTGAGAGCTGAGCATCAGGGAGGAAAATCCTGCCCTGATCGGGATAGTAGGGGCTTAACAAATGGTGTGTTCAGAGAGGTATCATTTTTCATGGACAGTCAGAAATGCCAAATCTTTCTGGGGCAAAATAAGACCTATTAAAGGAGGAAATTAGAGAGGGAGACTGTGGGAAACTGGCCAGAAGAAATTTTGAAATGAAGGAAGGACAACAAATCATTTGATCACCTGCTATGTGCCAGTATGAAGCTATATTATTTTTACTTCTACCTATGATCTCATGCCCTCCAGCTCACCTCCTGCCTCTCTTGCTGCTGGTGTGTTACATCACGGGAGAGCAGACATCTCTGGGTGGGAATATTCTAGTAGCACAAATTCTTTAGGAATCCAGACAGTACCCACCCACTGACTCCTAGAAGAAAAAAAATCTGGGTTGGGAAGAGAATTGACAGAAAAAAATGGTAGAAACATTATTTTCTATTAGGACAAATTCCCAAACAGCAACCTAGATTCCTTCACAAACAAAGCCCAGTTTAAGCACAGTGACTCCGTCTTTCCTCCCTCCCTAGTTTCTGTCTTATGAATGCCTGCCAACCCTGGGCTCCCCCACTAGACTCTATCACGGTGGTTAAAAGCTGAGATAAGCTTGGCTGCAAATCCCAGTTTCTCCACTTACTAGCTATGTGGCCCTGCTTTGTCAGTTAGCCCCTCAGACTTAGTTCCTCTAAGTCTAAGTATAGATGTAAACTGTTAAATCTAATGTCTTGTTTAATAATTAGAATGTTTACTATCACTTTACTTTTTGTTTGTTTTGTTTTATTTTTTTCCACTTTATTAGTAATCATCCAACTGTCACCTCACAAGCGGTGACTCACAGGAATTCACAGCAACTTCATAGCAGCTGGAACTGCCTTGACCTCCACCCTAGAGTCCTCTGGAGCCCCTCATATGTCCATGTGACACATCTTAAAATGCAGGACCATAGTCAGTGTGTCTCCTTATGGTCTGAACTCCTTATTTATTTACGTTAGATTGCTTGCTCTTTGAGGTCAAGGTTGTGTTCGTTTTAACTTCATAGTCTCAGAAACTAATACAATAACCTGGCACGTAGTAAGTGTCTAATAAATGCTTGTCATGGAGAAAGTGGTGATAGGTAGGAAGTGACAGATGGATGATTAATAATAAAGAAATAATAAACTCCAATTATTGAACTAGGCACTGGATTCAACCCTTTACATATACATGCCTGAGGAACTGAGTCTCTCCAGCCCATCTCAGTGCACAGGTGCCTGGAACTGACACATCTCGCCTTCATGTTCATTTATCTTCAGGGTCTGAAATTTCCATGAACAACAGTTGTCCAGAGTGCTTTCATTCTACCACCCTTTCCAGGACATATTTCCTAATTCTTATCACTTATCATCCCAATTCTTCCTCATTTCCCCTACCAACATAACTCATTCCCACCAATTCAGAAATCAGAGAAGAGGCCAGTTGACCCCAAAAAAGAATCAAAACTGTCCAGAATTACCAGAGAAACAAATTTTCTGTTTGCTGAGGAACCCAGTGAAAACTTAACAATAGATCAGACAACTGTTGACTTGATTTAACTTGAACCCTATTTCATCACCAATGTTTTGACCTTCAGGTCAAAAGTCAGACTGTCAGAAATATACAAAAACAAGCCCTCCAGGGCTATAGGAGGGTGAGTGTCCCACTGAAGTTCCCAGTGGGTTGGAAGGGGCCTCAGGCTGAAAATAGGATCTGGTGCAACATTTTTCATTATGTGAGAACAGCTCTTAGATCGAATTCAGTACTGTAGTTCAATACAGTTTAGACATAAACAGTAATTCAAGGTCATTGTTGCTTTCTTTATCACTTTATCATATAAAGGGCAAAGTCCCTTGTTTAAAGGAAAGAAGAGAAGAGAGAGGAAGAAGTTGGAAGGAAGAAAGGAAAGAAGGAAGGAAGGAAGGAAGGAAGGAAGGGAGGAAGGAAGGAAGGAAGGAAGGAAGGAAGGAAGGAAGGAAGGAAGGAAGGAAGGAAGGAAGATGGATTTTAGGAAAATAAGAACCACATTCAGTAAGTGAATTCCAATGTGCTTCTTCAGAATAACAGCCTGTGGTATATTCAAGGGTCTAAAGTTTTAAAATTCTAAATAATTTTCAATGGGGTCATAAATTTGAAAGAGAACATAAATTGGTCAAGACCTATTTGCAACCCGATGTTAGAAGTAGCTGACGAGGCAATTCATTCACTGCATATGCAGCACACAGCTTACACTTGATACATTATATTTAACTTCTTTGTGTCCCTAGTGGTGTCATTCAAAATCCACCCATTATGTCACATATTAATGGATTGGCCCATCTTTTTTTTTTTTTTTCTGTGAAAGTAGCCAGAAACAACAATGTGAAATAATTATATTCCAAATTTTTCTTAATTTTATTGATCTGTCTTTTTTAGTGAAATGTCAAAGCCCTGTTTTATACATTGATTCATCCATCTCCTTGAGTAAAATGGGCTTAAAATATGATTTCAGGTGCTCTGAGTGTTTATAAGCAAGGCTCTTAATACAAATTTTAAAGTCTCATTCTTCTGTAAGGAAATCTGTCTCATATGGCACATGGATATTTTGTCCATAATTCTGGGAACTTTGCCTGGCTAGAAAGATGTTTTGCCTAGGGAAGCTCATCTTCTCAAATGGAGGGGAAAGTTACATGCCACTGTAAAAATAAGCAGCTCTGGAACACTGTTTTACATACACAGAATATAAAGAAAAATCTGTGGCGGCATTCCTCTTTACTCTGGCATTACATATTTCCTTGGTCCTATGCAAATCTTCTGAGAGAAGCCAAGCTCCTTTGTTCATTGATAGAGCAGTGTTTTGTTTGGTTGGTTTCTCCAACATTTATTAAGGTATATGATTTCAGCATTTTTAAGAGTTAACTAAGAGGCTTACGATTTAGTTTCTTCTATTGTGGGCCAAAGACCACCATGATGTCTTGCATATGAAAATGTCTTGTGTTGGAGTTCCAGGCTGATTATTTTCACACCCTTCTCTCTTCAGAGTTCTGAGCAAATTGAGATATAGGTCCAAGAATTAACTGGAGACCATTGGCTTAAATGATCATGAAATTGAACTGGAGAGCACTTTGAATACAAAGTCAAAATAGGCTACTTTATATTTGCCCTCCTGTTGAAAACTTGGGACCCAAAGTCCAATCCATTTTGTCCAGCTGATGCTTGTCCAGTCAACCACAAAGAAAATGCACATTTCCCATGGGACAGGGAGGCCTTGGGTGGCATTGGGGTGTGGAGGGTAAGTTCCTGTGCTTTTCTGATCTTTAACTTGTTAACTGCAATTGGGCAGGTACATGGATGGGTGGTCTTCGGTCTTCTTCCATCTCACTAATCAAATAAGTTTCCTTCTCCCAGAGCAGAAGCTATCTGGGTCTGGAAGGAACGTGAGAGGAGTTCTCCAATACTGATTTTGTTAGGGCAGAAGTTACTCTTCTATCATCCAGCAGAAATGTGGGGAGAGGGAAACAGAGGTATCTCTATGCTATTGTCATTGTATAGAGCAGGATAATAGAGTAGAGATAGTGTGAGGGCTCTGGACCCTGATTGTGTATGTTTAAATCTTCCTCTGTCGCTATTTGAGTGACATCAAAAGGTTCCATTAGCCCCTCTAAGGCTCAGTTTCTTCAAAAGTAAAATAAAGATAATAAAAGTGCTTTTTCTGTGGTGTTGTTGTGAAGGCTTTAAGGAACAATGAGTTGAAGTCCTCATTACAATACCTGGGCCATGAGGCATGTTAAATATACACTGTGTGGCCAGATTATTATGACCACCTGACATTTGTAGGCAAATTAGCTATAATTTTGCGCTGAAGTTGCTAGAGGGTCAGACCATTATAAATAGGGAAGCAGGTCATTTACCACGACAGTAGAAGTGATTTTTTTCTGAAGATATGGGTAGACAATGTGATTTAACAGCCTTTGAACGTGGGACATATATTATTATGAGTGGCCAGATTATTGTGAACACCTGAAGTTTGTAGGCAAATTAGCTGTACACTGCATCATATGGGATATGGAAGCCGAAGGCCTGTTTGAACACCTTTGCTGTCTGCAGTTACCAAGATAAAATGTCTCCAATTCGCACAGGAACACAAGGATTGGACAGTTGAGCATTGGAAAAAAAGTCATGTGGTCCGATGAATTACGTTTCCAGTTGCATCATTCAGATGGCAGAGTGAGAATTTGGCAGAAACAGCATGAAAGCGTGCACCCCACATGCATGAGTACAACCCTTCAAGCTGGTGGGGGCAGTGTTATGGTTTGGGGCATGTTTTCCTAGCATGATTTGGGCCCTTTAATTCATGTGGAACCACGTCTGGATAACACAACATACCTAAGTATAGTTGCTGATCAAGTTCATCCTATCATGTTGATGGTGTATCCCAATGAAGATGGATTCTTCCAACAAGACAATTCGCCATGCCACGGTGCTCGTATTGTGCAGGAGTGGTTTCAAGAACATGAGGGAGACTTTACCTTGCTTAGGTGGCCCCCACAATCACCAGATCTCAATCCAACTGAGCATTTGTGGGACGAAGTTAAAAGAGCCATCAGGCAGCTGGTTCCACAACCATCAAATCTCACAGAACTGGACAGTGCTATTCATCAGGCATGGTGTCAGATTCCTCGCATCACCTTTCAACATCTCGTGGAGTCAATGCCAAGAAGAATCACCACAGTATTGAAGGCAAAAGGTGGCCCCAACGAAGTAATAATAATCTGGCCACTCAGTGTAAATATATACATATATATATATATATATATATATATATATATATCCCATGTTCAAATATATATATATCCCATGTTCAAAGGCTGTTAAATCACATTGTTTACCCATATCTTCAGAAAAAAAACCTGCTTCCCTATTTATAATGGTCTGGCTCTTTAGCAACTTCAGCGTGAAATTATAGCTAATTTGCCTACAAATGTCAGGTGGTCATAATAATCTGGCCACACAGTGTATATTCACTATTGTTTGTTGTTTGGGTTCATTGAATGAAAACGTTTTTACTTAATTCTGCTTCCTTGCTTCAGTTTCCTTTTTTACACTCATGCTTCAGTGATGGCACAAAAATAAAAGAAGCCAAATTTGTTAAAATGGGATGATGTATACAAAGAGGAGCACCTTTTTGTTACAGGATCAATCTTCTAAAATTTGAGTTTGCACTTTTTGTGTAGGGGCAAATGGGAAAGTTCATAACCTTATTTACTTGGTGAATTAACCTCTGTTATGTGAAAAGGCCATGTAACCCCCAAATGCCAAAGGAGTAGATAAGCCAAAAAATGAGGCAGACAAGTCCAGCTTGTTGGTTTAGAGAGTTTAATATGCAACTTGCATACAGAAATAGGTCCTGGGCAGCCACAGGATGTTCAGATCTCTGCATCATTCACCTTCTACTCCACTCTCTTTGATCTGCCCTTTGAGAAGGACCTACCAGCTAGGAAAAAAGTGTGTGGGTGGTCAGGCAGAGACCAAAAGGCCAGATGCCAGCAGACCCCTGGGCCAGCATGAGCTAAGAGATAAGTACCATCTAGGGCTACTGCCCCAGAGGAAGGAGTAATAGAAATTCCATGACTATTCTGAAAACCTCTGTACATTTACCAGAATCCATTAGGGGAAAGGAAAAAGGTCAAAGGTCCTGGCTCATTCACTCAGAAGTTAAAATGGCAGATTAGCTTCAAGACGGAGTCAGGACTGTCCATACCCTCTTTACCTGTGATTGAATTACATTTGCCCCGATGACTAAGAAAGATATTGGTTTCAAAAGAAAGAATTGTTGCTGTATATCTCTTCTCTGTGACCATCCCCACCAAGAAGTTGGGACTAGACCAAAAAGAAGTTAGTGAAGCTCATTTCCTTTGCAAGCCACTTTCTCCAGGGCCCTCTGATAGTCAAACCCCAGGGCCAGTTTGGTATGCTCTGGTGAACAGGTTGAAGGGGAAAAACAGAGTTCCTTGAATTAATCTGAAGAAGCGATAATGAGAGTGGTAATGAGCTGTGACTATGAGAATAATACCTACAATAGTTGGGAAACAATGCTTTAATAGATATCCAAATTGTATATGCTACATTGGTTTTATTCAAAGAATTAACTCTTAGGTTTAGTCATTAATTTTATTGAATTTGTGTTCTAGCTTCCCAGTTCATTGATTTTTGTACTTGCTATATTATGTCATTTCTCCTGTTTTTACTTTATTTTTTTCAAATAGGTAAATGTTTGGTCCAGTTGTTTTTAGTCTCACTTGCTAATAAAGGAAAAGCTTGAGATATGAATTTGCTTTCTCAATAGGGCTTTGATTACATCCATATATTTAGTAACATAATATTTTGTTGTACTTTAATGGTTAAGTGTCCAGTATCCTATCTAATAATAGACAAACATGGTAATTGATCATACCTTCGCTACGCCTCCCATTGGCTAATCAGCACAATATGCAAATTAACCGCCAACTAATATGGCGGCTAATTTGCATACTGCAGGCAGGGCGGGTCAGTGCCATCCCACCTGCCCTGCCACCATCCGGGCCTGCTATCTGGGACCCAGGGCAGCGGGCGTCCCGTGTGCGACCTGATCCAGGGCGGCCGGGCAGGGCAGCAGCGATCAGCCAGCCTGCCCGTGCGTCCCATGCATGACCCAACCCAGGGCGGTGGGGTGGGACAGCATGGCTCCTCTGTCACCCCAGCTTCCTCATCACAGCTCCCTTGGAGGCCTAAGCCTTTAGTTGGACATCCCCCGAGGGCTCCCTGGCTGCCAGAAGGATGTCTGACTGCAAGCTTAGGCCTGATTCCCCAGGGAGTGGGCCTAAGTCGAAAGGTGGACATCCCCCAAGGGGTCCTGGACTGCAAATGGGCACAGGCCGGGCTGAGAGACCCCTCCCCGCCCCCCCAGTGCACAAATTTTTGTGCACCGGGACTCTAGTCTTATATAATAAAAGGCTAATATGCAAATCAACTGAATGGCAGAATGACCAGTCGCTATGACGTGCACTGACCACCAGGGGGCAGATGCTCAACCCAGGAGCTGCCCCCTGGTGGTCAGTGCGCTCCCACAGGGGGAGCACCGCTCAGCCAGAAGTGTTGAGCTGGGCTCACAGCTGGTGAGCGCAGCGGCAGTGGTGGGAGCCTCTCCCACCTCTGTGGCAGCACTAAGGATGTCTGACTGCATGGAGTGGCCCTAAGCTGTCAGTCAGACATCCCCCGAGGGCTCCTGGAATGTGAGAGGGTGCAGGCTGGACTAACAGACCCCCCTGAGTGCATGAATTTCATGCATGGGGCCTCTAGTTTTCTAATAAATACAATTGCAGTTTTGATCTCTTACATCCAACATTCACATGCGAGTTATTTTCTTTTTTTTTTAATATATTTTATTGATTTTTTTACAGAGAGGAAGGGAGAGGGATAGAGAGTTAGAAACATCGATGAGAGAGAAACATTGATCAGCTGCCTCCTTCACACCCCCTACTGGGGATGTGCCCACAACGAAGGTACATGCCCTTGACCGGAATCGAACCTGGGACCCTTCAGTCCGCAGGCCGATGCTCTATCCACTGAGCCAAACTGGTTAGGGTGCAAGTTATTTTCTTATTAATATCAGTTGTTTGTTTTATACATTTTAAATTTTAGTGTTATTATTAAGGAATGGATCAATTATGTTTTAGTGAGAAAATATCGCATTGATAACATTAGCTTTTACAAGTTAATTAAGATTTTATTTCTGGTATAATATATTACCAGTATTTGAGGTAAAGTATGGACAAATGAAAAGAAGTTATGGAATCTGTTTTTGAGATTTAAAAATATTATGTATATATATCAGATATACATATGTATATTCATATACATATGTATTAATATATTAATTTTGATCAGATATACATATGTATATTCATATACATATATATTAATATATTAATTTTGTTTTTGACATTTTACTGACTATTTTTTATCTACTCCATCTTTCAAAAACTGATATGTGTATTAGAGTCTCACAATACCTGTGTTTTCATTTCACCTTAATTTTTTCCCCTTCATATTGTATTTCTAGCCATCTTTGGTTTTTATATTTTGCTGTAAAATTTTCAGTGTATAAAGATATCTTCATCATGGATTATGCCATTGATAAACACAATATTTTTTAATCACATTAATACTTTTGCTTTCAATCATACATTTTGTTTGAAATTTATATTGGTAGTACTGCTTTTGTTTTTGTTCTCTTCATGTTTGCCTGATAAATACATTGTGTGTGTGTGTGTTCTCATGCTATTTTAAAGACATTTATCTTAAAAGCAACATGCCATATTTAGTATTATAATCAGATCTAAGTCCTTGATTTTAAATTGGGAATTTATCTGGTCTCCTTTATTTCATCTTGTTTTATGCAGGTAAGACAGAACAGTGATTGAGAATAAATGTGAGTCAGAAAAGAGAGGGTTTAGATCTTGAATCTGCCTCTTACATCTGTGTGACCTCAAGAAAGTGATTTATTCTCTGTGAGTCCCTATTGATTCATCTGTAATATTGAAACAATAATATCACTAAGGTTGCTATAAAGAGTCAATAAAATACAACAGAGTAAAGCACCTAAAAGTGTCTGACACATTGCAGGCATGTCATAAATGTTGATCAGCATTTTATTTATAATGATAAATATAAGTATTGTGTTATTCTATGCATAAATCCCATTATTTTAAGTTTTATGTCTGTCATTCCTTTATTGCTTTCTTATTTTATGTATTTTTATACATGGATTAGGTTTGTTTCTTTTCTTTTCACTAATGATTTGAAAGGCAAGCATTAGTTTCCAATCAACAAGGGGTCCAAAAACATTATTTGAATTATTTTAATGTGATTATCACAATCAAAAAGTACTTCCCCTTATGTAATACTTATTATTAAGAATGTCTTTAATTACTGCCCTCCTTTGCCTCCCCAATCTTTATTAATGTAATCTGGGGTTTCCATTGACAATTCTTTTATAATAAATTAATATTTGTGTACATTGCATGCTTCGTGAAACAGAATATTTGCTTTGTTTTGTAATCATATTTATATTAACTTAGAGACAACTCTGTCTTTCATATATTTAATTCCAACCACCAGTCCTAATATACCATTATTCTCTAATTTTCCATTTATTTACCAGTTTTCTGGAGTATGTCATCAAGAAAAATTTTCAAGTTGAAAATGCAAAGAATGTATATATTTTTAAGCCCTGATATATCTGTAAAGGTTTTTATGCCAAAGACAACTGACTCTGACATCCTTTCACCACAACCTCCCCACCCCCCACCCTCTTCAAACCCTGAGGACTTTGCTCTAATCTGAGTATTGAAGATAATTCTGCAGTGAACATAGATTCTGGCCCTGGGTTTTGTTTTGTTTGTTAGTGTGGATCAGATACCTCCCTGCCCACCCCTGTCACAACAACATGGAGATGGGGGTGGGGGTGGGGAGACTAAAATTGTTGTTTTTCTATCATCCTAGCAGTAGGTGGCTTTGACATAGAAATTAAGTTAAAACTTCACTTTTTACAATTCATTGTATTTCACCTAAGTTTATGTAGTGATATCCACAGTTGCTACAGAGAGATCAAATAGATTTAGCTGTAGGGGAAAATGGGGAATATCTCCTACAACTAGAAGTAGGATCATAAGAGAAATCCATTCTATACAGAGGAAACTATGAGGTCCCGTGAAGAAGTTCTGGTTCTATTACTTCTCCGTGTCTGGACCTGTGTTTTCAAATAGACGGGTCCAGGGTATGTTGGGGTTTTTTTATTTTCTTAAATTAATTTAGTAATTCATATGTCATTCAGTCAACAAAAATAAATAAAAACAATCCCTGCCTTCAGGTTGTTTAAACTATGTCAAAGGAAAAGAGAAGAATTGCATAAAACTGTCATAACATATAAACATCAAATGTCAAAAGCATTTTAAAGAGTGCAGGTTGCCTGCGATCAGATTTGAGATGAAGTGGGCTGATCATGAGCATGTTCTTAGCAAGGTCTCTAGACCTGGAAGCAACCAAAGGGAGGCTGGATAACATTAATGTGGATACATCTGTAAAGGGACAGGCCACTGGGTTCTAAGGACCTTCCCAATTCTATCAGAATGGAGAAAATTTATATAATAACGTGTTGGAATACACCTAACTCAAGCTTCCCTTCTCCTCAAAACTGCTATTTCTCTCTCTCTCTCGTTAATCTTAACCCCACTGAGCCAAACAGCCAGGGAAAAACTTCTGTTTCTAATTCAGTCTGCATGGGTGCTCCCCAAATCTCCAGCATTTTCATAGCTCCACTCCACTGTGACCCTATCATCTCATCCCACTTACGCAGCTCTTACACACACTGTAGTTATTTCTCTACATGTATGTTCCTTCCTTTGAGAGGAGTCACCTCCTGGAAAACAGGGACAAGTCCTAAAGTTCTAGGTAATCAAAAAATATGCAAGGATGCCAGTTATTCTGCTTGCATTCATTTCCTCAGGAGGAATGAATGGGAAGATTATAATTTTTTTCTTTATATGCTTCCATATAATTGGACTTGTTGTCTCAGGCATATGTTTTGCTTTTGTTATTAAGAAAATCAATGAAGAAAAAGGAAAGAAAGGTCAAAGAAAGAAAGAGAAGGAAAGAATAATAAGAAAAAGGACAATCACCCTGCTGGTGTGGCTCAGTGGTTGAGCATTGAGCTTATGGTTCTATTCCCATTCAGGGTACATGCCCAGGTTGCAGGCTCGGTCCCCAGTATGGGGTGTGCAGGAGGCAGCCGATCAATGATTTTCTCTCATCATTGGTGTTTCTACCTCTCTTTCCCTTCCTCTCTGAAATCAGAAAAAATATATATATTTAAAAAAAAAGAAAGGAAAAGAACATTTTATGTATCTTGCCCAGAGAGAAACTGACTCTTTGTTGAACAAATCATCTTGCCTTCCTCTCCTGGGCTCGCTTCTGGTCTCTTCTTTCCTACTCACAGATTTCACAGACACAAGGCAGAACCATTAGCATCGCTACAACTTAATTTCATTCTGTTTACTCTGGCTCCATCAAACCAAGGACACTCCCAACCCACAGAAAAGTATTATTATTATTATTTTCCCCTCCACTTGCAAAGTGGGAAAGAGCTAAAACCTCAGATAACAGAGGGGTGCTTCCTTTTAGGCTGAGAGTTTCTTAATGGAAGGAAAAGCAGGGCCTCAGATCCCTCACAGCAGCTCAGGCCTAGTGCGGAACAGACCCACATGGTGGTTTGAGGCTGAGGGCTGAGCTCTCACTTCAACTGGGGATCTTAAAGAGCTTCCCAGCTGCCCAAAGCCTCAATTTTCTCCACCGCACCCAGATGTTGCTGAGTCAGGACTGGCCCAGGCATCATGATGCAGGGCCTGTGTTTGCCAGCCCTGCTTCCTCTTCTCTGCCCAGCAATACAGAGTTCTGTCCTGTTCCACTCCTATTGTAACTTGCACCAAAAACTGAAATGTAGGGAGCAAGGCCAGCCCTGCAGGTAGACAGCCCATGGGGTGCGTAAATTTGTATAAGTGACTTTTCTGAACCGGGGTTTTCCCTGAAATCAGAGGGGATTTGGGTATCAAGGACCGGCAGGGTGAGTTGCCAGAGCATAGTGGACAAGCCATGGCTACTTGCCCATTTGTAAAATGAGCATAAGGATGACTGTTCACAGGAGAGAGCAGAGAATTAATGAATCAGCATATGGCACACCTTTGATGCCTCCCTATCAGCTCTTTGCAGTATTTCATTTCCACCAGGGCTTGCTCTCTGATAATTCCTCCACATCCCCAAGCTCATGCCTCAAGCTAAACCAGAGCTGTGGCTTAATAGGAGAGTCAGGTGACAGCTGTGCTTTCCTACCGGGATCGCCTCCTGAGACATGACTCTTGCTTTTGTTATCTAACCTATTAGAGGCTGTAAAGGAGAGAAAGAGGCAAATAGTTGCAGATTTGTGGAAACTGCCAGTCACAGGACATTTGATATATACGCGTCTCCAGCTCTGCTTCTATGGGGATCTCTCATCACCTCCCCACAATCTGATCTTTGTCTTTTCTATCAAAAATGAATATCTTACCTAGTCCTTTCACCAAGTCCATTAACAGACAGATGGATCTTAAAACGTATCCCCCTGAGCATGGGCATTCTCCAGTCACACATCACTTAAGCCTGGATCTGGCAAGTTGCATTCTTCTTGTGAAGAAAGGAACTTGACAGAAAAAGAAACTAACAGCATACGAGAAAGCCCCTGGGGAAACTCCATTCTAGTCAAAGGCATGATGGGGGAATATGCCGGGTACTCAATACATGCTGAATAAACCAACTGTTTCATTCCTTTTTCCTTTGGGTCTAAAGTTCTAGGCCAAAGGTAATTCTTTTTCCTTGGAGGAGTTTCTACTATCTCAAAAACCCACAGATGGGGCATTAGGGAGGCCGGGAATAAAGGAAAGGAGGAATAGTACAAGGTCAACAACATGAGCTCTGTGACTTTCTCCTCACTCTGGACTTTATTTAGCTTAGCTATTATTTTCTAGGCACTCAGCTCCTCAGAGGTATTAACTCATTTAATCTTCATAGCAAGCCCATGAGAAAGGTACTCTGATGGCCTCCATTGCCGAGGTGATGATTGTGGAGATTGGTAAGGCTATGAAACTAACCCAGGGGTACATGATGAGGCAAGGGCAGGGCTGTGTCATTTACAGGATTCAGGCTCTGCTCCAACCACTCTACCACACTTCATCCTCCACTGTCAGCTCACAGTGTGACACAGACCACCCACTTACTGGCTCTGGGTCTAACTTTCCTGCTCCACAGCATGAAGGAGGTGAATGAAATATTCTCTACATTCCCTTCTACCTTCGTCTCTTCATATTTCTTTCAGCTTTTCTCCAAGGCAAAGGGAGATTAAAGAAAGCCCACTGTTTAATTCCCAAGAAAGCTAGTGAGATTCCACATGCCACATTAACATATAAACATTTGTTGGCATCTCCAGACTGCCACAAAACCAGAACTTTTCCTATAAATTTTCATCCAAACCCACCCATCCATTGCCTACTGCCCTCACCCTTTGGTAGAGACCAAAGCTGTATAATGTTACAAATGGAAAATACCTACTTCTTTCCTTTGTAACTCCCAGCAGGCTGTACTTATATTCATCATTTCTGAAATTGGGACAGATTTTTTTCATTTTTTTATTTCCAGCACCCCATTTTCCCTGATGACATAGACAGGTTTGGGCAAGCTAATATAACAAATATAAATATAATATTGATCCCCCCCTTAAATACAGAGTGAAAGAGGAAGAAACTAACTCCACTTACACATGGAAAATGAAATTGAACACAACAGTTGCTGGTTCCAAAGCCCCAAACCAGTCCCACACATTCTGTTGTGATTGCATAGAATTGAAGGGAAAGGGCGGGGGGAATACTATTTTAAGTTTCTGTAAAGTATTGAGGAAAAGTGCAGAAATATACCCAGACCCCCAAGTTTGTGCAGAAGATATCCAATTCCTTCATTCAGTGGAAAAGCAGGCTAATATTAGAATGTCTGCCTTAATGAGTAGCTATTTTAAAAAGAAAAAAAGCTACCTTATTATAGGGAGGCACTAATGTTATTAGTGGGAAACTCCCAAAAAGGATATGGAAAAGGAGTCCGCAATCAACATACACAGCCTTAAATGTTACTTTAAATTCAATTTTTAAAGGGAGATTTAGCTGCCATGATTAAAGGCTCTTGTCTCTGAATCTGCAAACACAGAAATATGCTGCTGAGGAATTTGGACATTTATCACAAGCTTTAGATAGCTGCTAACCTTTCAGCTGCCTCTGGATGTTTTAAAGACATGCATGCATGCCTGCTTTTCTCTCTCAAAATATACAGCATCAGATTTATCTAGTGGGAGATGAACATACTCTGAGAACAGAAAGTTTATCTGGTATTGAGAGAAATGGAGGGAACTAAGTCAAAAAAGAAAATTCTTAGTACTTTTTGTTTTTAATTTTAACTCAATTAGTATTATAAGTAGAAAATATAACTCTAAATGGCTTAAATAACTCTAATTTATCAAGTTTCCTTCTCATTGAACGAGAAGTTCAAAGTTAGGGTGGTTTCAAAATTGGCTCGTTCAGTGACTCAAGTATAATGTGTAATTACTCTCTAATAAACAGAGAATTATCTCTTCATGCACAAACAAATCCTTTGGAATCTCTATTCTTAGGTCAATGTGTGTTCAAGAATGTTTGCTGAACAAAGGAATAAATAGCAAATTCCTCCTTCTCAACCTTTTATTGCACTGTATGTATTTATCTTGACCAAAAGGTAAATTAAACTTTTTTTCGGTTAATTTTTTAAAACACCATCTAACCAAAACTGAAGCAGATAGATAGACTCTGAATTTCTTTGTGTTTTTCTTTTAAAATTTAAGTATAGTTGGTCTATAATATCATATTAGTTTTAGGTGTAAAGACAGTGCAGCAATCACATGGTAAGGCATATAAAGGTTGAATTACTACTAGAATGAAGGCTCCCATAGTCAGGGACCATATTTTCCCTGCACTACTCTATCTTCTGCTACTAAATGTAGGTTTGGCATATGTAAGTGCTCAGTACATGTTGTATTTTGTTGTTGAATGAATGAATGGATGAGCATAACAGCTTCTGTCTTGCTCTTAAATTATTTGTGATAGGTATGGTCCAAGCATAAGACCAAGGGAGAATTGGGTCAGTAGAAATGTTTTCCTCCAGAGGATATCAATCATTTTTTCCTGAAGTTTCTCCTTTTAGTCTAGACTTTACCAACTCCCATGTCCATCAACCATCTTCCTGAAATTCATCCCCCCTACCCCATTGAACTTGAACAAAAAATGAACAAATTCACAGCTAAGTGAATTTGAAAACTCAAGATTGTCTTCTGCTTCTAGCCATGATAGAAAAAGCCATATCAGCCCTACCCTCTTTTATGGGTTTAATTGTGCCCGCTAAAATGTTGAAGTCCTAATGCCCTGTACCTGTGAATGTGATCTTATTTGGAAACAGGATCCTTGCAGATGGTCCAGTTAAGATAAAGTCATCAGGGTGGACCCTAATTCAAGAAGACTCTGTTTTTATAAAAAAGAGAAATTTGGACACAGAGGAAGAAACATAGGGTAAATTTCATCTATAAGCCAAGGAGCAATGCCTAAAGCTACCAGACGCTACGAGAGAGCCATGAGTAAAGTCTCTTAGAACTTCCAGAAGGAACCAACCCTGCTCACACCTTAGTTTTGGACTTCTAGCCTCCAAAATGTGAGACAATACATTTCTGTTGTTTAAGCCTCCCAGCAAACTAATATAACCTCCTCTTGAAAACAACTATAAAATTGAGTAGAATATAGGCATTTGGACAAAAGACAGTGCAGATCTGTGATCCTTGAGAGAAGGGAAATCCATGAGCTAAATAAAAGTTGAAAGAATTCATCACCAACAGATCTTCAATATAAAAACTCTTAAAGGAGGTTCTTCTGGCTTAAGAGAAATGATACCAGATGACATTGAATTCACAGGAAGAATGAAGAGTACCAGAAAAATTAAATATGTGGGTAAATGCAAAAGCTTTCTTATTTTTTCTTCTCTTAATTTCTCAGAAAGACAGCAGACTGTTTAAATAAAAATAACAACAATAATTATAGAGTTTGCTACATAAGTAGATATAAAATATATGTCAAATGTAGCAGGAAAAAAAAGGTAGGATACATGAAATTTTAGAGTGGTAAAACTTTTATATTTTATGTCAAATGGTACAATATCAAATCTAGACTTAAAAACAAAGATGTATAGTTAAAAAAAACAATAGAAGACAAAAAGTACTAAAAATATTAAATTAACTCAAAAGAAGGAAGAAAAGGAAGAATAGAGGAACAGAAAAAAAGATGGGAGAAATGATAAATAAGATGGTAGAATTAAACTCAAATATATCAATAATCATATTAAATTGTCAATAGGTTAAATATTCCAATTAAAAAGCAAAATTGTTAGCCTGAATAAAAAAGCAAGGAATGTACTTTAAATATAAGGATACAGATAAGTTGAGAAAGTAAAATGATGGGAAAAGATTTATCATGCAAAGAGTAAGCACAATGTCATGGCATACTAGTATGTGTATATTAATACCAGAGCAGGTACACTTTAACACAGGGTGATGGACAAAGATAAAGAGAGGCATTCAATAAGGTAAAAGAGTTAGTTCACCATAAAGATATAACAATCTTAAAAGCATACACACCTAATAACAGAGATTTAAATACAAGAGGCAAAAAGAGAGACAATTAAAAGGAGAAACAGATAAAGCAATATTTCAAGTTTGAGATTGTACATTCTTATTCATTAATTGATAGTTCAAGTGCAAGCAACAGTAAACCCATGGTGATCTGCCTCCAGGGGTTTGGGTGATTGACAGAAAGGGAGCATAAGCAACCGTGTGTGGGTAATTGGCTGTCTCCGTGAAAAACAACCCTGGTTTGGACTGTACATTGATTTCTCACCATGGCCATCTTGAAGCTACCAACACAATTTGGGGACAAGATACCCAGAATTGTCTGGGAAGGAGCTGGCTCCAGCATACCACTGGTCGCAAAGGGACTTTTCTGGAGTGATGGACATGATCTGTGCCTTGGCTGGGGTGGCAGTTACATTGGAGTACACATTTGCCAAAACTCATTGCCCTGTATAATTAAGATCTGCATATTTTCCTGCATATAATTTTTTTCTCAGTAAAAAAGGAAAGTGTACAAACTTTCAGATATAAGATGAACAGGGTCTGAGGATCTAAAATAAAACATGGTGACTGTATTTATATAACACTGTATTTTATGTGGATATATAAAAGACTCAGGGGTTTAATCCCCAGGATATTAGCATTTAAAAGACTGAAACACCCTCAAACCGAAAGAATATCCTTCTCCTTATAAAAGGCAGACATATGAGAGATGGCTCAGGGGATGTTCAGTTGGAATGTGTGGATTATAGTTGCATTGTCTCAGCAGAGTCGGTGCCTTCTTCTGGGTGTCTGTCTGATTGTAAGTCTCTGTGGCTGTCCCCATAGTTGGCCCTAAATACATAATCAATGAATATACATAAAACCATCCTAAAAACTAAATTGGCCCCATCTCCCATGCTTGGAAGAGAGTCTGAGTTGAAGCCTGCCCTCCTCCAGCCAGGCCCACAATTGGGACATTATCCTGGGACCCATTCTACCTTCCGGTGTTCTTACTGAATGTTCTTTGTTTCTCTGTATTTTTCTCTGTGTGTGTTTTTGTCTTTGTTTCTGACTTCCAGGGGCAAAAAATTATGTTTTGCTGAATTCATTCATTTATTCTTAAAACTTTTCTTAAACGTCGGTTTGATTTTGGACTTCGCTATGAAGCCATGTGTATGTAGCTGCTTAATACAAATCCTTTGAACATGGTGTTAATGACTCCAAGCAACCAAGAGCTCAGCAGCAAATAGTGAAATACTCATCCTTCAGCCGCCGATGAATCTGGGACGGAACTGAAATCCTGCTTCCCTGCTGTGAGCGCCTGACCCCTCCCTCCCCAATGACTCTCCCCTGGGAGACTCCATCAGTCCTGGATAGATAACAGCCCTCCCCTATTAAAGGATTTATTGCTGAGCATTATTTGGTATTTAATTTTATTTTGGGTCAGAGGCTTCAAAGCTTTATCTTTGTGTGTGTGTGTGTGTGTGTGTGTGTGTGTGTGTGTGTGTGTGTGTCTGTAAAATCCCCATTATCTCTCCATATAGATCTGTCATTGACAGGGATCTATAAATACACACAGCTTTGTTTATAAAGATATACAATATGTGCACCTGATCGCTATCTGTGTATGTTTGCACCAGGCTTATATTTGGAGAAAGCTTTTCAAAGCCAAATTTGATACAGTTCAGAGGCAGCTGGTGGGTTGGGGGTGGTGGGGATAGCCTGGGGGAGGTTATAAATAATCTGAGTGCCAAGTGCCAAGTATTCACTGGGGACTGGAAGACGAAGGGTGCAGGAAAAAAAAGAAGGTGTGGGGGAGAGCGAGAAAGAGGCAGGTACACACTCAATTCAGCCCCTCTTTTGTTCAGCTTTGTCTACTAGTAGGGGCATGCTTGAAATCAAAAGTCCCAGAAGAAGGACCTCACAGCCCCACTCTGCCAGACAGTTGTGTCCTGGCACCTTCAAAGTGAGCTACGTAAATGAGAGAGCCACTTGCTCCTAAGCAAAGCCTGGGGACTACGAGGTGGGGGTAGGGGAGAGAATAATTAAAATAAATTAGAGAGTGAATGGGGATGGGAGATCATGCCTGGTCCTGCTGAAGGCCTGAGGCTCCAAGGCTTGAAAGAGGTGGGGCCAGGCAGGATTGTTCCCAGGAAACAGTCTTCCCCAAATCATGCCCCTGCCAACAGCGATGCTCGGGTCCCTGGGGCCTGTGGCCCGAGGATCTGATAGCTATGCAAGCAAGTAGCAATAACTGCCAGCTTCCACATATTTCAAACAGTTCCACATATTTTTCTCAATCTTTCCTGTTTTATGAGTGTTTACTTTTTATTTTTTAATTAAGTAGATCAGGGGTTGCATCCCTTAAAGGGACATTTGGCAATGTCTGAAGATGTTCCTGTTTGTTGCAGTTGGGGGTGAGGGAGGGGGGTGTGCTACTGGCATATCGTACAGAGTTGACAGATGACAGATGACGTACAGGACACCCAGTTACATTTAAATGTTAGGTAAACAAAGAATAACCATCTCTGTGTTAGAATGTCCCAAATATTTGTACAAGTCATACTTATTCTAAAAAAGTATTAACTGTGCATGTGAAATTCAGTTTTCACCAGGCTTTCTATATTTTTATTTGCTGGTTGCTGCTCAACATCCTCCATTGCACGGAATGTGCTCCCTCTTCACAAAGAATTACCCAGCCCACAATGTCCATCAATAGTGCCGAACTTGGCAAAACCAGTAGTAGATCGCAACAGAAGTACAGTTCAGATGCTGGGGAGTAGATGATTTTTAAATCTGAACATATGTCTTGAACAGAGCACATGCCAAATGCATAAATACACATTCCTCACAGGGGCGTGAATATACATTTATGTCTATAAATTCTTCCTTTACTAACTTGCAACCTATAGGAAGGGTGTCCTGGGTTTGTGCTGCCTCATCTCTCTGCAGAATGGGTAGGGAGTTATTTGTAGTAAACTGAATGATGGTCCCTAAAGGTATCAAGTCCTAATCATTGGAACCTGTAAATGTTACCTTATTTGGAAAAGGGGGTCTTTGCAGTTGTGATTGAGTTAAGAATCTTGAGATAGGGAGATTATTAGGTGTTTGTTTTGCTAGCTTTTAACCTTCCTGTTTTATTTATTTTATTTTTTAAATGTAATCTTCAAGCATAGTTGACATATAATAATATATTAGTTTCATGTGTATAACAGTTTTTAGACATTTATATACCTTACAAAACCATCACCCCATTAAGTCTAATACTCATCTGACACCATATGTAGTCATTACAATATTACTGATGGTATCCCTTATCTGTACTTCACAAAGAAGATTATTTGGGATTATCCAGTGGACCCTAAATGATACCATGAGTTTCATAAGAGAGAAACAGAGAGATTTGAGACAGAGGAGAGCAAATGTGACAGAAGCAGACTGAGATGTGGAGATGTTGATCTTGATCTTGGAATTATGCTGCCATAAGCCAACAGCCACCAGAAACTAGAAGAGTCATGGAACCGACTCTCCTCTAAAGCCCCTGCTGACACTTCAATTTTATCTCAGTGAAGCCTATTTCAGATTTTTGGCTTCTAGAACCCCAAGAGAAGAAATTTCTGTTTTAAGCTATGAAGTTAGTGATAATTTGTTACGGCGGCCATGGGAAATTAATATGGTGTTCTACTGTGGATCAAAGCCAGAGATCACTCTTTCCAGGAGGGTGTGCACCAGGCTTAGAACAAACATCACCTCCTGGGTCCATGACAGGGAACCAGAAGCAACATGGATTTTTGGCTCTTGAGGGACAGAAGAATTTGTACCATGTGGTCTCATATAGGACCTAGGCCATAAGATTGGAGGGAATGAACTTTTGGTTCCCAGGGGGAAATATTTGTGTGTCATGTGTGTTTTCTGGAGAGCCAGGCATTTGGAGTCCCTTGTAAATATCTTGTGAAGAGATAGAGTCCCAGAGGATAGCTTCACATTTCTTTGAGAGTCTCCGGAAATTTGGCCATGTCCCCAAGATGGGTGGCTAACAGCAAGAAAAGTACACACTCCCAAATGAAAAATAGAAAAGCATGTGAAAGTGCCAAGAGTGATAAGAATTTCTTATTTGTTGAGTAACTAGAAAACATCCCCATGGTTCTTTTAAGGGAATAAACAAGCAGAGATGCTGTGATCCATTCTGGGTCTGCACCTCTGGCTGTAATCCCAACTCTTCTCTTGCCTGACTTAGTCCAACCTGGACTAGAGTGTTTTTTTAAACAACTCATAAAAGTATAATTGTCTTTGCCAAATTAGGTTGTGCAGACTTGAAGTGGCCTCAGCTCAGACAGCTGGATCCTGCTAGGCTGGGATATTCCTTGAACAACATGAAGAAGGCCAGAGTTTACTGAGTTATCAGCCTTACCTCCAAAGAGCAGAATACACAGAGAAACAGCCTACTTCAGATGGCCTCTCCAATCACTCATTGTTGTTGGTCAGAAAACCCAAGGTCTTTGGGTCAAACTCTAGAATCTTGGGAGAGCTTTTTCATTCCTGGGTTGAAATCTAGACTGCATGCTACTAGCTCTGCAACTTTGACAAATTATTATTAATTTTCTGAGGTCTCAGTTTCCTTAAGTGTAAGATTGGGAGGGAAAAATACCGACAATACAGAAATGTGACGATTATGTGAGAAGACATGTATAAAGTGCTTAGCCACAGGGCCTGGGGCGCCTGCTATATGGCAAAAGCTCAATAAATACCAGCTATTATTAGATGTTTCATTCAGAGAACTGGGGAGTGATCAGGGAGGAGGTGGATGAACATTACTGTGCTTTACTCTGTACAAAAAGACTTTCCATATGTATTATAATAGTATTCTTAATAATAGGGACCATGATGTTTTTCAAATTGGTCTGACAGTATGGATCACTTTATCATACTAAGCAGCTGTCACTGTGCTTCATTTATAGCACCCCACCTGTCACAAAGAATGTAAAATATGTTCCACAAATACCTGGGGTCATGCTTTCTGTATGCATATGTGTATGTGGGTGTGTTGAAAATATCTAGACCCTACCATTTTATGTTATCTAAAACTTTAATCCAAAACCTTTTTATCTTACATGCCTATAGCTTAAAAACAACAGAATGGTGTGATGTACAAAAGTACGGATGAAAATAATTTTCTCTTTATTTTATTTTCAGCTTTCCATCCCTCACTGGTCAAGAAAGGGTAGTGCCTAAAAACTCCTGTGGTGGCCTTTTTATTCCAACATAAAAAACAGAGATTTGTTTCTGTGTCAGGGCCACTGGCGGAAGGGGGTTCTTCTCATATCTCATCTTTTACTAGAAAAACCGTAATACATTATTTCTCCTTGTTTGTACTTCTTCCAATCCAGTCTGCTCACCTCTCCATGTCCAGAGTGAAAGTTAGAAAATAAAAAAAATCTGATCTTGCCTTTCCCTCCTTTAGAGAGTTCCCCTGCTCTAGGGCAGGGCTTTTCAACCTCAGCACTATTGACATTTGTGACCAGATAACTCTGTTGTGGGGCTATCCTGTGAATTGCAGGATGCTTAGTAATATCCCTGGCCTCTACCCATTAGATCCCAGGAGCAACTCTTGAGATTTGACAACCAAAAATGTCTAGAGAAACATTGTCAATGTCCCTTCAAGGGCAAGATTATTCCTGATTAAGAACCACTGTTCTAGGGCACTTTCAACCTCTTGAGTGGCTTATAAGGTCCTGCATTCTTTGATCCCCACCTGTTCCTGTGGGTTCTCTCAACACTGCCCCTCTGCTCTGGGAGGCTGCCAAGTAGAAATTATTTTAGGTCTTTGACCAGGTCTCTTCATCTGGGCTCCATCCAAGGCCCTGAGGTAAGGGCCTTGATATTTCTCTGCCTTAGCACATACTCCATTGTAACTGCCTATCCAGTTTTCTGTGCATGCTCCCTTTCCAACACCCTCCAACTAGCCTAAAAGCACAATGAGGACAGATATCCTGTCTGCCGTGCTCCCTTCTGAATCCCAGAAGCTATTACAATGCCTATCATAACATAGATGCTCAATAAGTATTTATTTAATGTGCTCCTTGGAAAATCACTCTCTGGAAGAAAGGAATTTTTCCTTTGGAGCCCTTTAATTTGTGGAGTCTATAGGTAGGTCTCACTGACCTGCTTGTCCATACATTAGTGGATCTTAATTATAGGATAGATGTTCTGGATTTTAAGGTTGATTTCATCAATCCCCCTAATTTGATGCAAGTTTATGCTTGAGCATTCAGGGCAGACAATTGTCATTAGCTCTTAACACATGACCATCAAAACACCTTTAAAGGGAAGAAAGGGGGCCTGGAGCCAGCAAGTGCCAGTCTGGCCTCTGAGCTCCCAAAAGGAGCAAAGTCAGTAGAGCATGGCGTGGGACAAAAATCCAGCTCAGTGCAAACATAGTTAATAAGGGAGCCCTAGAGTATGAACAGCTGCTGACAAAAATCAGGACTATTTAGTCTGGAGGAGAAGTTTGAGAAGCAATCTGATAGTGGCACTTTAAACTACCTGTAGCCTGGAGCCGTTGCAAATAATTCAGATGGACGGTCTGTTTGAGGTGAGTGGACAGGCCTAAGCTTGTGTCTCCTGAGAGGGGATTGCTTGTTAAAGGAATTTAAGTAGGTACTTTCTAGTGTGTAATTTCAACTGAGCTTTTGGAGCAAGTCAGAGTAAAAAGCAAAACAAACTTTGCTTAGGGACAGTCCTAAAATTTCCCACTAATAGGCTATTTACCATGGATTTAAGTTTGAGACTTAAATGAGAATTGCAAACTATCTGGTTTTCCCTCATGGCTCCAGACAAGGCAGTGTGCAAACTTAAATCAGATGTTTGCTGCTGCTTAAAACACACACACATACACAGACATGTATATAAATACACACACACCTATCTTTGCACACAAGTACACACATACTATTTTATGCTATTTCCCATCATACTTACTGCTAGAGCCTCCTTTCTTCCCAGGTCTATTACACAATTGTTTCTTTTGCGATTACTTAAATATCTGGTTGCCTTTATCTTTGTTTAGATGAACTACAGTTTTCTGGAAGAGAATTTAGAAGTCCTAGTTCAAGCTCTTCACTGTGTAGAAGATGAGGTCGAGGCACAGGGATGATAAAGAACTTTCCCAAGGCTCAGAGAGACCTAGAATATTTGGGTGTAGTTCCAGTTCTTTGGTCAGCACTCAACAACATTCTCTACTTAAATACAATAAAAAGACATCATGGAGAATCTGAGAGTCCTAGAAAGTTATATCAGAGAACAACTGATGGAGTGTTTAGGGTTGCTCAGATGCAAACAGACTTCCTCAAACAAGGTTGCATGCAGAATAGAAGCCCTGCAGAAGTTACTAAATGAGTTAACTATTTCCTCAATTCTCCCAAGAATGGTACATATCTAATGCCATTCTAGATGCACAGAAGAGAAATTAATTAATTATGTACAATGAATGTCTTACAGGATTCATACTCTAGTGCAAGGGCTGGCAAACTTTTTCTGTTAATATTTTCAGTGTTATAAACCATATGGTCTCTGTTGCAAGTACTCAACTCTGCCTTTGTAGCATGAAAGCAGCCATAGACATTACATAAATAAATAAGTGTGGGTGTGATTCACTCTAACTTTACATACTGAAATAGGCAGTGACTGGGTTTTGTCTGCAGGCTATAGTTTGTCCACTCCTGCTGTAGTGGAACTCTGGGTGCAAGCAAAGGAATATACTTATATTCACTGAAGAAGAAGAGAATTATTCAAAAGCTCATAGTATGACTCAGACAGGAAAGGTCCTTGGGAAGCACCAGGGGTTCCATTTACAGTTTTCCCAAAGTATCCCAACTAGGGAAAATTAGTAAGTCCTAAGAGTGAGTCTCATTGGCATAATTGGATTATGAAACCATCACTTAATGGACAGTCTCATTATGAGTGCACAACAGGGAGGAGAGGTGATCCGCCCAAAATAGAGAAGCTCTAACAAGAAGAAAAATAAATGTGGGGGGCATCAGAAAGCAATACATGTCACTACAGAATCTTTCTGAATATAAAGGAGGCATGTTCTTTTCAAATCCTGACATCATAGTCTTGTAGAAAACAAAGATAACAACTCTGGACTTACCTGCAATTTTAACTCCTAACCCAGTTCTGAAATCTCCAGCACAAGAACTGTGAAATGGGGTCAGGAAAGAGTCATGGAGAGCTTATCCAAATTTCAAATAGCCACACTCTGGTTTTTCAATCTCCATGCTTAATCAGTGCTAGACAAGAAGCTCCACATGCTCCACAAAGGCAAAAACTAAGTCTGTTTTGCTCATCTTTGTAATGTCCAGAACTTAACATCATATCAGACATCTACTAGTTCATTCAGTCTTTGATTCACTCATTCATTCACTTATCAGGTATTTGAGAGCCTTCTCTTTATCAAGCATTTAGCTATGCTCAAATATCTCCTTTTGTGAGAATCTCTCATAACTTTACTCTGTCCTGTCTCCTGTATCCATAAAGTGCTGTCCATGCAATCCAACTCATGTATATAAAATGGGTGACTCACTGTAGAAAACGTAGGGAGATTATAAGCATTTTGAAGACAATGATTGGATCTTATCATCCATGTTTTACACATCCAGTATCTGGTAAATAAAAGGGGCCAGGAAGGTTTTTTAATTTTGTTAAATTGAGTTGGAGGCTTAGATCTTTCCTCACAGAGCCTCCACTATGATTGGGTGAATAAGACAAAAAGACATTTAAAAAATAAAAATCAAGCTAAGGAGTAGAATATGACCAAGGGCTGAGGGATGTGCTGACAGAGGCTGTAAATGGGTCAGGAGCATTCCCAACATTCCCCAAGTGGGGCTCAAAGTGACCTGAGAACACTGTGAACACCACATTGTGAGTTCCCCTTGGGTATTACCACTTTGAAAATGTCTCATTCGACACTATTTTGAATAGCTTTATAAATCCCTTGAGTTGGTTCTGAAGATTTCTCAGTGTTTGTATTGTGGAAAGGAGGGGGTAGCTTGGGGAAAGAACTTCAGCAAAGACAGGGAGAATGGAATAAGCACATGCCTGGGCAGGCCTTGAGAAGTCTGGCCTCAGGAAAGCTGAAAGGGGCAGTGTGGTATAATGGAAAGAACATCAAGAGACCTTCAGTTCTTGTCACTAGTCTTGAATCTGTCTTTTTACTTAGCTGAGGGCCCTAAGGCAAGTTGCTAAACTTCTCTTCATCTCAGTTTCCTCATTTTTTACATGGGGATAATAATAACAATAACACCTGCTTTATAGTGTGAGTCTCTGTGTGTGTTGGGAACTAAAGCAATAATATATATTTCATTTTTGCAGGGGCCCTCCACAGAGAGGGTGGAGTCACAAAATTCTATTTTTTTTAAAGACTCCAGGTTTATTCTGATATATTGCCAGTTTTGAAAACTATGCCTCCAAGTCTTTAGAGGAAAAAAAGTAATTCATGAGGTTGTTGGCAAGAAATTGGAGAAAAGTGATAGAGGCTTACAGATGAAAGGCTTGAGATAAAGATTCCCAATTACTCCTTTTCTTTCCCTTTTTTAGATGCTCAGTGGCACCTCCAGGGTAAATCCCTTATCATTTGATCCTTATTGATTAGAATCCTGGCTAACAGATTCCTACCCTACTCATCCCTCTATTGAAGATCTGATTCCCCAGGTCATAGAATGAGGTGGTGAGGGAGGCAGATTATTGTGAACCAAGCTCAGGATCAACATCTGAGGAGTGAAGGATGTAGGGAGGAGCAGAAGAAGCTGAGCTGTGCTGCAAAGGTTTCAGTGGACCCCAGGTGGAGCTCAAGACTTGAGGAGGCCCTGCAGAGGTGCCCACATCAAGGCAAGAGTACTGAGCATCAGGGAGGGGAATGGTCACAGATGAAGCAATTCCCAGAGGTCTGCTGTGTGCTCTCAGGGGCCAGTTGTGCTTTGTTCCTGAAAGGATATTGGCAACATAGCACAGGCTTCATAGCAGCCTCATTGCCATCTAAAGCTCTGCTTTGAGTCTACCTTTCCATTATTCAAAAACCTTCTGTGACCCCATTGTCCACCAAAGAGGCTGGCTTTCAGAATTTAGCACAGTCTACACCTGAACTATGTTTCTAGACTAATTTTCGACTTCTTTCCTTTTGTTCCAGCCAAACTGAATGCTGCCACTTTTCTATCACTGACCTATACTTTCCCCTTCATCTTGGATCATGTAGCCCTTACCCCTTTTTCATTAATTTCTCACCATTTTTCAAGGTATATGTAATGGACAATTTAAAAATTGTCAACTGTTTACAACTTCCCCTTTTCTGCTAGTAACAAATATGCTGCCTCCCCAACTCTCACCTCTCTCTCTCTCTCTTTCTCTCTCTCTCTCCCACACACTTCTCTGTTTTGTGCATGAAGTGTCTTAGCTAGTGATGTTAGCACATAGAAGACTAACCAATTGGGGAAAAAGCAAAAATGTCTTTACTGAGTGTATAAGCTCTTCCAAATTACTCACTTAGTCAAAATTCTGTGAAAACAATCAAAGGGTGTGGATATAAAAGGTTAGATCTTTCAGGTTGATTTCCAATAAGTCTAAGCCCCCCCCTTTATTTAACAGTCTCTAGTCCAAGAATACTAAATGAAATGTCTTTATGGTTTCAAGTATTCTAAAAAAAATAAATAACCAGACCATGACAAGAACTCCAGGCTTTGAGCAAGGAATAAAGTCAGGTTTGTGTATTCTCCCAATATAAAAAAGTATGCCTTGGAGTGAGTCAGCTACTTCCTCTGGACTTGTAATTCTCCATTTCTCAGAGGAAGGGTTGCTGACTGCTAATGTCTTTTTCAGTCCTAACAATCTATTTTAATAAGAAAAAGGAGGATGGAAGCTTATCCATTTCCATCTCTTCCCATTCTTCTGCCATATTGTCCTACAAGATAGTTTTATTGAACACCTTACAGTTTCTCAAATGAGCCATGTTCTCTTGCTCCTAGGCCTTGAGCACTCTCTTTTCCAAAATTACTTTTTCCTTGGACTGATTGATCCCTGTGAATCCCATGAACGTCAGAGTAAACTGTGTTACTTTCCCTAGGAAACTTCCCTTGACCACTTGGATTAGGTTGGCAGTTGATGCTAGGCACTCCGTTGGCCTTCTGTACTATCAAAGAGTACAGCTCACTTTATATGTTTGCTAATTTAATTGTCTTCATCCTCTACCATCACTCCATAGAGAATAATTTTTGAAAGAGCAGGAACATATGATATAAACATACAAATTAACAATGGAAGAATTAATTAATTGATGAACAAATGTGACATACACCAATAAAGAAATAGTGGGAGATTGATGATTATTTGCTTCTGGTCTTAATTTTTAACTCAGATATTTATTCATTTTTTTCCAACCAAGGAACAAATGTTCATATCCAACCCATGAAGTATCAGTGAAAAAGGTCATTAACTCCACTAGGGGGAAATGATGCTGACTGCAGTTTTAACCTCCTTTGACTTTCCAAGAATTGCTTTGAGTACATTCTGTTTTCGAAGATTAGCCTCTCTCTTTGGCTTCCAAAAGCCTGTCCCAGCCTTTCCAGCTCATCCCTGGCCTTGGTTGCAGGGGATATTGAACCCTGTGGTTTCTGAGCCAGTTCTAGCAGAACAGAAGAGATTGAAGGAAGCAGGATTTGATATTCTTGGCCTCTGGAAGCTCTATGATTATTATTTTTTAATATACTGAGAACAGATTAGGATGAAGCAGATTAGGAAAAAATCATTAGATACAAACCATAATGAGCTTTTCTCTGCTGCAGGCATTCCCTTAAGAAAGAAATCTGAACATACCCTTCAGTAAAACACGGTAGAACCTGGTCCTGTGTAGTGTGGAGGAACCAGACCAGATGCAGTCCATGAATTAGCTTTCCTTCTTCTCCCTCCACCCCACTTATTAGTAGAAATTGAGTTAGGTAGCACATGTAATAATGGCCCATCACTGAAGTCAACATTATCTTGTCATCAGCAATAAATGACACCTTACCAATAAATACATTAGTTCTCTTCACATATGTACTTGGGATTCGGGACTAGAATCATAAAGAACTCCACCTTTCTCCCCAGTTACTGTTGACATTTCTGTTAACTGTTGATATTCTAAATACTAGCTTTGGTTAGTCGAGGTTGAAGTCCCAACTGTGTCAATTCTCTTATACCAGGACATTCAAGAAGTCCCTCTCTTAACCTTACAAACCTTTAGTGAGTGATAAACATGATGGCAGAGATGAAAAAGTCTAACACCGCCACTAACACAAAGCACGTCCTCAGTTAAAGCTCATCTATCCAGTCACTTATATGGGTGACCAGGGATAGTCTCAGTTTGTCCCTGTTATCTTGAATTATTATAATTAGTGTTCACTTTCTTCTAAAAAGTGTCCCATTAGGATGACAAATTTTATGGTCATCCTAGTTATGATTCAGAATTGAATGTGATTCATGTTTTAATTGTTCACTAGAGGATTCCTCTGAAGCAATGGCATCTATTATAGACACATCTTCCCAACAACATTCAGTTGTCTCTCATCTTCCTCCTTCTCTCCTTCCTTCCTTAAGCCAAAGTAAGTCTTACATACTTTCCATTCATTTATATTGGGAGGAACACGTTTGAGATCAGAAAGAAGTGATAAAGAAACCACCCCACCCTGGATCTATTGGCCAGGTCCAACTCACTTTTATTTTTCCCCACATTTCTTTCTAAGGAAGTCACTTAGGTGCCTTAAGGCAAAAGCCAGTACACTCCAGTTCTGGAGTAACAAATGAACGTGTGGTCCAAGAAGAACAGGCATGACAAATGGTAGATTCTTAGACAATCCAACATGGCATTTTATACAACATGATTCAGGCATGAATGAGAATTAGCAAGTGCTAAAGAGAGAAATCCCCAAGTTAGAACAATAGAGTGGCATTTACATTAGTTCAAAATGATCCGCAAAACATAAAAAATGCCCTGTACTCATATCTGCCCAATTACTCCAGCTTACTCAAGACGAATTTTGGTAGCAGACAATGTTTTTACTATTAAAATGAAACTTAAAAACTGTTAAAACTGTTAGGTTAAACAGAAGGGTCAAATGATATATTTTGATTAAGAATACAGAAGTTATAGTCAGTCTAGCAGCATTCTAGAATGTATAGCTGGATAAATGAAATGGTGATGTTTTAACTTTCATTATTAGTCTTCCATACAGTGATTTATATATAACTCTGATGCTCCTAAGCCACATGCTTCCATCAGAGTTTGACACCTTCTTTACTCATCCTTTTTTATTTGACCTCAGTCCCAGGAGCTTCTGGTTTTATTGACTGCAGTCTGTAGTCTCTTTTTCAATGAGCTGCTCTGCATAAAAGTGGGTCAGCATGTCTCTGAGCACATGACTCTGGGTCATCTCTGGACCAGACCACCAGAGGTAAAATTCAGAGTATCCTGCCCACCCCGAGAGCCTCCATAAGATGGAGCTGACCTGCATGTCTCACCATGTGCTTCTCCAAATAGAGCTAACTGCTACCAGACATTTAAAATATTAATAAAAACAATGATTAAAAATCCCAAGGAATGTCTGCAAAATGCAGACCCTGTTCATGATGTGGTATGTTTTCTAAGCAAATGTGGAGGGGGGGAAAAGAGGATGGGGAACAGAGCAGAAATCAAGCATAACTTCCGATTTGGTGCTGCCAGCCCATCCAGGTCTTGAAAAACAGGAGGCTGCATCAGGCTAGTGTCTGGGAAATAGAGTGGATCTGTGTATTTGCTTGTAGGTGCAATAGGAAGCATCTGCCTGCCAGCACAGCGCTGAGCAGCATGTTGCCATTGGATCAATTGAACTTAATGTGCAGCTGTGCTCTCACGGAGTGGGGAACTAATTACCGCAGAAAGACACAAATTGTAAATCCATGACTTCACATGGAAACTATGACCTAAGGTGAACAAACAAGGACTGTTGGAGATGAGGTGCACAAGCTGGTAAAACAGACAAAGGAGACCCAGGGTCCCTTTCCAAAAGTCTGCAGGTGGAAGGAAACTACAGTTTAGAAGAGGCTCCTGAATGTATAGCCAGGAAGTAGTTAGAGGAAAAGAAGGAAGAAAGAAGCACCCACCCTAAAGTGCTCAAGACAAAGACCCCATACATTTGATCTCATGGGAAATGTCAAAAATTATCCATCACACGCTTCCTTCTACAATATACAATCTTCTCATTCAAAGACTCCATTTCAAATGGGCTAACCGATCCTGTAAAGGTTATCTTTTCCCTCTAAACAGGAGTGAAATTAACCTCTTTGTCAAGTGACTATTTTCAATACTCATACCTACTTATGAAAAGTGGTTACTACGTCTTAGCTCATCTGCTTTGAGATTTTCTAGTCCCCACTAGTTGGAAGTTCTTTCTAATATGTGATCTGCTCTTAATTATTTCATCATATCTCACTCAAGGAATAAAAATAAAAGAACACATTATGCTATAGTTACTTATAATTCAGGGAGATACAGTTTAAAAATTATGATTTCTCACTACCAGACCATTTTTGTCACTAACATGTTGTGCGACTTAGGGATAAGTCAATGATCATCTCTAAAATTCAGTTTCCCCATTTACAAGGATAATAGACTGGTCCTACCTACCTTATGTGGTTGTTTTGAGAAATCAATATAACTAATATAAAAATGATTATAAAAGCATAAAATGCATTTGCAAATGCAAATAGGGTTATGGCATAAGAATACAAAACTGGCTCATTACTGATTTAATCACTAAAAGATCCACTTTTTGGAAATTTAAAAAATAATAGTAAAGGAGTCTCCTGCAAGTCTTTCTTTACAAATAAAATAAAATAAAGCAAAATAAAATATGCTTCCAGAGCATTTCTTTTAACTCACATTCCATTTTGCAGACTCTTTGAAAATTATAAAAATAAGTTAAATTTCAGTTGTGGGATAAACATTTTGACTCTATCTGGAAGGGTAAGTATCTGTTTCCATTAAGTGATCCCAATTTCAAAAGCCTCTTCTGAGCCATAAGCCATCATTCTCCACTTGGAAAACAGAGGGATAAATTCTGACGCAGGATGGAAAATGATGAGGTCGGAAACTCACAAAGATTCTTTATTTTCAAAAAACTGTACAGTGAGTTTCATTGCCAAACAAAAAGTCTGTGCCTGTGTGTATGTGCAAGTGCGTTTTGCCACTTTAGGATAAAAGTAAATATTAGTGATGTGAAAGCAGTAAGTAACTTTTACTTGCTCAACATAGTTACAGAAAAGCATGGCTGATTCCAGATAAAATGATCCCAAGAAAATTTAAAAGAAAAAAAAGGAAGAATATATTTATTTGGGTTTAGTTATTGGCTTTAGTAATTAGATTTTGTTGGTTGCCTTTCCACCATTTCGGCCCTTTCCTCTTTGCTAATAGGACCCTTCTGTGAATCAGGAGTTATAGCCTCCTCCACAAAACCATATGTTTCACATCACAAGCATGTGATCCCATCTCCTTGCCAGTGATTGGTTTGAATGGGCATGTGCCCCACATTTGGTTAGACACTGACATAAGAAAGGAAGACTTCTGGGAGGTTTGTGGAAAAGATCCTTCACTTATCACATGATGCAGCCACTTGTTCTGCTGGAAGGTGTCCTGGCAGAAATGTGACAGACCTCTTGTGACCTGAGAAGGACTAACGTAAAGGTGGTACATCAGGAGAATAGAGACCCCGATAATAAAAGTAAAGAGGTCCTCATGATATTATTGAGTGGCCTAATAGCCAAACCTGGAATTGTCCTCCTCCTGGGTTTCTTGTATGAGCTATAAACATCCATATAAGGCAAGTCAATTTGAATTGGGGATTTCAATAGTTGGCAGCTAACAACATTCTAACTGATTCATTCTCCATCTCTGCTTAAATGTTGGTGCTGACACTGTGATGGCATTGAAACAATGCTGAATGAATGTGAGGTAAGTGGGTTGAGTAGGTGCCATGTAATAAACATTAATAAATCACAGTTGAATGACTTGTCAAATGGATTAAACACATTCTCTGTCTTAGGCATTGTGCTAGGTTCTTGAGTTAAAAGCTCAATTTCTGTTTTTCAAGAGCCCAGGATCTAGTGCTCCCATGTTGTCAAGTATATGGCACTGTATTATCACAAGATACAAAGTATACACATATTGCTCTGTGCCATAATTTCCCCCACAGAGCTTCTTTTTTTCTCAAATTGATTACTTGCAATGATGTACTTGTGATATAGATATATATTTTACCAACCCATTTAACATAAAAAGGAATGTGTTAGAGCACCATGTCTTGGTTCAATTAGGACTTGCTAAATGAATTATTGTTTTCCATAAAGCACCTGTTATGTACTAGGCATAATGCCAGTGGCTTTAAGGAATATAAAATTTAAAAAAAAAACAATTTTTGTCTTCAAAAGTCAAAAGACATGTAAACAGATAGTTGCTGTATAACTCAATTTGCACCTTTTCAATGGCATGAATGAAGAACTCATACAGGAGCAGAAGAACACAACCACATCAGAGTGATGTTATTAGGTAAGTCTCCATGAAAGATATGGAATTTGAGTTGCACCTTGATAAACATGCAGGCTTTCAATAAATAGTGGGAATCTGAGGAAGAGTGCTATAGAAAAAAAGCTGTAGTACATTTACAAAATGGAATAGTATGCAGCTATGAAGAAAGATTCTTACCTTTTGGGACGGCATGGATGAACATAGAAATTACTATTATTATGCTAAGTGAAATAAGCCAGTCAGAGAAAGACAAATACTATATGATCTCACTTATGTGTGGAATCTAATGAACAAAATAAACTGGTGAACAAATAGAAAAGAGGCATGAATACATGGAACAGACTGACAGCTATCAGAGGAGTGGGGGGCAATAAAAGGCTGGATGAAAGGGAAGGGATTACCCAAAAACATATATGCATAACCCATAGACACACACAGCAGTGTGGTGTTGGCCAGAGGGAAGGGGTGGTGAGGGCTGGGTGGAGGTAGGCAAAGGGCAGGAAAATGATGACATCTGTAATGGTGTAAACAATAAAAATAAAGTTTAAAAAAACTGAAAAAAATAGCAGAAGCAACCTTGAAGGCATGCTCACCAGTAGAAATGATCAGATATTGAAATGACGCAGAACTGGGAGGGCATGGCTGAATATTTGATGACAGAAACCAGACTCCAAAGTATCTTGACAGGCTGGAACAATAGACTGAATCTAACATGATGGAAATGAACTGAGCTAAATGCACCATTTTGCATTTGATTGTTAAAGGGAAAAGTATTCACAATCACAGCTGCTTATGGGAAAAAGACCTGGTGTTTTTGTTGCATGTAAGCTCTGTATGAATCGACAGCAACATTGCCAAAAAGCTGAGGCACGCCCAAGTCACATTTCTCTCCAAAAAATATAGGATGCCTTTACCTTTTTATTCAGAAGGGATCATAGCTGTCTGTCTGTTAGCCTCCCACTCCTCTAATAGCTTTTAGTTCTGGGGGTTGGCAGTCTTGATAGCTGCATACTATTCCATTTTGTAAATGTACTGGGGGCAGGCCTTACCAGACAGAAGTCCAGGTGTTGGCAGTCTGCATTGTTTTTCGGGGCTTTATGGGAAAATCTATTTTCTGTTTGTTTAGGTTATTGTTGGAATTCTGCTTCTTGGATGTGAAGGAAGAAGGTCTCTGCTTTCTTCATGGCTGTAAGCTAAGGTCCATCCACAGCTGTTAGAGGCTATTATGTTCCTTGGCTCATGGCCCCTTTCTCCATCTTCAAAGCCAGCAATGGCAGGTTGAGTGCTTCTCATGTCACGTCTCTCTGACCCTTTTTCCATCATTGTATCTCTCCCTTTATCTCTGCTTTTAAGGACTTATTAGATGGAGCTGGCCTGGATAATCCAGGATAATTACCTCACTGCATGTCTGTAACCTTAGTCACATCTGCAATGTGCCTTTGCCAATACTATGAATATGTATAATGAAGAATCTGGGGCCTGGATTCAGGTCTCTACTATTAATGCTGAGTTTTGTCTTACTGTCTCATATTCTGCTTATAGTAATGAATAAAGATGGTGGCAGCTAAAAGAACAAATATATCAATACAAATTTTATTATTGAGGGAAAGATAGTAAATACAAAGTATAAACTTCTATCCACTGAATTTATGAGCAGTGGTCAGAGCCTGGAAAATGCACTATAAGGGAATTATCAGGAGAAAGGGAGAATGAAAAGAACTGTGGCATGTGAGAAGAGAATTGAAAGTGAGAAGACCTGGATATAAGTCTCATCTACCACAACACAGCTGAGCAGTCTTACACAAGTCACTTCCCCTCTCTGTACCTCAGCTTTCACATGGAAAATGAGGTTGGGGTGGAGGTGATGACCTCAACTATGCTATCCTGCTCTGAAATTCTATGTTCTGTAGCTGTGCAGCAAGAGGCAGTTAAACACTGGCCTCTTTCTCCAGAAGAGCCTTTGAGTATTTTGCTCATTAAAGGGATTAGCTGTCCATTTGCAGGGATGTCTCTCCAATGAGGTAGGGACAGAATAGTTTGTGTATGTCATATTAGGGACCCAACAGAGTTTTAGTTTTGATTCACTTTATAAAGTACCTTCCAATTCCCTGGCAAGTTAAGCCAAGCATGTCTTCTCATGTGTTTTAGGAATCAAGGCATTTGGCTGAGAAAGACAGCAAATGCTTCTTATTAATGTGTGACAAATCCATATGGAGAAAAACACTGTTTCTCTTCTCCCATATGGCACAGCTGAGTAAGGCTGGTTTTTCTGACCTTGAAATGGCTCCATGAACCAGGTGGGTGGCTTATTTCACAGGCTGGTGACAATCCAGTGTGTCTCTCCCACGGAGGTGGGAAGGGGTGAGAATTCTTCCACTATAACCCAGGGCTGTCAACAAGGTCTGTGACGTGGGCCATTGGCTCTTCTTTAGAATGAAGGGTAGATGAACTAATCTGAAAGAGAAGAAGAAAACCACAAACCAATATGAATCCTGGACCTAAACTTTTCTTGAACTTCAAGGTCTTCGAGGTTTGGGTCTAGCAAGGGTGGGTCAGTTTTTTTACTCTGGAAAACTCTCAAACTCCTCTACCCCCTAATCCCAATGTAGTAAGCTTAATGAGGTCATTGGGAGAGAGAGAGAGCCAGGGGAAAGCAGTTACTTAACTGTTGACCCAAGGCTTAAAACTCAATGGCATCCAGCTTAACCTGAATTTGGTCCTCTGCAAGACATGCTGGATTAGCTGTTTCAGTCTCTCTGATGTTTAGGGTACAGACAAGAGAGCATAAAGTAGATTGCATTGACTAAATATGAAAATAACCAAAACAATTGCAACAACAAAAACCCAAGTTAATCAGTACCACTAAAATAATCCTACTTTTTAAAAAGAGTAAGACATTATGCTGGAAAGAAAAATGTTATCTCCTCTGCCCTCCAGTTTAAGCTGGCATGAACTAGAGAAAAATGGTGACTTTCATTGTCCCCACAATTTGGGGTGACAAAATTAAACTTTTATCTTTCACAAATAATCTTCTCATATTAAAATTTTCACTCTTCTCTTTTTGTTGTTCTATGATTATCTGCTTTAGTAATATATGTAGTAATATATTCATTGTATGCTATTTAACCAGAATCAAGCAAATGTGCCTATTTTTCTCTAATATGTAAATTGTTATCATACACAATTAGGCACAAATGTAAAAGATTTTCTAAAAATGAGAAAAGCAGTTAAGTGACAAGAATATCAGTTTTGAAAGAAAATACCAAAGGTCCCCAATCTAGTAAATTAGAACCAGGTAAATTGTGAAAATAGAGTTGGATAAACACACACATGCACACATACTTTCATTTACTAAAAATGGTGATGTTAGATATGAATTTGAAATGTATCGGAAAGATTGTATACTAAACACTAATGGACTTCTTAACTCTGAGAGTGATTTAATTGAGTAGTCAAAGGAAGCTGTGTTCTTCCTTGGATATATTTGTGTACTCCTCAAATTCTAAAAATGTAAGATTTTTATCAAAGATTAGCTAGTCTAATGGAGCAACTTCCTTATAAAGTTTCCAAAACAAATTAACCCATTTCTGCTAGATGGTTTTAAGGGATGGAAATTTATTCCCAAACATGTCATGCAATTGCAATCATTAAAATATTCTTCCTTATATCAAACCAACATCAATAATCTTCACCTGTGTCCCTCTGGAGCCATGTAGAATATTTTATTTGTTCATCATGTAAAATCTTTAAACTTTTCAGGTCACTTGTTATATGCCTCATAACTCTTCCCTGGATTTCAGATTAAGAATAACAAATTATTTGAAACCATGTGATGGAAGAAAGATTGAATGAATAAGTGTAAGAGTGAACAAAAAAACTGGAAGGTATCACCAGGTTAATGAAGAGAGTTCAATCAACATGCACTATGTGTTCATTAATGTCAAAACAGTATACTAAGTCCTGAAGGTCCCTTTTAAAGTCCAACACCCTGAACTAATCTCCACTTTTCAAAGGATTCTTCTTAGCTCACAGAAAATGGTTCTATCATAACTTACCATCTTTGCAGGACGAGAGTGGTATTACTGAGGGACAGAAGACAGAAAATATGAGTTAATTTCTCAATGGTCATCTCAAATCTATAATTCCACAGATAGCTCTAATTCTACAAAGTGTAAGATTCTTGGCTTGAAAGCCACAAGAGGGCACTACACTACTACATGGGCCTAGCTCTATTTATCACCCAAAGCCACAAAGCAAGGGTCAGTATTGACATTACACTGACTGACAATAGTAGACCGCCACATCATTTGTATGTCCTAAGCCTGTGTCTGAGGCACAGTATGTAATCATGGATAATGTACAAAGTTGTTGGCTATGAAACATGCATTCAGATGCTAAGGTTGGGTTATGTTAAATATAGTCAAATTCATGTACAATTAGAAAAAATAAAAAGGAGTTAGGTCTATGCTTGAAGTTCTAAGAAAAAGTAAGGTGGTTCTTTAGGCTGTGAATTCTGAAAACGACATGGACAACGTGGTGATTTCCGGGGACACACAGCAGGAGTTAGACAGATGGGAGCCTTCCACATCTACTTTTGGAAAGTCTGACATCTGATGAGGTTGGCCACAAGATTGTCTCCCGGACCATGAGATCTACATTGGGCATCACCCAAGGTATTGTCTCTGCTCCTGAAGTGCTCTATACTTCACAAGGTTCAGGAAAACTAGTCTCCAGCGAAAGAGAGTACACTGAAAAACCCTCACAAATGTAGAATGAGTCTTTACAATGTTATCAGTCCATTTTAAAAACAAAATATTCAAGCAATTAAGTGGTAGGTTCATCTGAGTAACATCAACTAACAACTTATTTGGGTCAATGAAGAAGTGTCTACACAATGTCAAAACAGTCAATCAAGTTAATTCAGCCAAATGTGAATCAACACAGGGAAATGTGGGGGAGTGGAGGTGGCTGGGGAGAGGTCAATGTCGGGGGGGGGGGGGGGGGGAGACATATGTGATACTATATGTAATACTTTAAACAATAAAGAAATTTTTAAAAATTCAGTCAAGCAGGGTGTTTGAAATTATGTAAATCAAACTCTAGACTGAAGGCCTGAGTTCTTCACTTTCAGCAATTTGTGTTAAATATTGTGAAGAAATTTACTCCTTTAGTATCATAGAAATGAGTTATTTGACTGATTAAACCAGAGGTTCTTTCTGCAGGAGGAAAGTTTAGAAAGGGGTCATTCCTCTGAATCAGGGTTTGGTTCTTTGGAGGCAGTGGACACCTACAACAGCCCCTAATCCCTGTGACAAAGTCTCCAGTCATAGGAGTGGGGGTTTTGTTTTGTTTTTTTGCAGGTCTAGTTGCAATTACTAAGGGGGATACTCCCCTCCTCCTAGTGTCTTGTTAATTTACCTACATTCTGAGTTCCAAATCCATGGCTCTCATTTTTGCACTGTCATAAAATTCTTGATTTTGATCTTTTTACTTCTGTCCTTCTAACATTTGGCCCAGGCATTGACCTGTGACTCCTTTCTTCCATCATGGACCAAGCGCTCTCACCTTCTGCTTTCTAGCTCCATCCTAATCTTTCTCCCCAGGAGTTTTGTCCCAATCTTTCTGCCCAGTTTTGTTTGTCCTGGAATTGATCTATATACCACATTGCCTCAGTTTTTAAGTTTGTGGGTTTTGTTAGTATCAGGTATATTGAGTCTGTTAAAGATATCTTGGCTACTTGGCTTGGCTTTGATCAACTTGCTTGCTTGGCTTCTATCTTTTAAGTGACTTTTTTTTCTCGTGATGTTACATTTTACTAAATTCTGGCTACCAATTTCTGCATATTTCCTGTTTCTTGATTCTTTCATTAGCTTAAAGCTACACTTGAACTTCCATCTTGATCCCTTCAGTTCTGTTTTCAGAGCTCTACCTTTAATGGCTAAACCTACCCTAAAATAATGGTGGCTTTCCTCGCTGCAAGTCTCAGCACAGACCTCATCTTCTGGCACATCCCCCAGCACCATGGCAGGGGTCGGGGCGGGGGGACAGGGGGGAATGAGTTCAGAAGAAAGTGGCCCAGGACCTTCTCTCTGCACTTTTTTCCTCATGGCAAGACTTTGAAGCTGCCTTTCTGGTCTGTCTTCCTTCTGTTACCAAACAAACACTTTTTAAAATTAGGAAATGAAAATGGTAGACCTACCCCTAGCCAGGAGCTCCTTGTGTGAGCTCCAGGAAAAGGGTGATTAATGGAGCTAAGGCTTTATGCCTGAGCCAGGGGGCGGCAGCTTGTGGGCAATAACAGACATGCCAACCCAGCCATAGCCTCGGATCAGGTGAACTGAACTGGCATGGGGCCTACTGGAAGCCCTACTGGTGGCCCTGGCAGAAAGTGTGCCCCAATAAAGGCCTGGTGGGCATACATGGCCCAACAACATGGCAATTTTCCGATGTTTTCCGATGTTTTGGTTTATATGAAGAACCAACCTAGACAACCCTGGCTCGCCAGAACTTGCCAGCATCTGGAATATCCAGATTGGTTGTCCAGACCACCTAAATTATATGGATAATGGCAAACATTCCCTTTCACAGACTGTCACATGGACTCATTCCAAAGTCCTTTTGGGCTTTGAGACCCAATGTGTAATAGTCCCTCAGCAGGAGGGAAAAAAAATAGAGAAAAAAATGTAGACAATTTAAGTTCTGCTTTTGTCAAAGCTCACAACTCAGAATTGGCCAATTCTGTATGGTCTTAGCTCTTAGTAGTTTTTCACTTCTCTCGATGTCAAAATTAACCTGTTTGCATGATATTCAAAAGGTACATTCAGACAATTTCATTTCGGATCCCAAAGATTTATGGCATAAGCTCTAGATCACTCTGATTCAATGTCAGGTGGTACCTAGGAGTTCATAAGCATGACCCATTGTGATAATCATCCTTTCTCCATCTCTGCCTGCCATACTCTTCTGCACTATACCTAACCCAAATGCGACTTTTTCCAGGAGATCCTCTCGTCTTCCTCTGTGGTCTCCTGGTATTTGGTGTGGCTTCCTTTGCTCAACCTGACAAGTCTTCTTTTTTACCACTTAAGTTAATTTATTTTCCTTCATTTAATTTTTTTTGTTTGTTTTATTAGTGACCTCTGCAAAAATAAATGTAATAAAAAAAGAATTTTCAAAAATAAAACTAACCCTTTACTCTCTCCTCTCTGGAGAGAATTTGCAGTTTCTATTCATCACAAGAAACGTGGGTGAGAGCACTGAAAAAACAATGTTAAGATTTGAATAGCACCCTAAAAATAAAACCAGTCGCTTTAAAATGCATGATCTCATTTGCTCCCTGCATGAGGCTCTTTGCTCTATTGTAAAGTGGAGATTGTAATGATTAGACCTGAAGAGGTAAAATCACTCAGCATATAAATGGGGAGATTGGAATCAGACCTGGATTTTGTCTCTCCCTTTTTCTCCACCATGTTGTGTCCCAGCATGCCTCAGTACCCTTCGAGACAAAGGTCTGGAGGAAACACAAAGGGACTTCTATTTTCATCTTTTGGTTCTAACAAGATGAGGATCCGCAGCAGACAGCACCCAGGAATAATGGCTCTGCTCTCTCAACCGGGCCCCTTCCCCCAGAGCTTCCTCCCCACTCAGGGTGACCTCTGCAGAACAAGCTCGCTCTGTAATGACCACTTCGTCAGTGGGGGCTGTGTATTTAGTAGCAGGAAATATAAGCTTTTGTGGTCAGTGTGACGTCACCCCACCCACTAAACAGGCCTTTATAATTTGACCACAAAAAAGCTTGAAAGGGATAGACACATACACACAGAGAAAGAGGCAATAGGACTGTCAACAGTTGTCTGAGCAGTGAAAGGAGCATTGTATCTTCCAAATGTTTCCCAAAAGCCTGATGTTTGGCCTGCTGGAGACAAAACATCTGGGTGATATATGGCATTTTCTCTTTGTAGTTGACTGTCCCAACTCATCCATCTGTCTCTTCCTCGCTCCTTTCCTGTTTGTCTCCTTCCCTAGTATTTTTCCTTCCTCACTCCTTTCATCCTCTGCTTCCTTTTATGCCATCTTTTTATTTTTTTACTCTCCCTTAATCTAAAATATCCAAATACATATTTAAAAATGTTTTGCTGTTTTCCAATGTTTGGATGCATATCACACATACACACATACACACACACACACACACACACATACACACATACACACCAATTGCAGTACTCTTCGCCTGGATACTTCACTGTTGGACCGAAAGAAAAGAGAGAGAGAGCTACTGAGAGAGAGACAGAGAGAGACAGAGAGAGAGAGAGAGAGAAAGAGAGAGAGAGAGAGAGCACAAAGAGAGACATTCTAAAAGATGTAGTGGACATATTAATGTAAATATTAAAATTTGCTTTCCACAAATGTCTTGGTTTTCAACCTAATTTTTTAGAGGAGTAAATAACCTCTTTTGTAGAGCTCAATAGTGACCCAATTTCTTTAAGCATCATATTATATAAGTTTGGTAATATTCCACTTGTATATTTCACTTTACCTTTTGTTTTCATTTTTATTTTAGGTGAAAGACAAAAAGCACACATGTTAGGCATTAATGTCAACACTCCTATTAATAACAAAGAGAGAAATAAAATAAAGGTAGATATGGATAAGTAAACCTAAAAAGCAGATACCCTGAGAAAGGAGGGTAGGAAGCAGCTGTCCATTTATTAACATCTGTATTAACTTTCTGCTAGTTCGAAGCTAAGGAGATTCTGTCAGAAATTGAGACAGACAGTGAGAGGAAGTCTGGGAGGTGATGGCTGATGTGTCTGACCTCTGAATTATGGCTGATAGAAAAGTATAGCTTCCTTCGATTTGTGCTGCTATGGAAAACTTTTTCCCAGGGCTCTGAGTTTTCCTCTGAGGTACAAGTAGCAGGAAACACCTGCTTTACTTCTCCCCTGATTTTTCCCCTTTAAGGGGTCTGGCTCCCTCTTCCCCCCTTTTCCGCAATGCACAAATGGACAAGCGGATTTGCACATGTCACTGTTTTTCTTACAAGAGGAAGTCTGGACCCATCTCTGAGTGAGTGATATACTTTGATGGCTTCCCTATCCCCAACTCTATCCCCCCACCCTTCCAATTAACATCTATTATTGCTTTCTCAACATGGCTCTTTTCCTCCTTGGAGTAATAATATTTTTCTCCCAGAATAAATGAGGCACAAGAAGTCTAGCTATAAAAGCTGATAGGCAAGTGTTCATTCTGTTCATCATGATTCCTAATTTTGGGTTTTGCCATTTCTCTCCCTGTAGTAACAAAGGGGAAGCAAATGGCATTCCCGTTTGGAAAGGTATAAAAAACAGATGCAAGTATGTACCGGGATCAAGATAGCAGCCTTCAAATATCCTCCCAGCCAGAGGCACTGTGCCATTAACAGCCTCTTAGAGTAGTCCTTATCCACCACAGAAACTGGCAACTGAGAAACTATCTACATCACTGTACAAAGAATTGAAATTTTTTATTAAGTAACAATATTATGAAATCTGGGAAATTTTCTTTAAACCTACAAAGACCAATGAGAGTCGCCATGTCTGTTTCCTTTTTCCAAACAGAACATCAATAGCAACGTTTGTAACACTGCTACCTCCTCCTCGGTGCTTCCCTCTTCTATTCTTAGGGAAAAGAATCCTGTTTAATTGACCAGCCAGTATTTATTGAGCACCTACTGAAAGCATATACTATGCTAAGTCTCCCAGGAGTTTACCTATGTATGAGAGGGGAAAAAGACAACATAGTGAGTCAAGCACATTGGAATTGAGTCTTGGCTCTATTATTTATCAACAATATGATTTAGGACAAGCTATCTATGGCCTTTAGTTTCTTTTTAATCTACACAATGGGGGTAATAATCCCAACCTTGCAAGATTAAGGTGAGTACTAAAATATACAACCAACTCTGGATCAAAAACAGTATTTTGAATCTGTGGTCAAGAATCTGCAGATGCAGAGGGCTGACTGCATGAATTGCTCTGTGCCATTTTATCTAAGGGACTGGAGCATCCATGGATTTTAGTATCCAAGGGAATTCTCAAACCAATTCCCCTCACACACTGAAGGATGACTGTGCTATTCTAGGTTACAGTTAAGGAAACGGATATTGAGGATCTAAAACATTGGTAAGATGGCGAGTAAGTGACAAAAGGGAGGTCATATTCAAAAGATTATTTCCTGACCAATATCCTATATGACTTCTGGTTTTGCTTTGCACTCAAATTTGAAATCATCTAGAGTCCTACAAAACCAAAAGTGGAATGGCTGCTTAACGAAACCTCTGGCAGAGGGTATCAAATCATCATCTAGATCTTTTTCCAAAATGCTTCAAGATTTTTGTTAGAGAGCAAGCAGGCAAAGAGAATCACATAGTGGGTTGACAACTGATCCAGGCCTAGGGGCCAGCTCTCCTGACTCTTCCCCACTGTCATGGAAAGAGAATTAGGGTGTATGCACATAAACCTAGGTATCTATGCTACAGCTGAGATCTGGGAATGGATTAGTGTCTTTCACTAGGCAGAGGGATGGTTTATCTATATATATAAAAGCCCAGCAGCGGTTACGGCAGAATGACCAGAACAACTGGTCGCTATGGTGCACACTGACCATCAGGAGGCAGACGCTCAATGCAGGAGCTTCCCCCTGGTGGTCAGTGCACTCCCACAGTGGGAGCACCACTCAGCCAGAATCCAGGCTCACGGCTGGTGATCGCAGTGGCAGTGGCAGGAACTTCTCCCACCTCCGCAGCAGTGCTAAGGAGTGGTGAGCCAAATGGTAAGGGGTGAGCAGGCGGGCGGTAAGGAGTGAGCAGGCAGGCAGTTAGGAGCGAACAGGCAGGCAGTTAGGAGTGAGGGGTCCCAGATTGAGAGAGGGCACAGGCCCAGCTGAGGAATGTCCTGCCCCCCCTACCCGCCCCACCCCCCCCAGTGCATGAATTTCATGCATCGGGCCTCTAGTCCTATATAATAAAGAGGTAATATGCAAATTGACCATCATGGCCTTGCACAAGATAGCCGCCCCCATGTGGTCAGAGGTAATATGCAAGATAGCCGCCCCCATGTGGTCAAAGATGGCCACCCCCATGTGTTCACAAGATGGCCACCACAAGATGGCCGGCAGTGGAGGGCAGTTGGGGGCGACCAGGCCTGCAGGGGAGGGCAGTTGGGGGTGACCAGGTCAGCAGGGGAGCAGTTAGGCGTCAATCAGGCCAGCAAGGGAGCAGTTAGGGGGTGATCAGGCTGGCAAGCAGAAGTGGTTAGGGATAATCAGGCAGGCAGGCAGATGAGCGGTTGGGAGCTAGCAGTTCTGGATTGTGAGAGGGATGTCCCAGATTGGAGAGGGTGCAGGCTGGGCTGAGGGACATCCCCCCCAGTGTACGAATTACATGCACCGGGCCTCTAGTTGTCTAATACAAATCAGAACACCAGTCAACATAATGCTGATATCATCATTGTAGCCCTTTATATATACTTGGACAACTAGGGATTCCTTAAGTAGAAATAATTTCTTGTTTTATTTTTAGAGTCAATGGATTGGTGTTGGCCATTTGGCAATCAGCCCAATTGGGTAAATTAGCTATTAGAGTGAAATCACATCTTGCACAAGATTTAAAAAGTTTGGTTGTAAAATTTTTGGTCTCATGAAACAATAAATAAATGAGTAAATAAAAAGTGTAAGGTAAATTAGCATAGAAAATCCTCTGGGAAATTTCTGCATTAGAGACCAGTGTGTCATCTTCTAATAAACCCAATAATTTCTTTTACCTTCAGCTTTGGAACTAAATGTGCATGTAACTATGATCTACTCCCAAAAGAAACAGATACTTAGGCATGTCTTGGCCAGAGAGTTGACACATACCAATTGTAAGTGGCACATGATTCAATTGCTTCTACCACTCCTTCTCTGTCCATCTTGCATGTTTGATTGGGAAACTATGTCCTCAGTTTCTGTAAGTCACTGCCAACAACTGGAACCATTTCTCTCTTCTGTCTCTTTAAAGGCAGCATTTTAACTCTTCTCCTAGGGGACGAGACTTTCCTGCTACTCTTCCTCACCCTGGGTAAAAATAGTTTTTTTGTTTGTTTATTTTAATGGCTTCCCATCAACCTTCAATCATTCTTGTGACCCTCAGTTCATTCGCTCACCCTCTGACTCAGTTTTCTTATCCACTAGATAATTTTCAGGATGATTTCAAGTCATTTTAGTCTATGATTCTGAGTTAAATGTTTTTTTAATCTGTTGTCTTAGATTATCATTATAGTACAATCTGTCAGGAGAAAAATCAAAACTCTCTATGCCACACACATTTTTCGAGGGGAAAGAACTGTGATAGTTGTTTATTTCCAATGTAAATGTTTATGATTTTAAATACAAGTTGTTTGTGTGAATAACTGAAGTATAAGACACACGATCTTTTCTGTAAAGAAGTCACATGTCCTTCCCTGAGAAGTTCCTTCACTCTTCTTTCTTTTCAGGAGAATAAAGTAAAAAGAAAAAAGGACATCTTCAAAAGCATGATGGGAAATTGGAACTCCTTCACAGGACAAGATTGAATTTAAAATAAATATGGCCAGGCTGAAATGTCCATTCTTTTCCCTTCGGGTAGCACTGCATTTATATCCTGACAGACAGATGTGTCTGATGGCCCCTAGAGAAGAGCATTTCACCCCACTCAGAGCACTTGGTCAATGGTTCCAGTGTCCAAGGAACTTGTTAGTTGTGAAGTTCATTGTGCACTCTGCATCTCCTTAATCACGTTATTAGCCAGTATTCCCTTGCTCACTCCCCAGTGGACAAGGAGAACAGATGGATATTATCTTCTATAGGGAGGCGTATGCAGAAGCATAGGAGTCTTTAGGCAAAGCTCATCAGTTACTTCCTTTTATCCATCATCAGTCTTTTTAATAACATTCCCATCCCCATCCTGTATCCACACTACATATAACCCCATCAAAATCCTAGATAAGATAAACAATGCAAAATACTTCACTATGGAAATGTTCTATCTTTTTGTTTGTGGTGTCATTGTGTCAGCCCCTTTAAATAAGGTAATGAGACCTGCATGCACATTGTTTCTCTTATCCTTCATGGTGATATGTGAAAGCAGGTATGAAGGGTTTGATTAAGTCCAACAACTTAATATCAAGATACAAAATATAATCTATATCTGGTATAAAATTGAGAGGCATTTTTTTTTTTGGTTCAGTTACATTAAACTATTGTTAGTGAATTTGTGGCTGGACCTTTATCAACTTTTTAGAGAAAGTACATTACGTTGCTAAAATAAAAACAACTTAGCCTTAATTTTATCAATAGGGATACTTGGTAAATTTTATTGACAAATATTTATCTTGAAGATTTTTAGACTCATAATTATAAAATTATACTTGTTGAAAATAAACTTATCTCTATTCTATCTTAGTAAAATTAAATATTTCCTAAATATGTTTATATAATTTATTCCTAGAGTTTCTGATAATACATACAATAGAGATAAAAGAAATGACTGCAAATATTTATCTCTTACTTGAGCAAACTGATTCAATGGAAGAGACAATGGAAATCTTTTTTAAAAAATATATTTTAATTGATTTCAGAGAGGAAGGGAGGAGAGAAAGAGACATGGATTGGCTGCCTCCTGCACATCCCCTATTGGAGATTGAGCCTGCAACCTGAGCTGGGAATCAAACCCTGGACTTCTTGGTCCATGGGATAATGTTCAATTCACTGAGCTATACCAGCTGGACAGCAATGGAAATCTTAACTGTATATTTGACAAACATTATCAAGTCATTTTCACTAGGATTTTCCTGAAGAAGTTATGGATTATGTTATAATCATCCCTTCATTATGTTTTACAGTGCAGTTTTAAGTATTGACATATTCACTGAATAATAGTACCTTATTATAAACTAGAGGCCCGGTGTACAAAAATTTGTACACTCAGGGGGGTCCCTCAGCCCAGCCTGTGCCCTTGTGCAGTCTGGGACCCCCTCGGGGGATGTCCACCTGCTAGCTGAGGCCCGCTTCCCGGGGGATCGGGCCTAAGCTGGCAGTCAGACATCCCTCTGGCAGCCAGGAGCCCTCAGGGGATGTCCACTTGCCAGCAGGGAGCAGGCCTAAGCTGCAGTCGGACATCCTTAATGCTGCTGAGGAGGCGGAGAGGCTCCCGCCACCACCACCGCTCTGCTGGCAGCCGTCAGCCTGGCTTGTGGCTGAGCAGAGCTCCCCCTGTGGGAGCACACTGACCACCAGGGGGCAGCTCCTGCATTGAGTGTCTGGCCCCTGGTGGTCAGTGTGTGTCATAGTGACCAGTCATTCCCAGTCGTTCTGCTGTTAGGGTCAATTTGCATATTACCCTTTTATTATATAGGATAGAGGCCTGGTGCATGGGTGAGGGCCAGCTGGTTTTCCCTGAAGGGTGTCCAGGATCAGGGAGGGGGTCCCATTGGGGTGCCTGGCCAGCCTGGGTGAAGGGCTGATGGCTGTTTGCAGGCTGGTCAAGCCCCGCAGTGGGGACCCTCACCCCATGGGGGTGTGGCCAGCCTGGGTGAGTGGCTGATGGCTGTTTGCAGGCTGGCCACAGCCCCTTCAGGGTGGGGGTCCCCACTGGGGTGCCTGGACAGTCTGGGTGAGGGGCTGATGGCTGTTTGCAGGCTGGCCACAGCCCCTTCAGGGTGGGGGGCCTTACTGGGGTACTTGGCCAGCCTGGGTGAGGGGCTGATGGCCGTTTTCAGACTGGCCATGCCCATGGGCTGGAAGCAGGTATCTGGGATTTATTTAACTTCTATAATTGAAACTTTGTTGCCTTGGTCCTGCTCGAAGCCTGGGTTGACCCTGGCAACCCATGTTCCCAGCCCCTCCTTGAGCAGAGGCCTCCCGGGCTGGAAGCAGGTATCTGGGGTTTATTTATCTTCTATAATTTAAACTTTGTAGCCTTGAGCAGAGCTCAGAGCCAGCAGGGCAGGCGGGAAGCTTGGCTTCCTCCATCGCCGGGGCAACTCAAGCCTCCTGCTCTCTCCAGCTTCATGGCCACTGCCATCTTTGTGATGGAGTGATGGTTAATTGGCATATTACTCTTTTATTAGAGAGGATAGGAGGAAATCTCTAAAATTATATGGTCAATGTACTGACAGTATCAGAAGGCTCTCCAGGGGTATTCAGAATTAACCGAAGCTAATTATAAAGAACTGATTTTTATCAGTTTCTACCTGCTCTAGGTCCATATACTAACCCTCACTTACTCATTTTCTAAAATGTATTCATTTATCTGAGAGACCTTAATAGGATTTAATAATCTTGACTGCCATGTATTCATTATTTGTGATAGACATTCAACTCATAGTAGCTTAAGCATAAAAAGTCATTTATCATATGTACCAGGGCACCTCACAAAAGAAACAAAATAGGAATATGGTTGGGCATTAGACATAATTAAATGCAAGAACTAATGCATAGGCTTGTCTTCTTGTCTTTAATTTCTGTTTTTCTTTCCATCTGTTGTCACTCAGTAGATACACTTTTCTTTCCCTCTAGGCCCGAAGAAGAAGAAGAAGAAGAAGAAGAAGAAGAAGAAGAAGAAGAAGAAGAAGAAGAAGAAGAAGAAGAAAAAGAAGAAGAAGAAGAAGAAGAAGAAGAAGAAGAAGAAGAAGAAGAAGAAGAAGAAGAAGAAGAAGAAGAAGAAAAAGAAGAAGCAGGAGGAGGAGGAGGAGGAGGAGGAGGAAGAGGAGGAGGAGGAGGAGGAGAAGGAGAAGGAGAAAAAGGAGGAAAACTGCCAACCAACAACATCTGAGTTTTATGTATGATGGAGAGATATTGACAGCTCAGTTCCAATTCCAGTGAACCTTGAATTGACTATGTTCATATGGCACCTTTAAGCAATCACCCAGCCTTGCTGCCAATTTTGTTCATATGGCCACCTTTAAGCCAATCACCCCAGCCTTGCTGCCAAATTTGGTCACATCCATGATGCTTTCTTCGTAACCCAGATTATTGGTTCAACTGGGGAGAGTGGAGAATAGAATTAATGTGAGGGCCCATTCTTCAGAGGTGAGCAGATGAAAAAAAAAAAAAAAGGTGTCCACGATGTACCTCTACAATGTACCTCTACCCTATAGTTGCATCAATTCTCCTCACTGTTAAATCTTGGCAGAGGGTATAGCATAGAGCCTTTCATCAATGAGATTAGGGAAAGACTTCCATAGCGACTCTCCCTGCTACTTAGGCTCACATTGTCTTCTCCTCACAGAACAGCCATAACCCTCAGAGGCATCATTTGGCCTGAGAATGAGGAGACCTGACTCTGAAACTGAATCACTTGGTAAACTTTCTGGGACTCTGCTCCTTATCTATAATAAAAGCTTAATATGCTAATTTGACTGGACAGCCGAACGACCTTCCGGACGCCCTTCCAGATGTCCTTCCGGATGAAGCCGCGATGGCAGGGCACCAAGACAGAGGTGGTTAGGGGTGATCAGGCAGGCAGGCGAACAGATAGGGGTGATCAGGCAGGCAAGCAAGTGGTTAGGGGTGATCAGGCAGGCAGGCAGAGTGGTTAGGGGCGATCAGGCAGGCAGGCGAGTGGTTAAGGGCAATCAGACAGGCAGACAAGCAGTTTGGGGTGAGGTTAGTGGTGATCAGGCAGGCAGGCTACTGGTTAGGGGCGAGGTTAGGGGCAATCAGGCAGGCAGGTGAGTGGTTAGGGACGATCAGGCAGGCAGGGAGAGAGGTTAGGGGTGATCAGGCAGGCAGGCAGAGTGGTTAGGGGTGATCAAGCAGGCAGATGAGTGGTAAGCAGCAATCAGGCATGCAGGCAGAGGCGATTAGGGGCAATCAGGCAGGCAGGCTAGTGGTTAGGGGTGATCAGGCAGGCAGGTGAGCAGTTAGGTGTGATCAGGCAGGCAGAGGCAGTTAGGGGCTATAAGCAGGCAGGAGAGCGGTTAGGGGCAATCAGGCAGGAGGCAGAATGGTTAGGGGCTATCATGCAGGCAGGCAAGTGGTTAGGGGTGATCAGGAAGGCAGGCTAGTTGTTAGGGGCAATCA